>NC_141323.1:30219419-30416919 GCF_037954235.1 Aulostomus chinensis
CCCGTACTCAGCCAGGTAGCCCGCCATTGTGTCCTCCCAGGGGTACTGCCTGTTCGAATCGAGAAAATTTCTAACTAATTTGGCCCTGAGTGCATCTTTTTTTGCACTGATGTCAATTAGTCCTAATCCCCCCTCCCTTTTATTCGCAATTATCACCCGATGAGCGATCGAATTTCCCTTTCCCCTCCAAAGGAAGGAGGAGATCGCTTCATTGAGCGAATTTAGTGCCCACTGCGGTAGCTCACAGGCCCCCAAAACATGATTAATTTTTGACAGTATTAAGGCATTGATGACAATTACCTTTCCTCTCAGGCTTAAACCCCTACTTCTCCATAAATTAAGTGTATTTTCTACCTTTTTTACAAGTTCTCTCCACCCTAAGTCCCTGGCTTCCCCTTCATTTTTACCAATGTATACACCCAGTATTTTCCTGTATTCTTTAGTGCTAAAACCCCAATTATTTTTTAAACTATTTTTACCGAATTCCATCATTTCTGACTTATTTCTGTTAACCTTAGCTCCTGATGCTTTTTCATATCTTTCTAGATGTTTTATAATATAATTTAAATTTTCTTCATTTTTAAACATTATATTGATATCATCCGCAAATTGTGCTATTTTAACGACTTTGTCTCTATATGTTTTTATACCTATAATATTCTTATCATTCATTATACTTAAAGCTAGTGGCTCAGCAACAATACTGTATAAAAGAGCTGAAAGCGGGCATCCTTGCCTTACCGATCTTTTTAATTTGATCTTTTCTGTTAGTTGTCCATTTATCTTTATTTGACTGTATGCGTTATCGTATAATAATTTAATCCATCTAATAAAGCCTTCACCGTATCCAAATCTTTTTAAAGTTTTATATAAGAAAAGATGTTCTACTCTGTCGAATGCTTTCTCCAAATCAATTCCGAGCAGATACCCCCCCTGTGCTGCCATTGTCCTGACGGTATCCTTTATTGTAAGGATCGTATCTATGATGTCTCTATCTGGTATGCCGTATGCCTGTGTATTACCAATAATGGTTCCTATTGTAAGTTTAAGCCTGTTTGCCAGTGTTTTGGTCAGTATCTTGTAATCTGTATTGAGTAAACTTATTGGTCTATAGTTTGTTATATCCTGTTTTGAACCTTTATTTTTGTAGATAAGTGAAATTATTCCTGCAGTGAATGTATTGGATGTTCTCTGTTCCCATTCCATTGAGTGGTACAATGACAGCAACAGGGGAGCTATCTGCTCTTTGAAACAAATATAAAATTCTGCTGTTAAACCATCTACCCCTGGACTTTTGTTTTTATTTAAGCTATCTATTGCCGTCTTTATCTCATTAATAGTAATTTGTGCATCAGACCATTCCTTATCCTCCACTGAAATACTAGTTTGGATATTTGATAACAACTTGTCTACCTCTTCGCTATTGCTATATCCATTATCAAATAATTCTTTATAAAACTCTGTAGTTACTCTTAGTATATTTTCTTGATCGTCATATTCTTTTCCAGTTATATCGTTGATTTTTTCTATTATAGTTTTGTTTTGTTTTTGCTTTTCGAGCCCCAAAAAATATGCGGTGCATTTTTCTCCTTCTACTAAATTTTTAACTCTGCTTCTTATCATTGCACCTCTGCATTTTATTTTTTCTATGTTTCCTAGTTTTGCTTTATATAATTCATAGTTTTCTGTGTTTCTGTTAGGTTCTTTATCAAATAATGCTATTTCATGATTGATTAATTTTCTTAGTCGATTTTCCTCCAGCTCCTCTCTCCACTTTTTCTCTTTACTATAATTTATACTACTTCTTTTAATTCTTTGCTTTAGAATTTCCCACTTTTCTATAAAATTATTTTCTATTTTCATTTCAATTTTTGCATAATCAAGCAGTTTTGTGATTTTTTTAACGTAAGTTGAATCTGCCAGGAGGCTGGAGTTGAGGCACCAGGTACCTCCCCCCCTGAAACCTCCTGCAGCACCCAAGTAACACTCAATTGTTGCGTGATCACTCCATGCGTTATAATTATATTGTATTTTATTGATCTGTTTTGTTGCTTCAGGGGCCGCTAGACATAAATCTATTCTGGCTTGTTTCATTTTTCCCTGCACAACCTGTCTTCTGGAGTACTCTTTCTTGAATGGGTTGTGAATTCTCCATACATCTGTCAAATTGTGAATATTCATTAAATTATATAGCTCAGTTCTGCTTGTGTCATTCTTGTATACATTGTTAATTGATATATCATCCTTAGTTAATGCGATATTGAAATCGCCTATTATTATGGTTCTATGATCTATCCATCTGCTTATACTATTTAGAAACATTTTCCTTTCCTTTTCACAGTTACTGGCATATATGTTAACAATTCTGTATGTTCTATTGTTTATGCAAACATCTATAATAAGTATTCTACCTTTCTTGTCATGATATATTAACTTGCTATTGGTACTTATAGTCTTTTTTACTAAAATAGCTACGCCACAAGATTTACTTGTGCCGTTGCTAAAAAAGACATCTCCTTCCCACATTTTGCTTGCTGCCGCCACGCTATCCCCTTCCCACCTTGTCTCCTGTAAGCAGAGAATGTCACACTTGCTTTTAAGTAAAATGGCGGTCATCCTGCCATAAGTGCGGAGTCCATTGACATTAAGGGAGTGCAGCAGAAACATGGTCAGACCAAAAAAACCTTTAAACAGCCAATTTTCCCTCAAGATTTTTTACCTCTCCCTCCTTCTTTCTTCTGTTTTTTCTTCATCGCAGCATCTTTTATTGAGGTGTGCTTTTTCCGAATATTTTTGATTGTGGCAAAGTCCATTTCCGAGTCACTGTTTGATCTACTCTGAGGAGGGAAGGTGGAGGGCACATTTAAGGTAGGTACCCTGGTGGATGTGGCTGCCGCCGGCTGCAATTCTCCTGGGGTGTCCCCTACCTCCATTGATTCCAGGAGTTGAGAAGGCTCCGGCTCCTTTTCGGACCCGTTTCCTCCTCCATCCTTTCCTCTCTGCTGTGGGCCTGAGTCAGTGCTCATGTCATTCAGACTTGAACCAAGCCTTGTGCCTGGGCTCTGCACCACTGTAGGAGGGCTCTGGGTTCTCTGAGGGGCGTAACCCTCACCGGCAGCCTGCTTGGCGGCGCCACTACCCACCTCGTCATCTTCCTCCTCATCCTCCGTTCCTCCCTCACTTAAACCTTCCATCTCACTGTACAGCTCCTCAGATCCAGATTCCACCACAATATCCTCATCACTATAATTACAATTACATTCATCAATTTTGTTCCAACACACCTCACATTTCTGTATCTTATTAGGTTTCCTGTTGCACTCCCTTGCATAATGCCCCTGGACACCACACTTATGGCAGGAGAACTCAGGACAGTCCCTTAGGATGTGCCCCGGCTGGAGGCACATCCTACACACCCTAGCCTGCCTGTCATGTATGACCCTGAAATATTCCGGTCCCATTGCTGTGTCAAACCGTGCTGAATAAGGCAGAGATTGGACTTTATCTGTAAACTTTACTTTGAGAAACCGCGTCCCATCAGCAATTTGCGTACCCGGCCACATCCTCCTCCTTATAGTTGATGCAGCTGAGACTCCCCACCCTTCTAGCTTTTGTAAAATTTCCTCATCTCTGATGTAAGCTGGTAAGCTTAAAAAGGAAACCATGAGTTCATCATTACACAGATCTTTGACATGCACTGTGTTGTCCCCAATTTTGAAACCATCTAGGATTCTCTCTTTCCCTTTGATGTGTGACATGGTAATTTCATATTTCTGCGGCCCTGTCGCCCTACAGGCTATTAAACCTCCACACAGTGCTCTTATGCATCTCATTAATTCGAGAACTGGGACTTCATCCTGCCCAGTTACCTCGACACTGACCGTCAGTTCTCTGTCATACTTGTGGTCGCCACCCGCAGATTTCGCCGCTCCATGTCGCTGCTGCAGCTGCCTTTCCCCACCAGACGCCGCATCTCTTTCCGCCGCCAATTCTCTCTCACTCTCCGTCGCCTCTCCAGTAGCTCCTCGCTGCCCAGGTCTTCTCGGAACCACGTCTTCAGCTCTGTTCTTCAGGCCACCAGCTCTCGTTGCCTGTGGACCGGCTCCAGCGCTCATCTCCTCTGAATCAGCCGCTGCTCGCCGTCTTTCCCCCGCTGTCGCTGCGGAAGCCGCTCTCGCATTTCCCTCCGGCAGTTTTCCTTCCGACTTCTTCATGTTTCGTTTCTGATTGTTTCTTTTAACAAGCAACCATTTTTCATTTTCTTCACCTGTTTGTGCGTTTATGTCAAGTCCGTTTTCCATGCTCGTAATCTGAAATCCGTTTGCAGAGTTCAAATCCATTTGGTCCGTCCGAAAGTTTTCCATTAGGAAAAAAAAAAACTCAAATTGACCTCCCCCGATCAGTATAAAAACTGTCGGGGGGAAAAAATGTTCACTCTAAAAACGAACCAAAAATGCACGGAAAATAAGGAAGAACAATGAAAAAGGCTGAAAAAAACGAAAGAAATGGGAAAAGCGGAGTCCGCGACCTCCGTGTGTCGTGCTGTCAGCGTACCGTCTGATTGGCGCATGCGTGTTCAGAGTGGTATGGCCGTAAGCCCTTGACTCTGACACACATGGGCTCTATATCCAATTCACACAATTTACAACCTCAGAAAAAAAGTGATGCGCAACAGCCTCAGGGTCTTTTAACACGCCAAATACATGTCCTGTCAATACAAAGAAAAGAATGTTGATGTCATCGAGAGAAAAGTACTGCATCTGCAATCTGTCTACTTCAAATTACACACTGCATGACATTCCATTCGAAAGCTGTGGAGGGCACTTCAAGAAAAGGTGTGTGAGGGAAGCTCGCTCATGCTGGTCCCCAAAGACTCAAAGCTGCCCTTTCCTCACAATGAAACAAAAAAGCTTACAGCACCTGGTATTCCCAGGCGGTCTCCCATCCAAGTACTAACCAGGCCCGACACTGCTTAGCTTCCGAGATCAGACGAGATCGGGCGTGTTCAGAGTGGTATGGCCGTAAGCCCTTGACTCTGACACACATGGGCTCTATATCCATTTCACTCACTTTACAACCTCAGAAAAAAAGTGAAGCGCAACAGCGTCAGGGTCTTTTCACACGCCAAATAGGTGTACTGTCAATAAAAGAAAAGAATGTTGATGTCATCTAGAGAAAAGTACTGCATCTGCCATCTGTCTACTTCAAATTAACCACTGCATGACATTCCATTCCAAAGCTGTGGAGGGCGCTTCAAGAAAAGGTGTGTGAGGGAAGCTCGCTCATGCTGGTCCCCAAACACTCAAAGCTGCCCTTTCCTCACAATGAAACCAAAAAGCTTACAGCAACTGGTATTTCCAGGCGGTCTCCCATCCAAGTACTATCCAGGCCCGACCCTGCTTAGTTTCCGCGATCAGACAAGTTCAGAATGGTATGGCCGTAAGCCCCTGACTCTGACACACATGGGCTCTATATCCATTTCACTCACTTTACAACCTCAGAAAAAAAGTGATGCGCAACAGCCTCAGGGTCTTTTCACACGTCAAATAGGTGTCCTGTCAATACAAAGAAAAGAATGTTGATGTCATCGAGAGAAAAGTACTGCATCTGCCATCTGTCTTCTTCAAATTAACCACTGCATGAAATTCCATTCCAAAGCTGCAGAGGGCGCTTCAAGAAAAGGTGTGTGAGGGAAGCTCGCTCATACTGGTCCCCAAAGACTCAAAGCGGCCCTTTCCTCACAATGAAACAAAAAAGCTTACAGCACCTGGTATTCCCAGGCGGTCTTCCATCCAAGTACTAACCAGGCCCGACCCTGCTAAGCTTCCGAGATCAGACGAGATCGGGCGTGTTCAGAGTGGTATGGCCGTAAGCCCTTGACTCTCAGACACATGGGCTCCATATCCATTTCACTCACTTTACAACCTCAAAAAAAATGTGATGTGCAACAGCCTCACGGTCTTTTTACACACCAAATAGTTGTCCTGTCAATACAAAGAAAAGAATGTTGATGTCATCTAGAAAAAGTACTGCATCTGCAATCTGTCTACTTCAAATTACACACTGCATGACATTCCATTCGAAAGCTGTGGAGGGCGCTTCAAGAAAAGTTGTGTGAGGGAAGCTCGCTCATGCTGGTCCCCAAACACTCAAAGCTGCCCATTCCTCACAATGAAACAAAAAAGCTTACAGCACCTGGTATTCCCAGGCCGTCTCCCATCCAAGTACTAACCAGGCCCGACCCTGCTTAGCTTCCGAGATCAGAAGAGATCGGGCGTGTTCAGAGTGGTATGGCCGTGAGCCCTTGACTCTGACACACATGGGCTCTATATCCATTTCACACACTTTACAACCTCAGAAAAAAAGTGATGCGCAACAGCCTCAGGGTCTTTTCACACGCCAAATACGTGTCCTGTCAATAAAAGAAAAGAATGTTGATGTCATCGAGAGAAAAGTACTGCATCTGCCATCTGTCTTCTTCAAATTAACCACTGCATGACATTCCATTCCAAAGCTGCGGAGGGCGCTTCAAGAAAAGGTGTGTGAGGGAAGCTCGCTCATGCTGGTCCCCAAAGACTCAAAGCTGCCCTTTCCTCACAAAGAAATAAAAAAGCTTACAGCACCTGGTATTCCCAGGCGGTCTTACATCCAAGTACTAACCAGGCCCGACCCTGCTTAGCTTCCGAGATCAGACGAGATCGGGCGTGTTCAGAGTGGTATGGCCGTAAGCCCTTGACTCTGACACACATGGGCTCTATATCCATTTCACACAATTTACAACCTCAGAAAAAAAGTGATGCGCAACAGCCTCAGGGTCTTTTCACACGCCAAATCGGTGTCCTGTCAATAAAAGAAAAGAATGTTGATGTCATCGAGAGAAAAGTACTGCATCTGCCATCTGTCTTATTCAAATTAACCACTGCATGACATTCCATTCCAAAGCTGCGGAGGGCGCTTCAAGAAAAGGTGTGTGAGGGAAGCTCGCTCATGCTGGTCCCCAAAGACTCAAAGCGGCCCTTTCCTCACAAAGAAACAAAAAAGCTTACAGCATCTGGTATTCCCAGGCGGTCTTCCATCAAAGTACTAACCAGGCCCGACCCTGCTAAGCTTCCGAGATCAGACGAGATCGGGCGTGTTCAGAGTGGTATGGCCGTAAGCCCTTGACTCTCAGACACATGGGCTCCATATCCATTTCACTCACTTTACAACCTCAGAAAAAAAGTGAAGCGCAACAGCGTCAGGGTCTTTTCACACGCCAAATAGGTGTACTGTCAATAAAAGAAAAGAATGTTGATGTCATCTAGAGAAAAGTACTGCATCTGCCATCTGTCTACTTCAAATTAACCACTGCATGACATTCCATTCCAAAGCTGTGGAGGGCGCTTCAAGAAAAGGTGTGTGAGGGAAGCTCGCTCATGCTGGTCCCCAAACACTCAAAGCTGCCCTTTCCTCACAATGAAACCAAAAAGCTTACAGCAACTGGTATTTCCAGGCGGTCTCCCATCCAAGTACTATCCAGGCCCGACCCTGCTTAGTTTCCGCGATCAGACAAGTTCAGAATGGTATGGCCGTAAGCCCCTGACTCTGACACACATGGGCTCTATATCCATTTCACTCACTTTACAACCTCAGAAAAAAAGTGATGCGCAACAGCCTCAGGGTCTTTTCACACGTCAAATAGGTGTCCTGTCAATACAAAGAAAAGAATGTTGATGTCATCGAGAGAAAAGTACTGCATCTGCCATCTGTCTTCTTCAAATTAACCACTGCATGAAATTCCATTCCAAAGCTGCAGAGGGCGCTTCAAGAAAAGGTGTGTGAGGGAAGCTCGCTCATACTGGTCCCCAAAGACTCAAAGCGGCCCTTTCCTCACAATGAAACAAAAAAGCTTACAGCACCTGGTATTCCCAGGCGGTCTTCCATCCAAGTACTAACCAGGCCCGACCCTGCTAAGCTTCCGAGATCAGACGAGATCGGGCGTGTTCAGAGTGGTATGGCCGTAAGCCCTTGACTCTCAGACACATGGGCTCCATATCCATTTCACTCACTTTACAACCTCAAAAAAAATGTGATGTGCAACAGCCTCACGGTCTTTTTACACACCAAATAGTTGTCCTGTCAATACAAAGAAAAGAATGTTGATGTCATCTAGAAAAAGTACTGCATCTGCAATCTGTCTACTTCAAATTACACACTGCATGACATTCCATTCGAAAGCTGTGGAGGGCGCTTCAAGAAAAGTTGTGTGAGGGAAGCTCGCTCATGCTGGTCCCCAAACACTCAAAGCTGCCCATTCCTCACAATGAAACAAAAAAGCTTACAGCACCTGGTATTCCCAGGCCGTCTCCCATCCAAGTACTAACCAGGCCCGACCCTGCTTAGCTTCCGAGATCAGAAGAGATCGGGCGTGTTCAGAGTGGTATGGCCGTGAGCCCTTGACTCTGACACACATGGGCTCTATATCCATTTCACACACTTTACAACCTCAGAAAAAAAGTGATGCGCAACAGCCTCAGGGTCTTTTCACACGCCAAATACGTGTCCTGTCAATAAAAGAAAAGAATGTTGATGTCATCGAGAGAAAAGTACTGCATCTGCCATCTGTCTTCTTCAAATTAACCACTGCATGACATTCCATTCCAAAGCTGCGGAGGGCGCTTCAAGAAAAGGTGTGTGAGGGAAGCTCGCTCATGCTGGTCCCCAAAGACTCAAAGCTGCCCTTTCCTCACAAAGAAATAAAAAAGCTTACAGCACCTGGTATTCCCAGGCGGTCTTACATCCAAGTACTAACCAGGCCCGACCCTGCTTAGCTTCCGAGATCAGACGAGATCGGGCGTGTTCAGAGTGGTATGGCCGTAAGCCCTTGACTCTGACACACATGGGCTCTATATCCATTTCACACAATTTACAACCTCAGAAAAAAAGTGATGCGCAACAGCCTCAGGGTCTTTTCACACGCCAAATCGGTGTCCTGTCAATAAAAGAAAAGAATGTTGATGTCATCGAGAGAAAAGTACTGCATCTGCCATCTGTCTTATTCAAATTAACCACTGCATGACATTCCATTCCAAAGCTGCGGAGGGCGCTTCAAGAAAAGGTGTGTGAGGGAAGCTCGCTCATGCTGGTCCCCAAAGACTCAAAGCGGCCCTTTCCTCACAAAGAAACAAAAAAGCTTACAGCATCTGGTATTCCCAGGCGGTCTTCCATCAAAGTACTAACCAGGCCCGACCCTGCTAAGCTTCCGAGATCAGACGAGATCGGGCGTGTTCAGAGTGGTATGGCCGTAAGCCCTTGACTCTCAGACACATGGGCTCCATATCCATTTCACTCACTTTACAACCTCAAAAAAAATGTGATGTGCAACAGCCTCACGGTCTTTTTACACACCAAATCGGTGTCCTGTCAATAAAAGAAAAGAATGTTGATGTCATCGAGACAAAAGTACTGCATCTGCCATCTGTCTACTTCAAATTAACCACTGCATGACATTCCATTCCAAAGCTGTGGAGGGCGCTTCAAGAAAAGGTGTGTGAGGGAAGCTCGCTCATGCTGGTCCCCAAACACTCAAAGCGGCCCTTTCCTCACAATGAAACCAAAAAGCTTACAGCAACTGGTATTTCCAGGCGGTCTCCCATCCAAGTACTATCCAGGCCCGAACCTGCTTAGTTTCCGCGATCAGACGAGTTCAGAATGGTATGGCCGTAAGCCCCTGACTCTGACACACATGGGCTCTATATCCATTTCACACACTTTACAACCTCAGAAAAAAAGTGATGCGCAACAGCCTCACGGTCTTTTCACACGCCAAATACGTGTCCTGTCAATAAAAGAAAAGAATGTTGATGTCATCGAGAGAAAAGTACTGCATCTGCCATCTGTCTTATTCAAATTAACCACTGCATGACGTTCCATTCCAAAGCTGCGGAGGGCGCTTCAAGAAAAGGTGTGTGAGGGAAGCTCGCTCATGCTGGTCCCCAAAGACTCAAAGCGGCCCTTTCCTCACAAAGAAACAAAAAAGCTTACAGCATCTGGTATTCCCAGGCGGTCTTCCATCCAAGTACTAACCAGTCCCGACCCTGCTTAGCTTCCGAGATCCGGCGTGTTCAGAGTGGTAAGGCCGTAAGCCCTTGACTCTGACATACATGGGCTCTATATCCATTTCACTCACTTTACAACCTCAGAAAAAACGTGATGCGCAACAGCCTCAGGGACTTTTCACACGCCAAATAGGTGTCCTGTCAATATAAAGAAAAGAATGTTGATGTCATCTAGAGAAAAGTACTGCATCTGCCATCTGTCTTCTTCAAATTACACGCTGCATGACATTCAATTTCAAAGCTGCGGAAAGGCGCTTCAAGAAGAAGTGCGTGAGGGAAGCTCGCTCATGCTGGTCCCCAAAGACTCAAAGCTGCCCTTTCCTCAAGCTGAAGTTAAAAGAATTGCAAATTAATCCTTCACAGGTACTTGTTCACAGAGATGGATGAAATAAAAATTGAATATATTCTAGTATTATAAAAATACAATGAACAAAATTATTAACAATGAGTAAGAGCATTTTCAAAACAAAACAAACAGTGTCTTTCTTGGTTCTGAACTTTCGTTTCACTGAAAATAAAAATCTTTTTTAGTTGGATAGTTTCACATAAAATACCCTCAAGTCATCCTTTACACCTCAATTGTAAGGAAAAAAAGTTTCCTCTACAAAAGATAACCCTTTTGTTTTTTTAAAATATACATCATATTTAATCCCTTTCAGAATCCTTAAGTTACCTTCTAAACCGGTATTCTTTAATTTACAACAACTAAAACTCAATATTTTACCTGTGGGCACACACACATTCATATGAAACACCTTAAATTTAATTTTTACCTGTTTCAGGCCTGTTTATTGAAGCTCGTGTGCGGTCGGGGCTTCACAACTGTAATGGCCGCTTCACTCGCAGCTGAGCACACAATAAAAGCAAGTGCATGTGTATGTTAGTCCTCAAAAATCCAGGGTTTTATTAGAAGGGGGAGAACGGGAATGGAGGATGAGAGTCTGAATGGTAATGGCAATGGCGGTGGAAGTCACAATCCAAACACTCACACGCAATGGCGGGACAGCGAAAGTCACGAAGAAGAAAACACAGCAGGACAAGGCACAGCAGAACAGCAGAGCCATCGGATGGAAACCCGTCTCTCTCTCTCCAATGTCCGTCTCCTTCAAGCATATTATCTTAATTTAGCCACAATTATCAAACATTATCTCGTGTCGAATTCGCATTACCTTTACTTTCGCTCCAAACATATTACAACGCTAAAGCTACGATCTGCAGGCACATTAGCACGGAATGCTATCCCTAGCTAGCACGTCGCTAACCATGTACACATCCAGTCTCTTTTCACTATAACAGTTAGATAAAGCGCAAATACAGGCATAAATATTCACCTCTCGAAGGTCACACAGAAGTTTATATCAGGACCACCAGTCGTCGACCTCCAAAATAAACTTAAATGCTCTCCACACAAACGATGCCTCCCCTCTTAACTCTCTGATCATTGCCTCTGTTTCTCTCCCCATGCGCGCTAACTACTCACCTCACAAACCTGCGCCACTAGTCCCACCCCTTACACAGTAACTTTCCTCTCATTGGCTTTTGCGGTCTTAATACACCCAAAGATAAGACAGGAATGAAATGATTGACAGGTAACAATTGAGGTTACATATAAACACGGCTTCTTCCCCTCTCCTTATTCTCAGATCACTGATCTTTTACAGACTCAGAGAACTTAAAGACCTTTATATGAATTTATTTTTTAACTGTAAATAGTTTTACTTTTTAAATGTTACATATTATATTTATGCTTTTAACCTGCTCACATTATAACCAATTTTAAAGATCATGAACTCTATTTATTTTTGAACTTTTTAACACATCTCTTTCTGCTTTTTATGCGATGTAATTTATTTGATTTTTGTACAGGGCTACGTGTTGTATGATAACAAGAGTGTATATTGTTTACAATGTGTTACAGTCAATGGGTGGCACGGTGGTACCGTTGTTAACAGTGTCGCCTCAAAGCAAGTTCAAGTCCTGGCTCGAGCACAGGTTCTTTCTGTGTGGTGTGTGCATGTTCTCTCCGTGCCTGCGTGGGTATTCTGTCTGCAATGGACTGGCTACCTGTCCAGGGTGAAACCTGCCTCTCACCTGAAAGCCACTGGGAAAGGCTCCAGCCTCCCCCTGCAACCCTTAACAGAAATAAGCTGGGATGCATGGAAGTATAGAAAGCGGATACAATGAAGCGCATACAAATTTTTCGAATGCATGAAAAAGTCTCACCTTTTGTTTTTTTCATATTGGTTAGTTTGGAAGCATGGAATTTCTGACAAAGCCTAAGTTTGTATTGTTTATTCACTGATTTTTCTGACAATTTACAAACAAAGCTTTCAAAACTGAGAGGACAAGCAGTGGTGTTTAAGATCAACACCCAACATGGGGCTTGAACCAACAACCCTGAGACTAAGAGTCTCATGCTCGACTGACTGAGCTAATCAGGTTACGTCAGTGTAAGTCCCATAGCATGAAGCGGTCAGAGTGAGAGACTCACAGTCCTGTGAGTGATCACCCACCCATCTATCCATCCATCCATCCATCCATCCATCTATCCGTCCATCCATCCATCCATCCATCCATTTTTCCGCTTATCCTGTTAAGTGTCACAGGGTGGGGCTGGAGCCTATCCCAGAGGGGACATTACCTTGGACAGGTCAGTGGTCCATCGCAGTCCACCGCAGCCAACAAATATTGACAGACAACCATTCACACTCACAGCCATACCTACGGTCAATTTAGAGTTGCATTTCCATTTGCATGTCTTTGGACTGTGGAAGGAAGCTGGAGTACCTGGAGAGAACCAGCACAGGGAAAACATGCAGACACTCTCAGGATTTATTCCAATGAAGCGCCTAAAAAAGGAGTGTTGGAACTCACTCAGATGAATGAGACATTATAAGCCATCAAATATATACATGTAGATATAGTGTTGGAGATCCAAAAAAACAGGGAGAAAAGAGAAGAGAAGAAGAAGAAGAAAAAAACAGCTTCTTTGACCAGATAACATAGTTGTCTATTTCAATGTTTGAGGTCTGAAAAAATAACTGATTAACTGTGAAATGTGATGGACAGGCAAGTACTTACTAGGATCAGGGCAGCTGGAAGATAGGCTCCTGCATCTGTAGGCAATATCAGAGACAAAGAAAAATCAACACAAATGAGCAGGCACTTGAACGATGCTAAAACCACTCTTTTTTAAACAAATACAACCACAGCTCCTGATCTATGGCCTTAAGTACACTGTAATCATGCCATCAGACAGACTCATGCCAGAGCAGTAGCCTAGCACAAGATGGAGGAACGTAATTGCATGTAAACACAGTCAGTGTGCACTCATCTTAATATGAACCGACTTAACTGTTGTGTGACACGTATATTGTGTGTACTGTAAAATGGTTCAGACTATCAGAAAGCTTCATGAATTCACAGGCAAAATACAGATGTCGCACACATTAATTTGTGGAGGCTCGAGATGTAAAAAGTAAAGTCAACTCTCTGTGTTTTTTGGACTAATTTGCAAGCATTTTCAACATTTTGGCTAGCTGCTAAATCTGGCTAGCATGATGTGCACCGAGTGTAATTATCAATGCAAATGTGGCAGGATGAGAGGTCCCATCCTAGCAGTGAGACTGGTTGGTGATGCCTGACTTGGCTTGTACCATCATTAGCCAACCAGTGTGAGGCGCTGCTCTATAAATAGGGGCAGCATCTACCTGGTCAATCTCTTGCTCTTGGGGTCCGCGGTCCTCCCACTTCCTGGTCACCTCGCTTCCGCCTCTGATCGCCTCACGTCTGCCTTCTCGCCACCGTCTGTGCTGGTATGTAGCAGTAGCTCCCTGTAGCTCGTGTTGCATGCTGATCATGCACGTTTTTCATATTCACGTGTTTAATTGTAGGCGTCCGGCTTTTGGGACACGGTCCCTTAATCGCCGCTAGTGGGGAAACACCCCCCCCCCCCCCCCCCCGCCGATCTGACGTGCAGAGGCTGTTTGCCACAGCATACTAGCTGTGAAACCCTTTGCTCTGCATGCGTGCGATCTACACCTGATTGGCACAGCTGGTGAGCCGTGACACTGAGGAAGAACTAGCTGCTGCTTTGCTACCGGGCGCTGTCTTGCCAGACTATCCTGCTTTGCCAGATGCTCCTGCTTTGCTCTGGCTGCTGTTTGCTACAGACTACCCTGCTTTGCTCTGGCTGCTGTTTTGCTACAGACTACCCTGCTTTGCTCTGGCTGCTGTTTTGCTACAGACTACCCTGCTTTGCTCTGGCTGCTGTTTTGCTACAGACTACCCTGCTTTGCTCTGGCTGTTTGGCTACAGACTACCCTGCTTTGCTCTGGCTGTTTGGCTACAGACTACCCTGCTTTGCTCTGGCTGCTGTTTTGCTACAGACTACCCAGCTTTGTTACAGGCTCCTGCTCTATTAGCCTGCTCTGCTACTAGCCTGTTCTGCGACCTACTGGCCATCTACACATGTTTTGCTTGTTTGTTTGTTCACTGTTTACTGTGTTCACTGGAGTGCTCTGCTTCTGTGTTAATGAATTGGAATCCGCTGTGTGTTGAACTGGAGGTTGTTGCAGTAATTCACCTTGTTTAACCAGGGTCTGCCAGATCCTGATGTCCACCGTGTGGCGCCACTGAACTGTACTTCATGGTGCTCTGAAGGTTTGGATCTGCATTGTTTCCCATTCCTCCGCTTGGGCTTCAGGGTGTAGCAAGCTGCTGGACGGCTATCCGTTAGCTCCCTGGTCTAGCAATGGAGAAATGAACTCGTTTCTGGTTATTTTGGGTTGTATTATTTTTCCTTGCTAATTTGTTTTTAATAATTAAATCTTGTTTCTCGAATTAATTTTTAAATTGTGGTTTGAGTTTGGTTCTGGTTTGTGTTTTTTTTTTTTAGTTTTGGTGTTAAATTATAATTCTTGTCATTTCGTTTCAGGTACTGGGAGCTCACGGTCCTGGCGTCGCTTTTCCTCTGGTGTGCTGTGCACCCCTGTTTTGCTTTAATCATGTGTTTTTAAATGTGATGTCCCAATTGATCAGGGTGTCTTCTGCCTTGGGATCCCTCACCCCCACTGGTAAGCTCCAGACTTGTTTAGATTCATTCTTGTTCTCTTTTTAATCTGCTGGCCTGTTTACAATAAAATATTTTTGTCATGGAACCACGTCTCCTGCCAATTAGTAAATGAACCTGTGAGTGCCTTTTGGTCTGTACGTTAACTATTTCCTTGGGCGAAATTCCCAAGGTGGCGTTGTCCGGCTTTGGTCACTATTATATTTTAATAAGTGCACCCCCCACTCGTGTGTCGCCACACAAACTGGAAACTTCACTTAGCCTCCACTGGCCTACAGACTTTGCGCCAGTGTCTACAATAAATGCAATCGCTACTCACCAAATGACTGTGATTGAGATGGATGATAACCAAGGCTCTGGCCTCACGTGCAGATCAGGAGATTCTCCTTGCGTCCATCAGGCAAAGATACTGCATGATACTGTTTTATTTACAGTGAAGTACTGTATTTTAGCATTACAGCATAGTTCTGTTAAACAGTCATGGGGTGTAATTTAACAGATTCCGATTAGAATTAACAGCAAAGTACTGTATTTTTATAAACAGGGTGATACTGTTGAAATCTTGTAGTACACTGCAAGCAATTGCTGTAAATGTACAAGTCCCACCGCTTTCATAAAATTACTCACTGGATTCAGGACGACCCCTGCTACTCGGCTGCGGTGGGCGGGAGGAGGCTCAGGCCCAAACAACGCTGACTGCAGCTTTAATTTAATCCGAGGTTGATGTAATACTCTGAGAAATCAGTGGTATTTATTTCATGATTTTCATAGGAATAAGTTAAGAATAAAATGCCAGTTCATGGTTAAGCTAAAATTTACATTAGTATTATGAAGAAGATATTAAAATATTTGTTTAAAATTTAACTTTCAAAAAAACATCATTTCATGGGGTGTGAATGTCTTTCAAAAATGTTAAAGTAATTCTATTACGTTAGGTTACGTGCGTGAGTTCATGACCTTTAGTGTTTACACTTCCGGGAGAAACGAGCGCGAGGAAGGAGCATCGTGTGAATGGCGTAACGTTATCGGAGTTTGGAGACTGTGTGTTGTCGGAGAGGAGTTTTTATCGGTAACGGACTGTGAACTGTAATTGACCGACGTGATCGGAGTGCGTGAGTCGGATTCTCCGCCACCGATTGTGTTTTGAGCACCAGGCAAGTCCAGTTACAGAAGCTAGCGGGAGCTAGGCTAACGCTGTCCACGCTGAATGGAGACGCCGCTGCACGGACGGGACAGGAGCTTCGGATAGTCGCCTCGGGAGAGAGTCGTTAATGGAGGACGCGTCACTGCTGCCGAAGGAGTCGGAGGATGTGCCGCTGCTGCCGAATCACGGAGGTCTGTTGCTGCGGGCTGCTGCGAGCGGGACGGTTGCTGCCACAACGAGCGAGGGATTCATCGGCTGCGGTCCGGTATTGTTGACTTCACCGACACACGGGGGGATCTGGTAAAGGTTTCCATCATGAGCTCCAATTAAAGCGGGCCAACGAAAGTAAACATGAGTGCACTCGAAATAAAATTAGACAGTTGAAAAAAAGACAAACAATATACCCCGGGGTTCTTTTTATTTTCTATAGTCTTGTTTATTCAAGGTTTGAATGTGTTTTTCTGCAAGCTTTTAATACATTTTCTAAACTGAAATCTTGTGTTGGTTTCATTGAATTTGTGTGTTGTTACTGAAGCTTTTCAGCAGAGTTTAAAGGTCAAGTGTACTCCCCATAGCCTCCATTTGAATATTTAAGAGTGAGAATCATACATTGCCCTAGATTGATATTAATTATTCCAGATGGGACTTTTACCATACAAGATATTTGAAATGAGTTAGTGTTCCCTGTAAGCCTAAGGTGGGTTTTAATATTGGAGCCGGTGGTAAAAGGGTTACATTTAGAAATCTAAACCCCTGCTACCATGAGCACACATGGAAATAAAGACTCAACGTACCGCTCGGTCTACTTCAGCTAGCACACTGAACAATACTGTTGTTTACTTGCTAGCTGATAAGTGAGCAGCTGATGTTTGCAATAACATTGAAATAAACTAAAAATAGAGTCAATAACTCAAATCCTATCACCACCAAAGGAGCCACGTCTTTAACACTTCAATCTCATAGCGACTCCTCAGGATTTCTTCTTCTCTCCATTGCATTTTGTAGGAGGCTCCTGCCGGTCCACACTGCCTTCCCCCTAACAGATTCAGCTACTGAGACTAAAGTTCGTTAGTAAGCTCAATGCATAAAAGTGACGTAATATTTGTTGAAAACTAAATAGGCGTGAAGCTGTAACCTCACATGAACACTTGAAGTCTAGATTTCAGCTGCATGTGAAGAAATCAGCATAAAATCCTTGTGTTGGTGTTTAAACCTGGACTACCAGAACCAGGCTAAGAGGTGTTTGTCTGTTAGCTGTGAAGCAAACTGAAACATGAAGGCTTTGAGGGTTTGTTCTCAACACAAAGAAAGATTCAATGCTCAAACTGCCAACTCTGTAAAAACAAAACATTTTTACAAATCTCAGTTTATTTCTTCATGAAGATCTTAATGAGGCAATCAGCACCAGAGCACTAAAGTTAAAATTAGTAACACCGTCACAAACGATGGATTTATTTGACCCAATGTAGTTTTCCTGATCAAATATAGTTTTCATCAAAATATATATTTTTTTATAATTATTTCCCAATATGCAACGTCACATAAATAAAAAATGGAGGACCCTATAAAATGACCTGACGTCAGTGTTCAAGGGTGAAGTCATTTTTGGAATGAAGAAGAGTTCATCCAGCTTTTTTTGCCTCGTGTCTCTGAACCAGTTCATTTGTTGTGTCCACGCTGTTCTGTGTTTAACATGTTTTATGTAACATGAATAACATATTAATATACAAATATATACATGACATAAATTATATATAGACACAGATAAACATCAATAACCAGTGAGAGAAGTCATGTGGTTCTCCGACCTCTCTAAGCTGCATCGCAGTGCTGGAGGAGTGCTGACATCATCATTTATGGTTCCTTGCTGGATGAAGGCCTAAACTATGGAGTGAAATCTACTGCCTTGAACTCACTCTTCATTTCTGCTCAGGCTTTTCCTGCCAGCAAGGCAGTGGCAAGAAAAGCAGTCAGCTGATGTCCACAGCTCAACATGAGAAGGACACATTTCTTTTGAAGAAAAAACATTTCAAGGAGTTTTTCCTGCCAATACAGGACAACACCCACTCACAAACCAGTGCTGGACAAGTTCCTTCAAAGCTGTAATGCCTTATTTCTTACTTGTTACTGTCATTTTAAAATAATTGGTTCCATTACGATTGTGTCTGCCAGCACTTGGTGACTGTACAGGAGGTCTGGGGACCGCAGGGCCACAACAAGCCCATTTCCTCAACTCTCCATTGAGTACAGAGGTCCCCAAGTATGGACCAGTGAGGATAAATGTGATAGTGTAGAAGTCCTTTTGTTCTTCAACTGGTCCAACTTGATGGTGAGTCTCCTTTTATCAAGGATTACTGAATGCTTGTGTTATTTATGGCATTGTTAACACTTTATAAACCCTTCATTCAGAGCTGTAAAGAACCTTTAACCTCATATCCCAGACATCAAAGTGGGCCACTAACCGGTGAGATGAAGCTATGCTATGCTGCTACATTCTGAAGAGGTAAAGTAGCAGGTTCTGAGAGTGATGGCTAACCTGGATGTGTTCATCTCCTACTTTAATATCAGCGTCGCAACTTGGAGCTCTGACCACCTCCAGCTTTTTGTTCCTGTTTCTGCTTCAGTCAACAGGGAACTCAAACCTGCAATAGAATCATCAACAACAATGGAATAGAAAACAGAGGAAGACAAAATATCATAAACTTACAAAGCTGAGAAATGTTCATGAAGAATAAATGCACACATTATGATTGAGGCCAGAAAGTAAAACTCCACACCAAATGTATTTTGACATGTAGGGATAATGAACTTGAATGTGTTGAAATAGCAGATGAATGAATCCACTATCACAAGATGGCGTCACAGATCTCACCATCAAGTTGGACCAGTTGAAGAACAAACAGACTTCTCCACGATCACATTTATCCTCACTGGTCCGTACTTGGGGACCTCTGTACTAAATGGAGAGTTGAGGAAATGGGCTTGTTGTGGCCCTGCGGTCCCCAGACCTCCTGTACAGTCACCAAGCGCTGGCAGACACAATCGTAATGGAACCAATTATTTTAAAATGACAGTAACAAGTAAGAAATAAGGCATTACAGCTTTGAAGGAACTTGTCCAGCACTGGTTTGTGAGTGGGTGTTGTCCTGTATTGGCAGGAAAAACTCCTTGAAATGTCATGCAAGTTTTTTCTTAAAAAGAATTGTGTAAAACATTCATTAACATCCAGGCCCAAAGACAAGAGAGGGCAACGCTCCAGGAGTCTTTGATCTCTGAATGCTGAGCATTGATCTCCTGCTTCAGTCTTTGATCTCTGACTGATCCGAAACTAATCAAAGGATCACATCAGCATATTGGTCCAGTCTACAGATGGTGATTTTACCAAGTGCACTACAGCAGTCCTTGTTGCTGTCTGCTGTTGTGTCACAGCAAAGTAAGGAAACAGCCTGACGGTCCTCAGGAGGAAATTCAACAACCTCCAAAGATGGAGGTGAATCTAGACCTTCTCATGTTTACTGTCCTTGATGAACTTGACAAACACACCACATGTCACACACTCTACAGTTTCAATCTGTTGAGAACATGAAACGTGTGGCCCCAGTGACCCTGCATGAAATTTTTGTCCAATTCAAATTTTGATTCATGACCCAGAACCACTCAAAACCCCTGAAAAATAAAGGTTTGGGTGCATTAAAGACATAAATAATAACATCATCATGTTTCAAGGGGGCTGCAGGATGGTGCAGTGGTTAGCACTGTGGCCTCACAGCAAGAAAGTTCTGGGTTCGAGTACCGGCTCGGGCGCAGTATCTTCTTGTGTAGAGTCTGCAAGTTCTCCCCGTGCCTGTGTGGGTTCTCTCTGGTATTCCGGCTTCCTCCCACAGTCTAAAGACGTGCAATTTGGGGAAAAGGCTGATTGGATTCTCTAAATTGACTGTAGGTATGAATGTGAGTGTGAATGGTTGTTTGTCCCTGTATGTTGTCCCTGTGATGGACTGGTGACTGGTCCAGGGTGAACGCTGCCTTTTGCCCGTAGACACTGGGATAGGCTCCAGCTCCCCCCGAGACCCTGAACAGGAATAAGTGGAAGAAGATGAATGAATGTTTCAAGGTTTTCTTCCCTCAAATCTGAAGGTCAAGCTGCATTATTTGCAGTGCTCATTAGCAGGGGAATTAGCTCAAATGGTAGAGTGCTAGCTTAGCATGTGAGAGGTAGAGGAATCCATGCCCTCATTCTCCAGAATACTTCAGCTTGTTCTGTTGATCAGAGGAGCTGCTGTGTGATGAATGCTGATGTTTGTCCACTGCTGTGATAAAGTGTCACCCTGTTACTGATACTGACCATTTCAGCTAATTCCCCTGCTAATGAGCACAGCAGATAATGCAGCTTGACCTTCATGCATGGTTGGATGAGCGTCACCAGGTGAAGCTTCTCTGGTTGACCAACATGTGGAATCTCTTTCAATACTCCAGTGGTGGTTTAAGTGATGAAAATATGGATTAGTCACTGGAAGTGTGTGTGTGTGTTTAAAAAGGCAAAAAAAACTTTTTTCAGCAATAGAACTTTAATACAAACACAAAATGAAAAGCAGAAAATGCCAGAATCCAAAATATGGATTTACAGAGGAAGCGTGCTGGGCCCAGAACCCAGAGGTTGATGGATCAAAACCATCCTCTACTAAAAGAAGGGAATAAAATAAACTTGGTTGTTTTGAAATGTGAATCTGTTAAAGAGGGGTGGAAATGGTGAGGTAGTCATTGTCCCTTTTGTTTTATTACAGAGACCTCATTGTTACTTAAATAATTTGAATTCTTTACTTGAAGATTCACGCTTTTTCGCTCAAAATGTATAAAACTTCTTGCATGTTGGTGCCCCATCACACACAACAGGTGCACTTGTACTCTTTTCACCTCTGACCCACAAACATTCATAGTCTTCCAGTGAACGTCCAATTATCTTCTGAAATCAGTGATGAATCTTTACCTGCTGAGACTCATTGTCGATGACTGTGACTAGCATGTGCTAGCAGAATACAGCACTCCTTCTTCATTGTCTGTCTTTGTCTCTGACCAGCTCTCCTGCTCTCTTTCCTCCTACCAGTCAAAGCAGACATCTTCGCCTACTGATCTTGGATCTGCTGCCTGTTCCTGCCTAGTAAAAGAAGGAACCAGCACCTGGTTCTACAGGCTGAATTAACTCCAGGACGTTGGCCAGCCGTGTCAGTTGAAACCTTATTTGTCCAAATAGAGAAAAAATTTGATCTGATTGTTAATGAAAGATGTCATCATGGCTTTGAAACTGTGGTTGGGGACAAGCCAACATGAGCACATTCATGGAAGAATAGCAATAAAAACAGGAAGTGTTAGTTAGCAAGTACTCACCAGTCTTTCACTATCATACATGAGTCTAGTGGAACAAAATGGCTGCTGCTGACTGTGCTGCCTGGTGGTGGATCACTCTTCACCATCCTCACAGGCCTTGATGGAACCAAAAAGGCGACTTCCTGGAGAAGATCTTCCAGGGGGTCCAGGTTAAAGCGGTGCCCCAGCTGGCACCAGGCACTGACCCAGGTCCTGCATGTGAGATACTGTCAGTTCTGTTCTGCCCTGCTCACAACCACAGGCTGGTGTTGAGGCCTGCAGCAACCAGGGCCCCAGTCACCAAGTGTATAAAGGCTGGTCATTGTGGCAGTGGGAGGAGTCAAAATGAAGACAGACCAATGTGAGCAGGACTTGACTGCAAAAGTAAGAAGAACTTGACCATGTTTCCTACAGTACCCAGGAGGCTTGGTAGTTGTTGAAGGAAGCTCCAAAAGCAAAGAGCAGTCAGCAGGATATAAAAAGAAAAGATCCAGACAATAAAACTACAAGTAGAAACAAGATGAAATACTAAAAGCTTTGGAAAGATACTCCAAGGTTTTATATACATTATTATATACACTACTATTCTCCATGACTCCTAAAGAGGGAAAGGAAAAATTAGAATGTGGATCAGATCAGCTGATTTCAGTGTTAAGTCCATCCCTCCATCCACTTTCTATTCTTATCCTTTAAGGGTCACGGGGGGGGGGGGGGGGGGGGCATCTGTCTCATGCAACCTAAACTAAAACTTCAGTCAGATCAAATTCAGATTAAAGCAAGAGTTTCCAGATCAAAGTCAGAATTCCTGATGATGTCATCAGGGCTTTGACAGTACCTAGAATTCTGTCTTTGATCTCAGGAGGACATGAAAGAAACACAATTGAGGAAAGTATAAGAGAGCACATTCAGCTTCATTAGAAACACTTGAACTGTTGAACAGTAGAATTTGTTTGAAACAGTTTACAACACTGAGTGACAGGATTGAAGAGGGAAGATTTTTCTACTTAACATTTAATTCTAACTTAAAACTGGGGATGAACATTCTCAGTAGTTCATATACTAATATACAGAGTAAGTCATGTCATTCCCTTTTGGAAAAAAAAACAAGAGAAAAAACATGTGAAGCTCCTCCCCCCAGCTCCAGATGGTACAGACAGATATGAGAGTGACAAGGAAGCAAAGAAGTGTTGTGCTCCTCTCCAGTGCTCTTGTGTTGTTGTGTTCTTCTCAGCTCCATCATGAAGACGTGCTGGCAGTGGGCGCTGGTGGAAGTTTGCAGCTCTCACTGGAAAGTCCTGAGGCTCCTCCCATTCTGAAGCAGGCAGTTGCTCCTAGCCAGCCGACACTTTCCCTCTCTTGTGTAGGAGTGAAGAACAAAATCAAAATAAAGAATCATCACTCTTTCATTGGGGGAAATTTTTTCTCATTCTAAAAATTCAACAGCTTCTATCATTTCTTTTACAGAATATGTCAGTGATATACTCGGATTTTCTGTTGTGCTGTCAAATTAACTTTTATCGATGCTTCACACTTCAGGTGTGAAAGTTTTTCAGTGGGAAAGACATGAGGATGAGGACGAGGCTGATTGATACTCTAAACTGACTCTAGGTGTGACTGTGAGTGTGAATGGTTGTCTGTCTTTATGTGTTGGCCCTGCAATGGACTGGCGACCCCTCCAGGGTGAACCCACTTCATGCTGAAAGCTGGGGAGACAGGTCCCCCCACCCCACAACCCTTAACAGGATAAGTGGAAGAAAATGAATGGATGGATGGATGAATGGATGGATGGATGGATGGATGGATGGATGGATGGATGGATGGGCTACAGTTCAGTCACTGTGTCTCTTGTTCCCACAGTGATTTGATGCATCCTACCAACACAGCAGGACTCACCAGGAGACAATGGATTGTCAGTCATTTTTCACTGACAGCGCTGGAGCCGGAGCCCACAAGGTCACAACTGGCATTGGTGGACTCCAGGATATGTTTGGACCTACAGAAATGCACAACCTGTTAATGACAACACTTTCATATATTTAGCCCTGCTCACAGATCTCTGATACAATTTTCAAGTCATACAACAGGTTCAATGTTGACCCTTCGACCACCGTTACACTGAAGCAGAGTTCAATGGCAGTGTTGCATATGTTGGGAGGAGCCTGTGGCTCTCGGTTCAGAGGATGATTTGAAGAATTCGTTGTTGCTGAACTGTTTATGCTTCAATTTCTGGACGTTCACTGGTGGAATGTTTGTGGGTCAGAGGTGAAAAGAGTACAACTGCACTTTTTTGTGTGATGGGGCACCAACATGCAAGAAGTTGTCAAACATTTCCAGCAAAACAGCATGAAAATTCAAGTTAAGAATTAAAATTATTTAATTCAGCGTTTAACTACCAGGCCTCTGGAATAAAACACAAGGAACAACTGACTACCTCACCATTGACTTCACACTGATAACCAGGAGGTAACGTGGTAGTCAGAGCAGCGATGCTCAGGTCTGTGGACTGAACAATGTCCTCTCATTCACACACACACCACTCTTTCATTGGGGCTCCTTTCTCCTTGTTCTGACACAGAAATTCAACAGCTTCTGTCATTTAGTTTACAGGAAATGTTGATGACACTCTGGGATTTCTTGTTCTCCTGCTGTCACTGTCAAGTGCCAGCTTAACATGTGAGAGGTAGCAGGATCCATGCATGTGTTCATGTTTACAGCAGACAAGGAGGAAACCTTGGAGGATTTCAGGGACTTTTAGCAGTGGTTCTCACTTCATCTTCTCAGTATAAAGTTTAAAGCGAGCTGGCCAGGAGTTGAACCTAGAATCTTCTGATCCGTAGTCAGACGCGTTATCCATTGCGCCACCAGCCCTGTGAAGGAACTGCTATGTTCATGTGTGCTTGGTTTTACAGAAAATCCCAACAACGTGGTGGCATTTTCAGGGGACACAATGGTGCAGTGGTCAGCACTGTGGCCTCACAGAGAGAAGGTTCAGCTCTCCTCTGTATTTGGTTGCGAGGAACCTGAATCAGTCCTCAGTGGAGCGGTGCTGCTGAGGCTGAGTGAGGCTTGAGTGAGGGACTGAGCAGGAGCAAACAGGTTCAAGCAGGTTCAGGCAAACTCCACTCAGTCCACCAACATCAAAGCAGAGGAACTGAGTTCATCTAACAAAATGGATTCATATCATCTCCACTTGGAATGCTCTGGAACTACAAGTACACTTAAAATGGCCGACTTAAGACAACAGAAGGAACTTTGAAGTAGATTTGATTTATTTAAGTCAGTGACAGTCATTTTTTTCAAGAATTTAGTTCAGGTAACTTCATTGTTTTACTAAGATGAGCTTTAATGTTATAACATTGAAATAAGATCTTCATGTATTGATGGATCCATCACAAATATGAGCCTTCCCAGTCTGTCAGGTGGTAGAATTCAGTCAGCACCAATAACAGGAGAGTCAGAGTTTAGAAACCAAAGACAGACATTAAAGTCTCACATTAAAGTGTTATATCTTTGAAAATATACTGCAATACATGAAATATTATATTTCCATGGATGGAAACCTCGTTCTTATATTCTTTAATATACTGCAATAGTAATGGACCCTCTATGACCCTGTAGTGATGAATCTATCAAGGAGTACAAATTATTATAATCAGAGAATTTTGAAGTCAAGTTTGAGATCAGTTTGATCCTCTCTCCCTCCCTCTCTCTCTCTCTCCCTCTCTCCCTCTCTCTCTCTCCCCCTCTCTCTCTCTCTCTCTCTCTCTCTCAGGAGCTTTTAAATGAATATTTTAATAAAACGGAACAGGAGACTGAAGAGTGATCACTAAAACCCACAGGCTGAATGGGACATCTTTTAAAAATATTGAACCACTGAGTAAAACCATAGAAGCGCTCCTGTCTAGTCGGTGCTAACAAGTTAGCTGTTGAGTGAGTCCAGCTGTGCTGTCTAGGAATCCTGGTAAAAAGCCTCCACACATCAAACAGCTGGTGTGTTGGTGGATCTGTGGATCCTGCTGGAAGAAGCAGGATGGAGCTCTGAATGGTTCCTGTCTAAAAGAGCTTCTCTGTGCAGCTCCCATCAGCTCCTAAAAACAGGAAACCAGCAGATTCAGTGTTGAACAGTGGCATTAAAATGTTTCAAAAGCTGTCCTGTCCACCATTTGTTGGTGCAAAGACATTTAAAAACACCAGTTGAACATTTTCCAAAGTTTTCTGTGTAGGTTCTCATTCATCCAGGTCATCGTAGATCGAAGCGAAGTAAAATCTGGTCAACTGGACGTAAGTTTACGAACCGTAGTTTAAAACTTACGTCCAGTTGACCAGATTTTACTTCGCTTCGATTTTCCAAAGTTGCTCTCACCTTCTTTCAAACACCTGGAACGATTTCCTCCAAATCAAAAGAAACTGGTGAAAAAACAACAACAAAAAAACTCCTGGAGAATCAAACTCCACCCTCTGCTCCAACTGGACTTGGGACTTCAAATGACCTCCATTAAAAGCCTGCCTGCATCCCCATTCACTGACTGTTGTGCTGTGGGTCTCCTGGACAAACATGGCAGGGATCCTCTAGATCTCCAGCAGTTTAAAAAGAGCAGCTCTTTTAAAATGGGTTCTGGCTCCATTCAGGCTTAGAGAGCTGAGATTAAAATCACACATGAATAAAAGAGGGAACCCAAGAAAACAAGTCAGCGTGAAAGAGGAGCAGATTTTAAAACTCCTCATCATTTCCACCTCCAGGAGTGAAGCCTCCCGGGACCCAAGAGGCTCCAGCTGGCAGAGTTCTCACTCATTTCTCCACCACCTCACTAACCTGAGCTGTAGCATCTGAGAACAAATCAGTGACCCCCTTCAGTCCAGAGCCGACTCCACAAACTCTGCGCCCCACTTTACCCACAGCCAGCCGGCCTCCTCAACACTGCATGACACACGACGACTAAATTGAAGACTGAGGAGTCTCATCAAGAGATCTGTCACATGCGTCTGCTGTGGAGGGTCAATCTGTCCGTCCACATTCAGATCAGTGATGCAGCGACTCTGCTATGATCAAACTACTCAGGATGAAACAGACCAATGTTGACATCAAGTAGCAACTCAGCAGCTGATCAACAGAGTCCTAAGCACCAGTAGAGCCTGTTCATCGTCCCTGGGGGATCTTAAAATTCTTTCTTTGATCTCACCTTGATTTCTCAATGATTTTTTTGTACACACAAATTAGGAGTTGATGGGAGTTGTTGCAGATACCAGTGTCCAAAGTCCAGCTTGAACCCAGTTTGTGCCACTTATTTGTCAAGCTAGCAGAGATTCTTTTCACTGCCAAGCTAAAGTGACTTCTGTCAACAAAGGTAAACATACAAAAGGATATTTCTACTGTCAGTTCAAGATTTTTATCAAACTCCTTTTTCATAGCTTCAACCTTCCTCTTGTGTTAGCTTTCTGTTCCCATCTCTTATGTTAACAGGTCGGTTTTGACCCACGTCTTCAATCAGCTGTCAAATAAACTAAAAACAATTTTCTATCATCCAAGTTGTTTCCCATCTCTTGGTTACCTTCTTAGGCTTCCTTATCATGGAAATATTGATTTGAATATTTTGTTGTGGGCCTCTGGACCTTTTTTAGTCAGTAAACCCTCGATTTCAGTTTAAAAAATTATCAAATGAACCTCAAGAAAATCATAGAAATAAACAAAAGGTTGTTGTGTTTCCTGACCATTACTGAGGGGTGTTAGAACACATCTCTGACATGGATTGGTTTTATTTATTATTCATTTCAATATTATTAACTATTGTAACATCCATGGTGTTATGGGTCAGTTTCCACCCTCATATATTTACTTCAAGAAAAAGACAAAAAAGTCTTTTTTTCAGCAACAGAACTTTAATACAAACACAAAATGAAAAGCAGAACAAGCGAGAACCCAAAATATGGATTTGCAAGGTCAAACAAACAACAACCAGTCAAGCAAATCAAACCAACAGAAACCAACTACTGGTTCAAAACCAGTAAAAAACAAAAACAGAGGAAAAGTCTCTGTGTGTTTAGATGCGTGTGTATGTGTGTGTGTGTCAAAAACTGACACTTTATTTTTTTGACAACATGAGCTCTGTCCTTCACCTGCAAGATTTCAGCAGGCAGGTCAGGTCTAGTTTTCTTCACTGTGCCACCATGATAAGTTTCCTCCTGAGAAGTTCTTGTCCAAGGTCATAGCTGGTATGAGGATATCAGGATGGAATATTGGCAGGACAAGTTGCTCCACATTCACTTTCAGCCAAGTCAGGAGTTGAACCTGGAATCTTCTGAGCTGAAATCAGATGCGTTGTCCATTGTACCACCAGCCCTACAGAGTCTACACATTCAGATGTATGACAGAAAATGTAAATGATATGGCGCCATTTTCTGTTTTTGTGCTGTCTGATTTTCTAAATATAACATTTATTATATATTTATTTATTTATAAATATTTGTAAGACGAAAATAAGAAAGACAACCTGCATCATCACAGTCATGAAGACCTCAACACGGTTGAAGAGAAAGTCTCAGGGTGGATTCTTGTGTTTTGCAGCATCCTTGATGTGTCTGCGTAGAATGCATTGGTGTTGTGGACCCACATCCACCAAGAGTGGAACCAAGAAAAGCAAGTGGAGAATGTTTCTGGAGGAGCTGGGAAATTCCCTGGTCAAGCCACACATCGAGGGAAGGGAACGGATGCCCCGAGACCCAGACGCTGCAGCCTTGCTCAGACAGCTGCAGAGCTCACCCAGCACTCCATCCATGCCATCAGCAACACAGAGAGCAACCACGCCAGCATCCTCCTCAGCAGCCCTGCCTCAACACCAACCAGAACAGCCACAGCCACAACCCACTCAGGCCACCAGATTCCAGAAGAAAGAGGAGTCAGGTCTGCCCAAGCAGTCAGGACAGCAGGACAAACGGATTGTGGTTCAACTGCAAACACACACACACACACACACACACACACACACACACACACACACACACACACACATGCATGTTGTTGCACCAAGAGACTTTTCCTCTGTTTTTGTTTTTTACTGGTTTTGAACCAGTAGTTGGTTTCTGTTGGTTTGATTTGCTTGACTGGTTGTTTTTTGTTTGACCTTTCAAATCCATATTTTGGGTTCTGGCTTGTTCTGCTTTTCATTTTGTGTTTGTATTAAAGTTCTGTTGCTGAAAAAAATACTTTTTTGTCTTTTTCTTGAAGTAAATATATGAGGGTGGAAACTGACCCATAACACCATGGATGTTACAATAGTTAATAATATTAAAATGAAACAATGAATAAAACCAATCCATGTCAGAGATGTGTTCTAACACCCCTCAGTAATGGTCAGGAAACACAACAACCTTTTGTTTATTTCTATGATTTCCTTGAGGTTCATTTGATAATTTTTTAAACTGAAATCGAGGGTTTACTGACTAAAAAAAGGTCCAGAGGCCCACAACAAAATATTCAAATCAATATTTCCATGGATAAGGAAGCCTAACAAGGTAACCAAGAGATGGGAAACAACTTGGATGATAGAAAATTGTTTTTAGTTTATTTGACAGCTGATTGAAGACGTGGGTCAAAACCGACCTGTTAACATCAGAGATGGGAACAGAAAGCTAACACAAGAGGAAGGTTGAAGCTATGAAAAAGGAGTTTGATAAAAATCTTGAACTGACAGTAGAAATATCCTTTTGTGTGTTTACCTTTGTTGACAGAAGTCACTTTAGCTTGGCAGTGAAAAGAATCTCTGCTAGCTTGACAAATAAGTGGCACAAACTGGGTTCAAGCTGGACTTTGGACACTGGTATCTGCAACAACTCCCATCAACTCCTAATTTGTGTGTACAAAAAAATCATTGAGAAATCAAGGTGAGATCAAAGAAAGAATTTTAAGATCCCCCAGGGACGATGAACAGGCTCTACTGGTGCTTAGGACTCTGTTGATCAGCTGCTGAGTTGCTACTTGATGTCAACATTGGTCTGTTTCATCCTGAGTAGTTTGATCATAGCAGAGTCGTTGCATCAATGATCTGAATGTGGACGGACAGATTGACCCTCCACAGCAGACGCATGTGACAGATCTCTTGATGAGACTCCTCAGTCTTCAATTTAGTCGTCGTGTGTCATGCAGTGTTGAGGAGGCCGGCTGGCTGTGGGTAAAGTGGGGCGCAGAGTTTGTGGAGTCGGCTCTGGACTGAAGGGGGTCACTGATTTGTTCTCAGATGCTACAGCTCAGGTTAGCGAGGTGGTGGAGAAATGAGTGAGAGCTCTGCCAGCTTGAGCCTCTTGGGTCCCGGGAGGCTTCACTCCTGGAGGTGGAAATGATGAGGAGTTTTAAAATCTGCTCCTCTTTCACGCTGACTTGTTTTCTTGGGTTCCCTCTTTTATTCATGTGTGATTTTAATCTCAGCTCTCTAAGCCTGAATGGAGCCAGAACCCATTTTAAAAGAGCTGCTCTTTTTAAACTGCTGGAGATCTAGAGGATCCCTGCCATGTTTGTCCAGGAGACCCACAGCACAACAGTCAGTGAATGGGGATGCAGGCAGGCTTTTAATGGAGGTCATTTGAAGTCCCAAGTCCAGTTGGAGCAGAGGGTGGAGTTTGATTCTCCAGGAGTTTTTTTGTTGTTGTTTTTTCACCAGTTTCTTTTGATTTGGAGGAAATCGTTCCAGGTGTTTGAAAGAAGGTGAGAGCAACTTTGGAAAATCGAAGCGAAGTAAAATCTGGTCAACTGGACGTAAGTTTTAAACTACGGTACGTAAACTTATTGTAAACTAAATGATAGAAGCTGTTGAATTTCTGTATCAGAACAAGGAGAAAGGACCCCCAATGAAAGAGTGGTGTGTGTGTGAATGAGAGGACATTGTTCAGTCCACAGACCTGAGCATCGCTGCTCTGACTACCACGTTACCTCCTGGTTATCAGTGTGAAGTCAATGGTGAGGTAGTCAGTTGTTCCTTGTGTTTTATTCCAGAGGCCTGGTAGTTAAATGCTGAATTCAAGAATTTTAATTCTTAACTTGAATTTTCATGCTGTTTTGCTGGAAATGTTTGACAACTTCTTGCATGTTGGTGCCCCATCACACAAAAAAGGTGCAGTTGTGCTCTTTTCACCTCTGACCCACAAACATTCCACCAGTGAACGTCCAGAAATTGAAGCATAAACAGTTCAGCAACAACAAATTCTTCAAATCATCCTCTGAACCGAGAGCCACAGGCTCCTCCCAACATATGCAACACTGCCATTGAACTCTGCTTCAGTGTAACGGTGGTCGAAGGGTCAACATTGAACCTGTTGTATGACTTGAAAATTGTATCAGAGATCTGTGAGCAGGGCTAAATATATGAAAGTGTTGTCATTAACAGGTTGTGAATTTCTGTAGGTCCAAACATATCCTGGAGTCCACCAATGCCAGTTGTGACCTTGTGGGCTCCGGCTCCAGCGCTGTCAGTGAAAAATGACTGACAATCCATTGTCTCCTGGTGAGTCCTGCTGTGTTGGTAGGATGCATCAAATCACTGTGGGAACAAGAGACACAGTGACTGAACTGTAGCCCATCCATCCATCCATCCATCCATCCATCCATTCATTCATTCATCCATCCATCCATCCATCCATCCATCCATCCATCCATCCATCATCCATCCATTCATTCATTCATTCATCCATCCATCCATCCATCCATTCATTCATTCATCCATCCATCCATCCAACCATCCATCCATCCATTCATTCATCCATCCATCCATCCATCCATCATCCATCCATCCATCCATTCATCCATCCATCCATCCATCCATCCATTCATTCATCCATTCCTCCATCCATTTTCTTCCACTTATCCTGTTAAGGGTTGTGGGGTGGGGGGGACCTGTCTCCCCAGCTTTCAGCGTGAAGTGGGTTCACCCTGGAGGGGTCGCCAGTCCATTGCAGGGCCAACACATAAAGACAGACAACCATTCACACTCACAGTCACACCTAGAGTCAGTTTAGAGTATCAATCAGCCTCGTCCTCATTCTCATGTCTTTCCCACTGAAAAACTTTCACACCTGAAGTGTGAAGCATCGATAAAAGTTAATTTGACAGCACAACAGAAAATCCGAGTATATCACTGACATATTCTGTAAAAGAAATGATAGAAGCTGTTGAATTTTTAGAATGAGAAAAAATGTCCCCCAATGAAAGAGTGATGATTCTTTATTTTGATTTTGTTCTTCACTCCTACACAAGAGAGGGAAAATGTCGGCTGGCTAGGAGCAACTGCCTGCTTCAGAATGGGAGGAGCCTCAGGACTTTCCAGTGAGAGCTGCAAACTTCCACCAGCGCCCACTGCCAGCACGTCTTCATGATGGAGCTGAGAAGAACACAACAACACAAGAGCACTTGAGAGGAGCACAACACTTCTTTGCTTCCTTGCCACTCTCATATCTGTCTGTACCATCTGGAGCTGGGGGGAGGAGCTTCACATGTTTTTTCTCTTGTTTTTTCTTCCAAAAGGGAATGACATGACTTACTCTGTATATTAGTGTATGAACTACTGAGAATGTTCATCCCCAGTTTTAAGTTAGAATTAAATGTTAAGTAGAAAATCTTCCCTCTTCAATCCTGTCACTCAGTGATGTAAACTGTTTCAAACAAATTCTACTGTTCAACAGTTCAAGTGTTTCTAATGAAGCTGAATGTGCTCTCTTATACTTTCCTCAATTGTGTTTCTTTCATGTCCTCCTGAGATCAAAGACAGAATTCTAGGTACTGTCAAAGCCCTGATGACATCATCAGGAATTCTGACTTTGATATGGAAACTCTTGCTTTAATTTGAATTTGATCTGACTAATGTTTTAGTTTAGGTTGCATGAGACAGATGCCCCCCCCCCCCCCGTGACCCTTAAAGGATAAGAATAGAAAGTGGATGGAGGGATGGACTTAACACTGAAATCAGCTGATCTGATCCACATTCTAATTTTTCCTTTCCCTCTTTAGGAGTCAGTGAGAATAGTAGTGTATATAATAATGTATATACAACCTTGGAGTATCTTTCCAAAGCTTTGAGTATTTCATCTTGTTTCTACTTGTAGTTTTAGTGTCTGGATCTTTTCTTTTTATATCCTGCTGTCTGCTCTTTGCTTTTGGAGCTTCCTTCAACAACTACCAAGCCTCCTGGGTACTGTAGGAAACATGGTCAAGTTCTTCTTACTTTTGCAGTCACGTCCTGCTCACATTGGTCTGTCTTCATTTTGACTCCTCCCACTGCCACAATGACAAGCCTTTATACACTTGGTGACTGGGGCCCTGGTTGCTGCAGGCCTCACCACCAGCCTGTGGTTGTGAGCAGGGCAGAACAGAACTGACAGTATCTCACATGCAGGACCTGGGTCAGCGCCTGGTGCCAGCTGGGGCACCGCTTTAACCTGGACCCCCTGGAAGATCTTCTCCAGGAACTCGCTTTTTTGGTTCCATCAAGGCCTGTGAGGATGGTGAAAAGTGATCCACCACCAGGCAGCACAGTCAGCTGCAGCCATTTTTTCCCACTAGAATCAAGTATGATAGTGAAAGACTGGTGAGTACTTGCTAACTAACACTTCCTGTTTTTATTGCTATTCTTCCATGAATGTGCTCATGTTGGTTTGTCCCCAACCACAGTTTCAAAGCCATGATGACACCTTTCATCAACAATCAGACATATTTTTTCTCTATTTGGACAAATAAGGTTTCAACTGACACGGCTGGCCAACATCCTGGAGTTAATTCAGCCTGTAGAACCAGGTGCTGGATCCTTCTTTTACTAGGCAGGAACAGGCAGCAGATCCAAGATCAGTAGGTGAAGATGTCTGCTTTGACTGGTAGGAGGAAAGAGAGCAGGAGAGCTGGTCAGAGACAAAGACAGACAATGAAGAAGGAGTGCTGTATTCTGCTAGCACATGCTAGTCACAGTCATCGACAATGAGTCTCAGCAGGTAAAGATTCATCACTGATTTCAGAAGATAATTGGACGTTCACTGGAAGACTATGAATGTTTGTGGGTCAGAGGTGAAAAGAGTACAAGTGCACCTGTTGTGTGTGATGGGGCACCAACATGCAAGAAGTTTTATACATTTTGAGCGAAAAAGCGTGAATCTTCAAGTAAAGAATTAAAATTATTTAAGTAACAATGAGGTCTCTGTAATAAAACAAAAGGGACAACTGACTACCTCACCATTTCCACCCCTCTTTAACAGATTCACATTTCAAAACAATCAGGTTTATTTTGTTCCCTTCTTTTAGCAGAGGATGGTTTTGATCCATCAACCTCTGGGTTCTGAGCCCAGCACGCTTCCTCTGTAAATCCATATTTTGGGTTCTGGCTTGTTCTGCTTTTCATTTTGTGTTTGTATTAAAGTTCTATTGCTGAAAAAAAAATTTTTTGCCTTTTTAAACACACACACACACACACACACACACACTTCCAGTGACTAATCCATATTTTCATCACTTAAACCACCACTGGAGTATTGAAAGAGATTCCACATGTTGGTCAACCAGAGAAGCTTCACCTGGTGACGCTCATCCAACCATGCATGAAGGTCAAGCTGCATTATCTGCTGTGCTCATTAGCAGGGGAATTAGCTGAAATGGTCAGTATCAGTAACAGGGTGACACTTTATCACAGCAGTGGACAAACATCAGCATTCATCACACAGCAGCTCCTCTGATCAACAGAACAAGCTGAAGTATTCTGGAGAATGAGGCCATGGTTCCCTCTACCTCTCACATGCTAAGCTAGCACTCTACCATTGGAGCTAATTCCCCTGCTAATGAGCACTGCAAATAATGCAGCTTGACCTTCAGATTTGAGGGAAGAAAACCTTGAAACATTCATTCATCTTCTTCCACTTATTCCTGTTCAGAGTCTCGGGGGGCTGGAGCCTATCCCAGTGTCTACGGGCAAAAGGCAGCGTTCACCCTGGACCAGTCACCAGTCCATCACAGGGACAACATACAGGGACAAACAACCATTCACACTCACATTCATACCTACAGTCAATTTAGAGAATCCAATCAGCCTTGTCCCCAAATTGAATGTCTTTAGACTGTGGGAGGAAGCCAGAGTACCAGAGAGAACCCACGCAGGCACAGGGAGAACTTGCAGACACTACACAAGAAGATACTGCGCCCGAGCCGGTACTCGAACCCACAACTTTCTTGGTGTGAGGCCACAGTGCTAACCACTGCACCACCCTGCAGCCCCCTTGAAACATGATGATGTTATTATTTATGTCTTTAATGCACCCAAACCTTTATTTTTCTGGGGTTTTGAGTGGTTCTGGGTCATGAATCAAAATTTGAATTGGACAAAAATTTCATGCAGGGTCACTGGGGCCACACGTTACATGTTCTCAACAGATTGAAACTGTAGAGTGTGTGACATGTGGTGTGTTTGTCAAGTTCATCAAGGAAAGTAAACATGAGAAGGTCTAGATTCACCTCCATCTTTGGAGGTTGTTGAATTTCCTCCTGAGGACCGTCAGGCTGTTTCCTTACTTTGCTGTGACACAACAGCAGACAGCAACAAGGACTGCTGTAGTGCACTTGGTAAAATCACCATCTGTAGACTGGACCAATATGCTGATGTGATCCTTTGATTAGTTTCGGCGGATCAGTCAGAGATCAAAGACTGAAGCAGGAGATCAATGCTCAGAATTCAGAGATCAAAGACTCCTGGAGCGTTGCCCTCTCTTGTCTTTGGGCCTGGATGTTAATGAATGTTTTACACATTTCTTTTTAAGAAAAAACTTGCATGACATTTCAAGGAATTTTTCCTGCCAATATAGGACAACACCCACTCACAAACCAGTGCTGGACAAGTTCCTTCAAAGCTGTAATGCCTTATTTCTTACTTGTTACTGTCATTGTAAAATAATTGGTTCCATTACGATTGTGTCTGCCAGCGCTTGGTGACTGTACAGGAGGTCTGTGGACCGCAGGGCCACAACAAGCCCATTTCCTCAACTCTCCATTTAGTACAGAGGTCCCCAAGTATGGACCAGTGAGGATAAATGTGATAGTGGAGTAGTCTGTTTGTTCTTCAATTGGTCCAACTTGATGGTGAGTCTCCTTTTATCAAGAATTACTGAATGCTTGTGTTATTTATGGCATTGTAAACACTTTATAAACCCTTCATTCAGAGCTGTAAAGAACCTTTAACCTCATATCCCAGACATCAAAGTGGGCCACTAACCGGTGAGATGAAGCTATGCTATGCTGCTACATTCTGAAGAGGTAAAGTAGCAGGTTCTGAGAGTGATGGCTAACCTGGATGTGTTCATCTCCTACTTTAATATCAGCGTCCCAACTTGGAGCTCTGACCACCTCCAGCTTTTTGTTCCTGTTTCTGCTTCAGTCAACAGGGAACTCAAACCTGCAATAGAATCATCAACAACAATGGAATAGAAAACAGAGGAAGACAAAAAATCACAAACTTACAAAGCTGAGAAATGTTCATGAAGAATAAATGCACACATTATGATTGAGGCCAGAAAGTAAAACTCCACACCAAATGTGTTTTGACATGTAGGGATAATGAACTTGAATGTGTTGAAATAGCAGATGAATGAATCCACTATCACAAGATGGCGTCACAGATCCTGATGCTCTGTGCAGGAAACACCAAGCAAAACATGACTAAAAAGCTCCTGTTGTTCCCTCCATGAAAAACTGTGGCACTGATGAGAAGAAGGATCCAAGCGTCCTCTGAGGATCCATCGCCTCACCATTCGGTAGAAGGATGATAGGGTCGGCACCAGGAGAAACCCTTGTGTCTCTGATGCAGGGAAGATGGAGCACTGAAGAGGCCACATTGTGGCGTCCTGAAGAGGACATTTGGTGGAGCCTGAGACAGCAAACATCACGTCGCCCTTCATCAGAAGAACCACAGCACTTCAGTCATGTGACTGAAGTCATCCATTCATGTCAGTGATGTCACTTGGCAGGACTGTCATTGCCGTCACATTCTAGAAAAGACTCCAGACTCCACATGTGGCTCCCATGATAACTGATGGACCTCTGGTTGGAGGCTGGACGATGATGTTCTGACTTTAAAATCAATCACACAATGAAAGCTGCCACAGCTGGTTTAAGAGAGAGAACACACTAAGAGATTTGAAACCAGTAAAATATGCTTTTCTGTGTGCAAACTAGTGAGGGGCATGGAAGGATATTTTACCACCAATACAGAACCCAAACTTTAGTCATGTGATGAGATGGCGACTGTGAAGAGTGATTATGAAATTAATGGACAAAATGTGAATTGAAAGAAAATACATTAAAAAATACTAAATAAACAAATAAATAAAAAAAGGAGCACAAATGACATTTTTCTGCACAAATTTACTGGTATTAGACTGCATTTTTGGTTCATGAGTAGATGAAAGAGTATCACATATATATTATATACATGTGATACATGCACGTGGCTTTGGACAAAAGCTTAAAGAAATTGTAGAATTATTTAAATTTACCAAGTGGACTTTTTCAGGTTTCTTGAAGATGCTTCAGCTCTCATCCAAGAGGCGTCTTCAGTTTTCTTCACTGATGGGAGGATTTATAGCTCTGTGGGGGCGGGACCTTCTACAGAGGTGATTGACACATGTGAGCTCTGGGTGTCAGAGTTGTTTTGGTCAGGTTGTGAAAGGGAAGTTGACTCAACTGGTATCTGTGTCAGTTAAAAGCCTCACAGTAATTCCATAATGTAGGAGTAGAAACCAGAGTCGCTCACGACGAGGATGGGATTCAAACCCACGCGTGCAGAGCACAATGGATTAGCAGTCCATCGCCTCAACCACTCGGCCACCTCGTCTGCTGACAGCAACCCTGAGCTTTTAAACAGCTGAACTCTTTGGAGCCTATTTTTCAGAAATGGACCCAGCAGGAGCCACTGAACACAACTCTGACATAATCAGGCTTCTTCCCAGCAGCATCGTGCTACAGAGGGCAGAATACAGACCATCGATACATCATCAGAGTGAACACCAGCTGATGTTTACAAGTTTAATTCACCTTTTACTACAAAATGACATCCAAGCTCAGATTATCTTGTCCTGATTGAACAAGTAAATGTTTAAGAAGATGAGAGCACCAGACTTTTTCATCCAAGGAAACAAGCATCCTATCACTGTCCTATGCAGAGTTTCTTTAAAAAAAAAAATTGAGACAACCTCAAGATTTTCTTTTCCTCTTGTTGGATTTTGCCACAGAGAATCAGAGACAATCAAAAGCTTGTTGGACTTTAACGTTGGAGGACTGAACAAGTCATGACATCATCAGTTTTACCTTCACAGGTGCTTCATTTACTTTACTTTCAATTTTACAGAGGTAGAACCTGAAATCAAAGCTGTCCATCAAAAGAAGTGAAAGCTTCCCAGGCTGTGATGTTCTTGTCTACAAACTCTGTCTTGTATGGAGCTTCAATCTTTAATAAAAAGAATAAAAAGAAGATAACACTTGTTGTGATTTGGCGCTTTAAAAATAAAACTTACGACTTACATGGAAACTGTCTGGGGGGGGGGTGGAGCCTCCATCAGGTATGTGTTTGATGTCTGAATTCTGTCTCTGATGTCTGAATTCTGTCTTTGATCTCTGGGTTCTGAGCATTGATCTCCTGCTTCAGTCTTTGATCTCTGACTGATCCTAAACTAATCAAAGGATCACATCAGCATATTGGTTCAGTCTACAGATGGTGATTTTACCTATTTGAAGCCTTATTTTGTGTTTGATGGACATTTTTATAATCATTAATGACTTTTTGACTGAACATCCTGGACAATGTGGTGCCTGATGAGGAGACAACTTGGGTACAAAGTTGAAGAGGAGGGTTTTTGGAGAGGGGATATTTTTGCAGTGTTCCAAGTCAATAATAACTGTGGCAAAATGTCATCGTTTTTCAAAATGTCCTCACGAAGATGGTTTGAAATTCTGTCTCTCCCTCATCCTCAGCTGCTGCAGCACTTTAAAGAAAACCTTTGACTCGTGGATCTAACAAAGATCAGATGTTGTCTCCTCCAGAACATCAACACTTTAACGTTGTTGGCAGGACTCCAACCTGAGCAGGGAGACCCCAATGGATTTCTAGTCCATCGCCTTCACCACTCGGCCACAACAACCACATTCACACACACATTTGTAAAAGATTCACATTTACACAATTCTTTAAAATTGTGTCACAAGCCCATTTGTGTGAGGTCCTATTTTCTCTTTTTCAGCATTCCTTTGCTTCCAACGTGAACGTGACAGACCATTTTATACCAAAGACAGGCTGTGTGTGTGTGTGTGTGTGTGTGTGTGTGTGTGTGTGTGTGTGTGCGTGTGTGTGTGTCCCTACTGACTGGAAACTGAATAATAACCAGACTAACTTTTGTTATTGACCAAGTCTGGGTGACTCACTAAATTCATAACTGAAGTGATTATTTAATTAATAAACAAAACATTTGTCCAAAAGTCATGATCAAATTCATGTAAAATCTGAGCAACGAGGGTTTGAAAATGTTCAAATGAGCCAAAACAATGTCCTGGGATCCAACCAGGGACCTTTAGATCCACACCAATCTTCCCTGACCTCTGTTTGTTGTGTGTCTGTCTTCCATCCCCCTGTCCCTTTGTCTTTCTCTCTGCTTGTCTTGCACCCTCATCTTGTTCCCCATCTTTTTGTCATTCTCTCCCTCCTTTCTCTCTGTCTTTTGTCTTTTCTTCTCTATATTTGTCTTCTGCTGTCTGTCCTGTCCTGCTCTCTTTCAACAATCAACCAGTCAAAGCAGACGTCCGGTTAAAAAAAATTATCATAAAAGAACTCTTGATTTGATTTGGCTTGAGACATGAAGAAGATAGCATTTTTTTTACTCTTAATTTTAGAAGCATTTACAGATTCATGAAAAGATCATCAATCAGTGTAGTATTTCAGACAGACTTCTGGTCCGTGAGGATGAGGAATCCAGCACAGATCCACAGAACTCCAACTGCCATCTTTGATGATTCCTTTACAGTCTGTAGGGTGGAGAGATCCTCCTGAGTCTGGCTTTGAATGTTATTCTGTGGATGTGTTAACCCTGTCATGGACTGGTGACCTGTCCAGGGTGAACACGGCCTGTCGCCCAAAAGCTGCTTGGATAGGCTCCACCCCCTCCATGACCCTGAACAGGATAAGCAGAAGAAAATGGATAGAAGTCATGACACATTGAACAGTTCTACAGGACCATTTTTGATGAATGTCTGAATCACACAAGCCTTTTTTGTTTGTCTTCTTCCCAGTTGCCTCAACATTGTGTGAGCCAATAATTCCACATCTGTACCAGACACACCTCTTGTTGGTGGGTTTATGGATCTTTCTGTTCTAACAGTGTCTTTTATCTTGCTTTTATCTTTTATCTTTTGGATCTTTTCTTTATATCTGCATTCTGTGGTGCACGGTGGCTCTGGAAGAGCGCTCTATCTAACTATTTTAACTGGAACCCCCCCCCCCTTCAACGAAAATAAAAGATTCTGATTCTGATTCTGACACACACACACACACACACACACACACACACACACACACACACACACACACACGTGTATAAACATGATGTTCCGAATGTTTCACTGTCTGTGGTTGTCCATCTTTCCTTGCCTCTTCACTGTCATTGTCAGAACTCTGAGCAGTCTTCCTCTCTAGGTGATGTCTCTGAGTGATGATGATTGCTGTCTGTTCAACCAGCTTCATTTGTTGATATCTGAGAAGGACTGAAGACAGCAAAGTGTGCTGATTGGCAAACAACCCCACAAAGGTCAAAGGTCACTGCTCTGAGGCAGACCAGTTTACTATAACCAGGGGTGCACATAAGCAGTCCGCATGCGCGAATGGTTAAGGAACCTGGACAAATGCGCTCGGCTTCAAAGGCTTTTATACGCTTTTGCGTACCGACTGCTACCGACCGCGGGCAAAAGCACTTCTCAAAATGTCAAAGAGACAGGCCCCGCTAAGTAATTATTTTCGTGTTTCGTACGCAAAAGCGTATAAAAGCCTTTGAAGCCGAGCGCATTTGTCCAGGTTCCTTACGCATGCGCGCATGCGGACCGCTTATGTGCTCCCCTGACTATAACAGTGGTGACACCATCCACTGCTGGCGCTCTCTTCAGTGCTTCTTGTTTCTGCCCTTTGTGCTTGAGCTCCTAGAGCAGCTGGTCCGGCTCTCCCCCTTTTCTATTCCACTAATTTTTTTTTTTTTATTTTCTATTTTTGTAATTCATCATCAATCTCAGCTCACGGTCGCTACACTCTCGACCTCCTGTGAGCCTTGAATCTCTATCCTGACCAGCAAAGAGAAGCCACCTTTGTGTTGGAGAAGAGCAGCTTAGTCGAGGCAGCCAGCAGCCTGAGACCAGAGGGTAGCGAATCAACGCGCTTCCCTTCTTCATCGAGCGAATGTCAGCGGGAGCCACGGTCGACGAGGTGGAGGCTTTGGAAGCCGTCCTCCCTCCAGTTCATTGGAGAGGCATCGTACATCGATGGGAGAATACAGCTGAGAACGTCAGCCGGTTACATTGGTTTTCACCTATTCAGGCCTGGACTCCTGTCTCACTGCCAAACTCTGCCTGACTCCGTAGAGCTGGTCAGCCTCCACTCAGTCCTCTTCATTTGTTTGGAGGTCACTATCGTTCATCCTACACACCTTTCCACCTGCCTCTTTGCCGTCTACTTGAAGCTCAGATAAATGGAGGCTAATTCATCCCTGCTACTCAATAAGTGCCTTAATTACGCTGCTGGAATTATCACTCTGTCTTAAGTGTTTTCTTAATTGTATTAAATCCTCTTTAATTTAATTTAATTTATTTTAATTTAATTTCCAAGAAGTGTTCCAACTCATTCATGCATGCAAGCCACTGATCAACAAGGACTCATTGATGAGCTTAAACCTGAGACTGATCGTTTCTCATTGGACGAGACAAAAATGCAACGAGTGGAGCCCCGAGTAACAACTGGATAAAACATTCTAAAGATACGCCGTCATCACCAGTTTATCAAGTCATGACACTCTTTTTATATCATCTTTTTATATCATCCAACATCCTCAGGGACTATCATTGAAGAAGCTCTATTTAATATAAGATGCATAAAATCACACCACATTAAGCAGGCTAATGAAAAATAAATCAAATGTAAAAATGCTTTATTTTAAGATCTAGAATATCTTGTGAATATCTGGAGCTTAATTCCAGCAGCAGACCTCCTCTGGTGATGGAATTTATATTTGACATGTTTACCATTAAATGAGACACATTTGCAGTCCATTGAAATCTACTTGTGTTCATGGTGAGTTGATTTCTAAAGATGAGCTGACAGAATCTACGTTTAGGTAGGAACCACCATATCCAGGGGTCTGGACCTTTTTGTCGTCAGAGCCATCAAAGTAGCAGACGAAGCTAGCAGACATTAGCATTGAGAAGAAACTGATACCTGGAGCCTACTTTTGGGTCTGGTCAAGTGATAACAAACTAATATGACATTGTTGTCAGACTGACGCCTGCTCCACACTGACCAAACACTGCCTTATGGCATTATGGGAACTTTCTGCTTGGCTCGTGTCCATCAATACACACAAAGAAATTTCTCCAGAGTCAGTACGGACAGTGGATACAATTGAGTACATAGTGGTTTTTCATTCTGAGTCAGGTGCAGCTGCAGTCACAGCCTGTGTTCATGTTGTTTATTCATTGATTCTTCTTACAATTCACAATCACAGCTGCAGAAAGTGAGAGGACAAGCAGTGATGTTTAAGTGAACGCCCAACGTGGGGCTTGAACCCACGACCCTGAGATTAAGAGTCTCATGCTCTACCAACTGAGCTAGTCAGGCTACATCTGAGTAGCTTCAATAGCATGAAGTGATCAGAGTGAGAGACGTTTGCTGCACACAAGCAATTCATCAGACTCACAGTCACATGAGCAATCACATGATTAATGAATGACAACAAACACACCTTCATCTTTGACAAAACAGTAAAATAAAAGGTGTATCACAGATGAGACACCAGTGGTAAAAACACTAAAGTGCTGTCAAGGAGAAACAGGATACGACCAAACACACACACAAGTTACAGAGAGAGAACTCTCCCAGAAGGAACCACTCAAAGGAGAACCATAGACATCATCAGGCTGTATGACCTCATCAATATGAGACAGGTGGATAGGAAACAAGCTCAGAGATGTCAGAAACATGAGATCCAAGTGGTGAGAAAGCTTCAACTGGTGAGGTTCCAGAACCAAGAGCGAGGTGGAGCCTGCATCACCTACTGGGAGCTTTTTGTCAAAGGTTCAACTTTGATTTGAATGCTTTTCGAGAGACAACGTGCAGGGAGGGAATTTGGTGATGAAGAACAAGTTCCTCTCAGCTTTAAATGGAGTTTTCCAGGAGTCAAAGAGACACTCCTCTGATCCGTTGTCAGATGTGTTCTCATTGCACCACAGCCCTACAGGTTGAGGGTTCTGATCCTAGTCAGACACATTCACTATGATGCTGCTGAGCCTGAAGGGAGGATGAATAAAGGAATGTCTGAGAGAGCTTCAACAGACAAACTGTCCAGTTTAACAACAAATACTAGTCAGTATTCATGTTGCTGCCGTGACCCGGATTTAAACCAGGGTTGCTGCAGCCACAACACAGACTACTGCCCACTATAGGATCATGGCCTCCTGGAGGCTGAGGTTTGAGCTTCTATGTCTTTGTCTCATTGAGAGATCAAAGACAATTTGTGTCCACAAAGAAATCATTGAGGAATCAAAGTGAGATCAAAGAAAGAATTCTAAGATCAAACACAAAACTCAAGATTCAAAGATTAAAGATTCAAAGTGTTTGTTGTCATATGTACAGTATAGAAACGTATATTCCTTATGCTAGGAATATAAAAATAAATTACTTTTTTTTGGATAAATTTCCAATAAACAATGACAGTAGAGAAGTGAGGAAACAGTGCAATTAAACAGTACTGTGCCAAATATTTGAGTATTGCAAAAACAAAAATTGTTCACGTGTAGGCAGAGTTCAAGTAGGGTCCTGAGGTAGTTTTGTTAGGAGTTTAGGAGTCTGATTGCAGAGGGAAAGAAAGACTTCTTTCGTCTTGTGGTTCTGCATTTCTCACTTCTGTCCCTCCGGCCTGAGGGTAGAAGTGTGAACAGACGTGTTGGGGTGGGTGGGGTCCTTCAAGATGGAGGCAGCTCTGCTGTGGACTGTGGTGGTCGATGCTCTGCAGGGGGGGCAGTGGAGTCCTGGTGGTCTCCTCAGCAGTCTCCACCACTCTCTGCAGGCGTTTGCGGTCCATAGCAGCAGCACTGCCGTACCACGCTGTGATGCAGCTGCTCAGATGCTCTCAGTGATGCAGCTGTAGAAGTTGCTGAGGATCTTAGGCGACATGTCAAATTTCCTCAGCCTCCAAAGGAAGTACAGCCACTGTTGTGCCTTCTTCACCAGCTGTGTGGAGTTAAGTGTCCAGGTGAGGTCCTGGCTGATGTGGACACCCAGGTATTTGAAGCTGCACACCCTCTCCACTTCAAGCTCCTGGATGAACAGTGGCTGCTGAGGTCTCCTCTCCTTCCTCATGTCCACAATCACCTCCTTAGTCTTGACTTGTCAGAGCAGGAAATAAACCACTGAAACTGATAGGGAAGCACCAGACAGGCTTGTGTGAGGGATGTCAGGAAGAGGAGCAGGTGGAGCAGGGATATCTGAGGTGGCAGTAGGGGACACAGGTGAGGGATGAGGAGTTTAATGATAGACATGATGGTCGAATATTGTAGTAGATCTGGTTAGGATCGGAAGAAGACTGGAAGTGACTGTTTGGTCCACACTCTGGAACAGAAGGTGGCGGGAATGGGCAAATAAGCTGGATGCCAACCGAAGAAGAAGAAGAAGGAGAGGAAGATGAAGAAACATAAGAAAGCGGGACATTTTCAAAAAAGGAAAGAAGGAGAAGTCCGTGAACCCCCGATCTCGGTCTGTGTTTCCTGAAGGCTGAGTGGCGCCAGTAGAGCCGCAACATGTGCGCCACGCAGCTTCTGCGGGTGTCTGTCCAGGAGCGGATCCTCGCCGCCGCTGAAGACTTCCTGCTGCAGCTGGGAGAAGGAGACTCAGCGGCTGGAGTCCCGGTGCTGAGAGCGCTGCTCACCAAGCGGCTGGCTGCGGCCGCGGAGCAGATCGTGGCTCTGCTGGAGGAAACCGTGGTGGAGTACGAGCGGGAGAACCGCCGGCGGAGGTTGCTGCTCGATGCCGTGCTGAAGCCCCGAGTCAGGCTCTACAGAGCAGGTGAGTCCCCGCCAGGGACCTGCTGGGCCCCGAATTCAGCCCAGGAAGTGGAGCTGCAGCAGGGCCGGTTCTAGACAGGCATATGTAAGGGGGCAGACAGAAATGGGAAGGGGGCACATGGTGGTGATGGAGGTTGGAAAGAGTGTGGTGGGGTGGAGGGGTGGGGGTGTTAGGTGGTTCTCTGGATAACTGATTTTGTCATGTAACTGGATTGCTCTTTATCAGACCTTTACCCTAAGACCGGTCCAACTTGGTCCCACTTGTCCCACATGAAGGTTAAAGCCCAGTTCACAAGATTTTAGGCGTCGGCGACTTTCCTCCCCCAAATCAAGGTGAGGCACTAACCTCCGCCGCGACAAAAGTAATGAGGTGTGAACAGCTCAAAGACAGTGGACTGTGAGGTCGCATGCGACATCTGCGAAAAAACTGGACATTCTAGCACTGCTAGATATCAGGACTAATCACAGTGACGTAAACGGAGCTGCAGACACTGGAGGTACGTGAACCCAGATGAAAAGAGCTCTGGCAGTGGGGGAGTCACGCATAGAAAACAACAACAACAAAAATGACGAGAGGCATGGATTCTATGGGGTTTGTGATATCCTTGGACACAGGAAAAAGAAAACTAAAAAAAAAAATTCTTCCTCAGATGACACCAACTAAATCTTGACATCTACCTTCACTGGATGGCCTGTATCAAACATATTCAAACCCAACAATAACACTTGTCACTATTGCCAATATCAACAAAACAAAAAGGGTAGGCCAAGTTATTCGAGAAAAATTCCTTCACCAAGTCTTGAAAAACAAAACTGATAAATAGAAAATAAATAAAATAAAGAATAAAATAAAACATCCATCCAGATCTTGACAACCAACAACATAAAATTTATCTTCATTGGATGGTCTAATTCATAGATTAATTTGCAAAATAAAGTAATAAAATAAGACCTCTCAATAAAGCCAATATCAACAAAACTAAAAAGGGTGGGCATTGTATTAAATCTCTTTTTCTGTCTTTTCGTCTCATTTTAAGCTTGTTTGTTTTGCAAGCACCTGAACAGCTCCACTCTCCTTTCTCATCAATCCATTCTACAACAACAGTCTCCTGTTTCCCTTTGCAGAACTCTATCAAATCCTCCATATCCAAGTCATTTGTGATGGACTTCTCATGGACCAACATCACCTGTTCCTCTTTCTTTTATGGAACATGGTGCGATTGTAGGGGGTTAGGAGCCGTGACAAAGTAGAGAAGGAACTCTCCCAAGATGCTGAAGACGCATCAGTGACAGGGCACGGACTCAGGAGGGAAAGAGTGAGAAGAGGTGTAACCTCTCATCTCATTGGTGCCTTTTCCAGTGGATTTTTCAGTTACTGTAGTAACTCTTGTTCATACTCAGTTTGTGGGGAATCTGTTATTTTCTTAAGGGAGAGAGAGAAAGAGAATCTTCATATTCTGAGTGCAACTGAACGCAGCAGAAGTCAGTGTTGGTGCTGAAACCTGACAGGCTCCATCTTGGGTCGTTTGCATCCAAACAGTGATTGGAAGTTGACGGAGGGTAGTGGAGCTGGGAGGGGTGTGTGTGTGTGTGTGTGTGTGTGTGTGCGCGCTGTGCAGCCTAAGAAGATACACACACACACACACACACACACACACACACACACACACACACACACACACACACAGCTGAGTGACAGAGAGATGAGAGGAAGCTGATACTGGATCACTCACATTTTTCAGCTACTTTAGATAATTTTGTCAACTCTTAAAGTAGTAATTTTGTGCACACACTTCAGCAGTGTCTCTGTCTCCAGGACCACAGCTGTACTAGTTTGTTTTCTTATGTGTGTGTCTTTAAAAAAACTTTCAAAAATTAACATAATAATAATGTAAATAAAGTAAATGTGTACATCAAAATGGATGTTTTGGCAGCTAACTTGAAATTAACAATTACAGAAAAACAAAATATATTAATGATGTTAATTGGTTCATGAATGTAATCTACAAAAAAGCTTTCCTTCACAAGAAAATAAACAGATAAATTAAAAGCAACCTAAAACTATTGGCTTCTTCCCTGTTACACTCCTGATTTAATATAAAGCCTCCAAAGAAATGCATACAACATTATAATTAACACTTCAACATTAAAACACAGTCAGCACACACACACACACACACACACACACACACACACACACACACACACACACACACACACATTTCAGCAGTCTCTCTCTCCTGCAGCAAGTCACATGATATCCAAATGAGTCACGTCAGAATTAACCAATGTTACAGTCGCTTTAGAGAACAAAATACAAAGGCAAAACTCATGCAGACACAAATGAAGCCTTATTTTTTCATTTAAATGCAGTTTCAGTCCAGATCAATGAGTCTTGAGCTGCTAGCTTGTCAGCTAAACACAGAGCATCACAACACTTAGCAGGACCAGAGCAGGAGTCGTTTTGCCGGCTTGAACTGATGTCACTATTGCAGCTCTTTGAGAGCACAAGGAACTCTTTTGCTCAAGACAGAATTTGCTTCAGAAATCGAGGCCAGGACAGGAAGTGACTCATTGCAGCTCAAAAGAGCAAAAAGTAAAGACTGAAAGAGAATCAGAGATCATCAAGAATGTGATGTTATGTCCTTCTGAATCTCAAACAGAAGTCAGTGAGGATGAGCATCCGTTTCAGTGCTCCACATGTAGTACAAGTTTTAGAAACAGAGGGAGTTTGGATGAACACATGAGAAAACACACTGGGGAGAACATGTTCCCATGCTCCGTTTGTGGCAGGAGATTCTCAAAGGGATATTTGACCACACACATGAGAATACACACTGGAGAGAAACCATTCCCCTGCTCAGTTTGTGACACAAGATTCTCAGAAAAGAGATATCTGAAAAGACACATGAGAACACATACGAGAGAGAAACCATTCCCCTGGTCAGTTTGTGGCACAAGATTCTCAGAAAAGAGATATCTGAAAAACCACATGAGAACACACACTGGGGAGAAACCATTCCCCTGCTCCATTTGTGGCAAAACATTCTCAGTTAAGGGACATCTGAAAACACACATGAGCATGCACACTGGGGAGAAACCAGTCACCTGCCCTGTTTGTGGCAAAAGATTCTCACAAAAGGGACAAATAACAAGGCACATGAGAACGCACACTGTGGAGAAACCATTAACCTGCTCAGTTTGTGGCAAAAGATGGTCAGAAAAGGGAAATCTAGAAAAGCACATGAGAACGCACACTGGAGAGAAACCATTTCCCTGCTCAGTTTGTGGTAAAAGATTCTCAGTAAAGGGAAACTGGAAAAGACACATAAGAACACACACTGGGGAGAAAACATTTGTCAAAATGTGGCACTGAAGCTGTGACAAAAGAGTGGGAGACGCAGGTTGAAAGCCAATTAATGAATGTATTTAACAAAAAAAAAAAAAACACACAACGATGAACCAAAAATGGGCCCAGGTGCTTCCAACTAGGAGGAATGAACAGCTCCCCACCCTCCAGATACCTGCTGCAACACCAGAAACATCATGAAAGACATGAGGTTCCACGTGACTTCAGTTCAACCTGTGTTGGGAGCTAACTTGCTGTATGGGCTGAAACCAGGTTACTTTTGGATGCTGCAAAAATACATCCCTGCAATCATTCAAATAATTATCATACAAGAACATACATCAGGTTTGTATTTTCAAAAGCAGGCAGAAAGATTTTAAACACAACTCTGGATTTTACTGGAGGCCAGTGCAGCGAAGCTAAGACTTGGGTGGTGTGGTCTCTCCTCCTAGTTTCTGTCAATACACGTGCAGGTGCATTCTGGACCAGCTGCAGTCTTCAACCACTTGTTGGTGCAGCCTGATAATAAAGAGTTACAATAGTCCAGCCTAGAAGTAACAAATGCATGGACTATTTTTTGAGCAACATCTTGAGACAGAATGTTTGTAATTTCAGATATTTTGTTGATTTAAAAAGGCGGTCCTTGAAATTTGTTTCATGTGGGAACTGAAGGACAAATCCTGACCAAATAGAACTCCCTAGGTTCTTCACTGTGCTGCTGGAGGCCATAGTGATGCCATCCAGAGCAGTGATATCACTCAGTCATGTGCCTTGAAGGGTTTGGGGCCAAGCACAGGAACTTCTGTCTTATCAGAGTTGAACTGTAAAAAGCTATAAGTCATCCGGGCCTTTATGTCTGGAATGCATGCTTGCAGTTTAGATAAATGTTGGCCTTCATCCGGCTTTGTTGATGAATGAATTGAATATCATCTGAGTAACAATGGAAATTTACGGAGTGTTTTTGAATAAAATGACCAAAAGGAAGCGTTGAAGTGTTCAAGTCCCTGTAGCAGGATTTGATGGTCAATTGTGTCAAAGGCAGCACTGAGGTCTCACAGGATGAGTACAGACTGAAAGCCATGATCTGATGAAATTCAAGGTGTCAGTAATTTCTACCAGTGCTGTCTCTGTGCTGGGCTCTAAAACCAGACTGAAACCCTCAAGTAAACTCTTGTTATGGAGGAAGTCACACAGCTGATGAGCAACTGCTTCCTCCAGGATTTTAGAGAGAAAGGAGAGGTTAGATATCAGTCTGTAATTGGCTACAACCTCAGGGTCTAGAGGAGGCTTCTTCAGCAGCGCTTTAATGACAGCTACCTTCAAGGACTGTGGTTCATATCCTGTTCCTAAAGACAGATTCATCAGATTTAATAAAGAGGTGCTCACTGAGGGAAAGACTTCCTTAAGCAGCCTAGTAGGAAACAATCGAAGAGACAGGATGAAGGTTTTGATGAAGTAATCACTGACTTAAGTTCTGAACTGTTAATTTGATAAAAGTGGTCTCAATAAATATCTGGTTTAACAGCAGTTTCTATGTTTACTGAGTTTACAGGTCAATCAGAATCTATTGAGGGCAGCAGCTGATTAGTTTTATACTAATAGTTCACATTTTGTCATCAAAGAAACTGCTAAAGTCGTCTCTACTGAGAGCTGAAGGAATCCAGGGTCTACAGAGTCAGGACTCTGTCAGTTTAGCTCAGTACTGAAAAGAAACCTGGACTGTTTTTATTTTCCTCTGTTAGTGATGAATAATAGGCAGCTCTGTCTTCACTGAGGGCCTTCTTGTATATTTGAAGACGATTCTGCCTCTTGCTTTAGTTGCCTGGTGTTGGAGTGACACCACACAGCTGTTCTCTGGTGTTTAATTATCTTCTTTTAAAGAAGCAATGGAGTCTGGAGTTGCTGGGAGTGAACCTGCAGTTTTACCTACGATGAGGTCAACCTCCAAATGACTCCACTCAGAATCAGGGATCTCTGTAGTAATGAGACATGGCATTGAGTTTAATACTGATGGAATTACTTCCTTAAGACGTGGTCAGACCCACCCTGAGAGTTTGGTGAGAACCCTTGAAGCCTGGGACTTCAGGTCAAACGCTGAGACCATGGCGTGATGGAGAGTTTGATGATTCATCACAACAATCAATCTGATAACTCCTCCCTGCCTGGTCGATCTGAGTCAAACTTCACGTGTTTGATCAACTTCCTGCCCTGGTGACATCACTACTACAGGTGAAGAGTTAGCAACTGCTCTGTTTGATGAAGCTGCGTTCAGGGAATGAGGAAGTTTCCCTTTGTGTCACAGCTTCTCTACTTTGATCCTCTGATCAGTTCACCAAGAAGAGTCTGGAGTCAGGGGCTTGATGAGTAGAGCTGTTCTACCAGGAGGAGGCTGCTCTGATGGAGTCCTGCCATTGAAACAAGACCTTCATACATTTATGGATCCATCACAAATATGAGTCTTCCCAGTCTTTCAGGTGGTAGAATTCAGTCAGCACCAATAACAGGAGAGTCAGAGTTTAGACATCAAAGACAGACATTAAAGTCTCTCTAATAAAACAAAAATACAGAGCAATATATTAAATGTTGAATAACCATAAATGGAAACCCAGTTTTATATTGGGGTGGCACGGTAGTGCAGTGGTTAACACTGTCACCTCACAGCAAGAAGGCTCCACCCCCTCACCCCCCCCACCCCATGTCCCTTAACAGGAGGCAGTAGAAAATGGATGGATGCAGTTTTGCTCCTTGTCGTTTTCGTTGGTCTGCTGCTGATTTTCTTTCCGACCAAAGCTCTGTGCTCTCTGCTGAATAATCCAACATGTTATTAGTTTTCAAATGGAATTAAGAAACTTCAAACTCTTCTGAACGCACCAAAATGAAGACGTAGTTCAAGCAGCATTGCACACAGGAGGTTAGTGGGACTGGAAATGTTCACCTGGGGAGTCTGGACACATTTGAACCACCACATTTGGGCCTGGGAGGCCAATTTAGATTCAAAACTACCTGAAGCTCAAGGACACAGGCTCACATATTGAAGTATTCTCAGTCTTCACACTTCAAGTATTTTCTACTCTTACCTGAAGCTCAAGTACACAGGCTCACATATTGAAGTATTCTCAGTCTTCACACTTCAAGTATTTTCTACTCTTCACACTAAGTTACCTCTTATATGAAGTTACTTGCTGAGAGTTATGCAGGACACTTTGATGGAAATATAACCTTCTTCTCTAATTAGGACAACAATGTGGGCGTGTAGTGAATCAACACCATAACAGTAATGCAGAGCCGGCCCGCGGCATAGGCAGTATAGGCAAATGCTAAGGGCGCCATCCATCAGGGGGCGCCAGAAGGGGGATATATATATACTGTATAGCAAAGCCTATAACAATAACCTAATAGAAATGATTTTCCCTTTTCCCTAAGTCGCGCCCCCCCCCCCCCCACACACACCCCACACACGCGCCCCCAGTCCCCCCTCCTCCTCCGACTAATAACACCTTACCAACCTGCTCCATGGGGAACGGTCGTTTTTTGATACGTAATAAAAACATGTCAAAACGTCCCAAACTGTCTGGTGCCCAGGGGAGAAAAAAAAGGAGAGAAGAGGAGGAAAAACGCGATAAAGACAGAGGTAATGTAAATGTAAATGTTCCAGTTAAGATGATGTCATGATATTATTTTTCTGTCGCGGAATGATGGATAATAACGTCATTAACCATCAGCATAGGATACCCAGATAGCGAGACTACATTGAAATCTCGGTCAACTATAAATCGATACAGTTGACCGGGAAATAAATATGATTGAAATTTCATCGATTTATAGTTGAGCGGGAATGCTTTCAATGACTCTTTGCCATCTTGGTAGTTAGCTTATCAATAAATAGCCAGCTAACTGTTCATCTTGACATCAGCTTATGTTATGAAAGGGTCTGAGCTGTTATGAAAAATAGTAATGTAACAACATCAACCTTACCTTCCTCAGGTAAATGTGTAAATATGAGATTTATTCAGCAGGCGTTATAATGTTAAATTTGCTTACATTCTGACGTATCGTTGGCTCACGTTTTCCCAGCTTGTAATAGTTCATCAAATTGCTGTTAATTTCCATCTCTTTTATATATTATAACTGTAAGCCTAGCTGTTTGTTAGTTCATATATTCTTAAGTGTGTTTATAGTGGTAAACTTTATATCAAAGTGCATCATCAATGTTAAGAGGAAAACATATATTATACTGCAGTTTACTGATACCTTTTCTTCTGCTAATTAGCATTTTACTGACATGACAATAAAACTGATATCATTAGTAATATATAAATTACTTATATCATTTGCACCTCTGAAAAAGTGCACTGTATATTACACAGTATAGTATAGTCTACATGCATGCATTTTTTAGGATTTTCATTTATATTATTTCATTTTATTTTATTCCATGAAATGTGTTATCAGACTGCTGTTTCCTACTCCTCTTCTCTTTTCAGATGCGCTGCTGCATTTATCTTATTAACTTATTTAATGATAAATTAAAAAACTTATCTGAGATCTTCTATGATGCAAGAAGGTCTCAGTGGACTTGCAGTTATTAGTATTAACCATGTGGTCTCAAATCAGTTGCCTTATGATGATGTTGTCGATGACTTTGCTGCAAGGAAGACCAGGAGAGTAAAGCTGTAGCAGGTTGTGACTGAGGAGCTTGAATAGTTTAAGCTAAGGTAGTCACAGAAAACACCAATAGAGATCTTTGTAAGATCACCTTTTTATATATAGTTTTAATAAATCCTAGTAATTTTGTTGTGCACACTGGTTTCTTTATGCACTTTTGTACACTTTCTTATTTATATTGTAGTTAAGTTAATTTAGGTCACTTGTTAAGACTGTTTTTTGGGAGTCCTAAATCTAATACTTTATGCAAGTTATTTATGTTATATTTCATATATTCAGTTAATTTTATTTTTGTATTTATTTCATACTTACTTTTTATATTGAGTATTTTGAATGTGAAATTTCTTTATTTAAATAAAAAAAAGTCTAACAAAACTATTTAGTTCCTTGTGAGTATATGTACACTAGAAGTTGAATTTACTGTGATGCAAGGGGGCGCCACCTAAAATCTTGCCTAGGGCCTCAAAATGGCAAGGGCCGGGCCTGGGTGGTTGTGAGAACTGCAGGGAGAAGCTGAGACCTGGAGAGGAAGTCCTGGACACCAGCAGACCTCTCAACACCTGCAGCATTTTTTCAGCTCCACCAAACCCAACATTCACTGCCTCCTCATCATCTGGGCATCAAAAGCAGCTCAGACCTGCTGCAGCTCAGCAGACCTCAGCCATTTTTAGGATGTCTCAATGATTCTCCTTCACATGATTTTCATTCAGAAACAATAGAATTGTCAAATACCACAACAGTTTTCAGCTTGCTGGTAAACAGTATTTCAACGTCCATTCCACTGTGTAATGGCAGTGACTGATGTGTACTATATGCAGTACTAATCAAGTACAGCCCTGACTGATACTTTATCTCCAATGCTAGGAAGGATAAGAATGTTGACATGGACCAAGCAGGAATAGAATCTCAAGTCATGTCTACTTTACTGAGCAGCACTCAGTTAATTTCAGGAAACACAAGACATTTTGACCACATGTCAATGAAGTAGTCAGCAAAATAAATATGACACTAAACAGTAGTTGAGGGAGAGCAGAGCTGGAAATAAGACATTACTGGAAGGGGAATAAATCTAAAACACGCAGAACCAGAACACAGCCACAGCTTTCTGTCATTTTCTGTCTCAAATACTTGACAAGTTTCAACTTGGTCCAAAACCTGCTCACCTCTCTGGGTGTCAAGTGTGTCTGCACCGTCTGATCAAACTGCATCAATTGTATGAGTCTTATTTCCTCAAATCAACTCTGGGCAGTGTCGATTGCAAAAAGAAAAAAAGTGGAAAAATAATGGAGTCTTTGCCAGAAGTTTCTTCTGGCTCAGGCCCTAAAAAGTGCTGTCAAGTAATGTTAGAACCAAGCTCTTTTGTTCTCCTGCTGTCACTGTCAAGTGCCAGCTTAACATGTGAGAGGTAGCAGGATCTATGCATGTGTTCATGCTTACAGCAGACAAGGAGGAAACCTTGGAGGATTTCAGGGACTTTTAGCAGTGGTTCACACTTCAGGTGTGAAAGCTTCTCAGTATAAAGTTTTAAGTGAGCGAGCCAGGAGTTGAACCTAGAATCTTCTGACAGTAGTCAGTCATGCTATCCGTTGCACCACCAGCCCTGTGAAAACCTCTTCATGTTCATGTGTACTTCATTTTACAGGAAATCCAAACGATCTGGTGGCATTTTCAGGGGACAAAATGGTGCAGTGGTCAGCACTGTGGCCTCACAGCAAGAAGGTTCCAGATTTGAGCCCCAGCTGTGTGGAGTCTGCATGTTCTCCCTGTGTCTGTGTGGGTTCTCTCTGGTACTCCAGCTTCCTCCCACAGTACAAAGACATCAAGAGGGGACGAGGCTGATTGATACTCTAAATTGACTGTAGGTGTGGCTGTGAGTGTGAATGGTTGTCTGTCTCTATGTGTTGGACCTGTGATGGACTGGTGACACATCCAGGATGAACCCCGCCTCTTGTCCGAAAGCTGCTGGGATAGGCTCCACCCCCACACACAAACCTTGACATATAATCAGTGGAGAAAAGGAAATTTATCGACACTCATGACTTCATCTGTTTTGAGAACTGAACTGGATATAAACTCTGAGAATTCAGAGTAAGGACCAGGAGGGTGGGACACAATAATAGATAGGAGGAAATGTGGAGTCTGGGTTCTTTTCTAGAATGTGATGGCAATGACAGTCCTGCCAAGTGACATCACTGACATGACTGGATGACTTCAGTCACGTGACTGGATGACTTCAGTCACCTGACTGGATGACAGTGTAGATGCCATTGTAGAGGTTGGGGAAACAGTCTCTGAGAATCCAGCTTGAACCAAAGCCCTCCTTGTTCTTCAAAAACCCAAACAGCGACCATCAGTCTCCCTCCAATCCTGTACTTGGGTTCAATGTTGCTGTTCCATTTTGCGGCAGTAGGTGTCGCTGTGATACCAGGTTCAGTTCAAGATTCCCAACTCCAGCTCATGTTGGTGACCTCAGTGGCAGGGTAAAATGGTGCTTCAGTGGATCATGTGGATCAACTCATGTCTATCCTCACTGCTCCACAGGTCTGTCAAATGTTCTGTAAAATAGTTTGAGCACAGCAGAGATGCTAGATTAGGAGTTGATGGGAGTTGTTGCAGATACCAGTGTCCAAAGTCCAGCTTGAACCCAGTTTGTGCCACTTATTTGTCAAGCTAGCAGAGATTCTTTTCACTGCCAAGCTAAAGTGACTTCTGTCAACAAAGGTAAACATACAAAAGGATATTTCTACTGTCAGTTCAAGATTTTTATCAAACTCCTTTTTCATAGCTTCAACCTTCCTCTTGTGTTAGCTTTCTGTTCCCATCTCTTATGTTAACAGGTCTGTTTTGACCCACGTCTTCAATCAGCTGTCAAATAAACTAAAAACAATTTTCTATCATCCAAGTTGTTTCCCATCTCTTGGTTTCCTTGTTAGGCTTCCTTATCCATGGAAATATTGATGGGAATATTTTGTTGTGGGCCTCTGGACCTTTTTTTAGTCAGTAAACCCTCAATTTCAGTTAAAAAAAATGGTAAAATGAACCTCAAGAAAATCATAGAAATAAACAAAAGGTTGTTGTGTTTCCTGACCATTACTGAGGGGTGTTAGAACACATCTCTGACATGGATTGGTTTGATTTATTCTTCATTTTAATATTATTAACTATTGTAACATCCATGGTGTTATGGGTCAGTTTCGACCCTCATATATTTACTTCAAGAAAAAGGAAAAAAAGTCTCTTTTTCAGCAACAGAACTTTAATACAAACACAAAATGAAAACCAGAACAAGCCAGAACCCAAAATATGGATTTGCAAGGTCAAACAAACAACAACCAGTCAAGCAAATCAAACCAACAGAAACCAAATACTGGTTCAAAACCAGTAAAAAACAAAAACAGAGGAAAAGTCTCTGTGTGCAAGAACATGCATGTGTGTGTGTGTGTGTGTGTGTGTGTGTTTAGATGCGTGTGTGTGTGTGTGTGTGTGTGTGTTTAGATGCGTGTGTGTCAAAAACTGACACACTTCATTTTTTGACAACATGAGCCAACAGTGGTGGTGTCTGTCAAAGAGGTGGAGCTCTGTCCTTCACCTGCAAGATTTCAGCAGGCAGCTCAGGTCCAGTTTTCTTCACTGTGCCACCATGACAAGTTTCCTCCTGAGAAGTTCTTGTCCAAGGTCATAGCTGGTAAAAGAATTGTCACAGTGATACTGGGACCCTGCAGTCCAGTCGTCATATCCAGGACCACACTGGACATGGCCGTCTTTGTTTGTTTTGTTGTTGTGCAATGTGAGAGAACGTGACAGACCATTTTATACCAAAGACAGGCTGTGTGTGTGTGTGTGTGTGTGTGTGTGTGTGTGTGTGTGTGACCATGTTAAATTCTTTTAAATAAATATGTTTCAACCTGCTATTATTTGTATGCTGTATGATTTCTGAAACCCAAGACTAACTAAGGTGTACATACTGCAACCTAAAGTATGGTAATGAGGAGAATGATGAAAAATCCACAAGCTGATCAGAAAATAATAAATGTATTCAGGAAAACAAAATCATCTCTGAACATGTGTGATTGAAATATGTCAGTGGGACTGGGAGAATCTGGCTTTACCACAAAGTGTCTCATCAAGAGGTCTGTCACATGCGTCTGCTGTGGAGGGTCAATCTGTCCGTCCACATTCAGATCAATGATGCAACGACTCTGCTATGATCAAACTACTCAGGATGAAACAGACCAATGTTGACATCAAGTAGCAACTCAGCAGCTGATCAACAGAGTCCTAAGAACCAGTAGAACCTGTTCATCGTCCCTGGGTGGGCTCGAACCACCAGCCTCTCGGTTAACAGCCGAGCGCGCTGACCAATTGAGCCACAGAGACTCTGAGTCACCTGCTTTTCATGAAGAGTTTTCAGGCTAAATTTCAGTGTGTGAGGTCCACACTGCACATTTGAGGGAACATGAAGGACAGATGAGGGTCTGACTGTCATGGTGAAAGCCTTCAGCACAAGAACTGAAACAACCCCCACCATCTTAACCCCCCCAGACCAAACATCATCGTCCAGCCTCCAACCAGAGGTCCATCAGTTATCATGAGAGCCACATGTGGAGTCTGGATTCTTTTCTAGAATGTGACGGCAATGACAGTCCTGCCAAGTGACATCACTGACATGAATGGATGACTTCAGTGCATCCAATTACCAAGTGCACTGCAGCAGTCCTTGTTGCTGTCTGCTGTTGTGTCACAGCAAAGTCTCTGGTGCTGGGATGAGGTCATGGAGACGATCTGGGAGCAGTCCTGATGTTAAATGGACAAAATGTGTCAACATGAAGTAAAATTGGAAACCTATTTGAAGCCTTATTTTGTGTTTGATGGACATTTTTTTAAATCTCTAATGACTTGTTTTAACTGAACCTACTGGATCCTGTGGTGCCTGATGAGGAGACAACTTGCAACTCTCTTCTGGCAGGCCTCCCTGCATGCTCATTCAAGCCTCTGCAGATGATCCAGAATGCAGCAGCACGCCTGGTGCTTCCAGCCCAGCGCTGCTCCAAATCTCTAGCCAGACTCTTCTCTTCTGTTGTTCCCAAATGGTGGAACAAACTACCCAACTCTGTGCGTTCTGCTGAGTCCCTTTCTACTTTTAAGAGACAATTGAAGACTCAATTGTTCAGAGAGCACCGAGGCACTTGACCTGACTCTTCTCCTCTTTGTGCTGTGGGGTAGAATAAGTCAGAGGGTCCAAGACCCAGCACTTAGTGATTATGTAGCACTAACTGTGTTGTGTGATGTTGTATGTCTGTCAAAAAAAAGAAAAAAAAAAGGGAGGGGGGGGGGGCGACACTTCTTCTGCCACTAGATGGCGGTACCTGTGACCAAATCACAACTGAAGCACTTTTGTGCTTCCTATGGACTTTTCCTTAATTAAGTCTAAATTCTTGCTTGTGTTGTACGTCGCTTTGGACAAAAGCGTCTGCTAAATGAAATTGTAGAATTGTAGAATTGTAGAACTTGGGTACAAAGTTGAAGAGGAGGGTTTTTGGAGGGGAGGGGATTTTTTTTCCAGTGTTGTAAATCAAAGTAACTACAACTACATGATAGAATTTCTCAAAATGTCCTGACTAAGATGGAGTCCAAACCAAATCAGCTGTCACAAGGGAAAGTCTGCATGTAAACACACACACACACACACACACACACACACACACACACACACACACACACACACACACACACACACACACACACACACACCAACTGACATTCCCAGGGACTAAACCAAACCAATTCCTACTTAACCCTAAGCTCCACCTCAGTTCCAGATGAAACTGGTTGAACATGGAACCGTCCAACTTGGAACATTTCCATCACCTTCACCACCACTGGAGTATCAACAAAGATTTTGGTCAACACCAGAATGGTTGAGACAAGACAACATGCTACCAATCCTCTCTCTCTCCCTCATCATCAGCTGCTACAGCCCTTGAAAGAAAACCTTTGACACATGGACCTACAGGAGGAGCAGATGTTGTCTCCTCTGGAACAGCAGTTTAACGTTGTTGGCAGGACTCCAACCTGCACGGGGAGACCCCAATGGATTTCTAGTCCATCGCCTTAACCACTCGGCCACAACAACTACACTCCCATGAGCATGAGTAGAGGATTGATATTCAACAATTTATCTTCATTGACGCACAGTAGATTTTTTTTATCTTCTCACAAACACAAACTATTTGTGTGTGTGTGTGTGTGTGTGTGTGTGTGTGTGTGTGTGTGTGTATGTTGTTTACCAGCACGCTGAAAACTGTTGTGGTATTTGACAATTCTATTGTTTCTGAATGAAAATCATGTGAAGGGACTTCCGGTGACGCCATGATGTAGAAGACATGAGGGAGAATTGCTCCGAGAGAAAACTAATGTAAAAATAGCTCTTTAACGTGATATTAGCAGCAGAAAGGGGTCGAGGACGCGGATAATCAGAGACTAAAGATAAGAGAAATAAAATGGACAAAAAAGGGAAGTCAGCTAAGAAAGAAAATGCGAATGATACAGGCGCCGGCGGAGCGCGGAGCGCCGCACCGGGGATGGCGATGTCCGGAGACGAGGTATCGATGATATTAGCGGAGCTCCGTAAACTACGCCAAGAACATGCAGACGCGGTGACGGAAAACAAAGGAGCCTTAGCAAGACTAGAAGCTAAAATAGCTGAAATGGGGGAGAAAATGGCTCAGTTGGAGCAGCGGTCAGATGAGATGGAAGAGAGGATTAACGACACGGAAGGCCGGACGGCGAGGCTGGAAAGAATGGTCACTTTTCTACTTCAACACGAGGCAAGGCTGTCCGCGAAATGCGAGGACTTGGAATCAAGATCAAGAAGAAACAACATAAGAATACACGGAATCCCAGAGGGTGCTGAGAAAAACGACACCATAGGATTTGTGACTCATTTTATTCAGTCCTCAATGAACTTCCCTGATAAAATGGCGGTTCATTTCGAGAGAGCGCACCGATCACTGACTACGAAGCCGAGAGAAAACACGGCCCCCCCGCGAGCAATAATTGTTCGCTTCCTCAACTACAGGGTGAAAGAACGGCTGATTCAAGAAGCATGGAAGAAAAAGCTCATGTATGAGGGACGTAACGTCTACTTTAACCAGGATTACACAAATGAAGTACAAAAAAAGAGGAAACAAGTAAGGGAAGTTATAAAGAAACTGAAGGAGAAGAACGTGAAGGCACAATCTCCATATCCTGCACAGCTGAAAGTCTTTCTGGAAGACGGGACAAAGACGTTTGCCACATTAATGGATGCTGCACCCATGCTGAGGAATATGGGGATTCAGGTGGAGGAGGAGGACGAGACCGAGAGACTACAGAGAGTGATGGCGCAAGGCAGCTGGACCATAATGACGGGACAGAGGGGGAGAAGACAGCAGCCAAACATCACAGAGACGGATCTACGGGCCCTTATCAAGTGAAGTATTTCATACGAAGAGGATGCCCTGAAATATACATGATCAATAAAAGTGTCTGTTAAAAAGGACATACACGAAGACAAATGGAGCTGGTTAAGAGGTAATTTACTACTTATAAAAAAAAAAAAAAAAAAACAACAGACAAAATATTGTTTTGGTTCTATTTTGGAGCAAAATCACTGCTTTTGTGGAGCAAATGGCAACTTTACACAACATCCGAGAAGTTGCAAGTGCACATAGTGCGAACCACCAGAGGGCCTTCGTCACAATTCTCTGGTCAGGGGACAGTTGGGAGTCTTGTTTTTCTTGTTATTGTGTATTAGTTCTTGAGGAGATGCAGACTTGTCTTTTTCGCTGTGCTACTTTTTGCACAGTTATATTAGTTAATAAGAGATGTAAAGTTACTGGGTTTCCACTTAAACAAATATGAGTAGGCTAAACCTTGTGTCATATAATGTCCATGGGTTGAATCACCCCATAAAGAGAAAGAAAATACTGAGTCAATTGAAAAAAATGCAATGTTCAATAGCTTTGATACAAGAAACACATCTGGATGACAACGAATGTAACAAACTGAAAAGGGAATGGGTAAACCAAGTATTTCATGCTTCTTTTGGAAAAAGAAAGGGAGTAGCCATATTAATAAATAAATCCCTGCAATTTCATACAGAGAAAGTGATAAAAGATCATCTGGGAAGATATATAATGATGGTTGGTTCCATAAGCGATATGACAATATCCATACTAAATGTTTATGCCCCAAATGAGGAAAATGCGGCATTCTTTAAAAATATAGCCAACGTACTTGCCAACAATGGGAAAGGGATGATAGTGATTGGGGGTGATTTTAACACAGTGCAGAATGGTAAGCAGGATAGATTGCCTCCAGAACAGGGACCAAGTGCAAAAAAATCTAAGGTACTAAATAATGTCATAAGAGAGCGAGGTCTTACTGATCCATGGAGAAGAAATAACCCTAGAGGGAAGGATTTGACTTTTTACTCAAACCCACACGGGAGTTATTCAAGGATAGATTTTTTCTGCGTTTCACAACAACATATGCATAAAGTGCTGGACTGTGGCACAGACACCATCACTATAAGTGATCATGCTCCTATTACGCTAACGGTAGATATGGGTAATGAATCTTTTTTCAAATACTGGAGACTTCATGTATCTCTGTTATCAGATGAGAGTGTGGTAAAGGAACTAAAACAAAATTTAAAGGAATACTTTCAAACTAATGACAAAGGGGAAGTTTCACCTTCAATTTTATGGGACGGGGGGAAGGCAGTTATTAGAGGGAAAATAATAGAGATATCTTCCAGAATGAGAAAGGCCCGATTAAAGCAACAAAATATGTTAGAGAATAAAATTAGAGAGTTGGAATTGGAACACAAAAGAACATCAAGTAACTCAACACTTATCGAACTGAAAAAAATCAAACAACGGCTCGATGAACTATTAACTTACAAAGCAGAGGGGGCTTTAAGTTTTACGAATCAGAGATATTATGAGATGGAGAATAGAGCCAGCAGATTATTAGCATTTCAACTTAGAAAAGCCCAGGCAAATAGGACGATAAATAAAATAAGACATCCTAACTCTAAAAAATATATGATAAAGCCAACGGAGATAGCAGCAGCGTTTGCAGAATATTATAAAAATCTATATGATGACCCTGACTCGCAATCACTAGAAAATAAAACACTGGCATTCCTCAAAAGATTGCACTTACCGTCATTATTAACAGAGGAGGCATCTGAAATGGTTAGGCCAATCTCAGTACAGGAAATAGCTAATACAATTAAGGTACTTAAAAATAATAAATCCCCTGGCACGGATGGGCTCTCGGGAGAATTTTATAAGTGTTTTGCGAAGGAGATTACACCAGCCCTTTTCAAAGGATTTAATTATGCCCTGACATCAGGTGACCCAGCAACATCTTGGTCAGAAGCCATTATCTCAGTCATACATAAAGAAGGAAAGGACCCAACCACATGTGAAGGATACAGGCCTGTCAGCTTGTTATGTAGTGATCTGAAGATATTGACTCATATTTTAGCACATAGGATACAGATATATATAACAAAATTAATCAAACCAGATCAGACAGGGTTCATCCCTGGTAGACAAGGAGCTAACAATATTAGGAGAACATTAAATCTTATATCATGTACTAAAAACAACAGACAACCCGCTTTGATGCTCAGTTTAGATGCACAAAAGGCATTTGACCGGGTAAAATGGAGCTTCCTATATCGGACATTAGAAGTTTTTGGGTTTCATTCAACATTTATAGATTGGGTAAAATTGGTTTATAAAAACCCCAAATCACGGATTAGAGTTAACGGATGCTGTTCAGATTTCTTTCCCCTCAAAAGAGGGGTCAGACAAGGGGATTGTCTGAGTCCATTGCTGTTGGCATTAAGTATTGAACCATTAGCCGAATCAATAAGACAAAATAAGGATATTAAGGGAATAAGAGATGAAGGGGGAGTGGAGCATAAAATATCTTTATTTGCTGACGATATATGAACATATCTAAGTGAACCCTCCTTAACTATACCAGCTTTATTGAACAATCTGAATGAATATGGAGAATTATCAGGTTATTTAACTAATGAATCTAAGTCAGTAGCAATGATGCTTTCAGGCAAATATCCAACTGAATTAGAGGGAAAGTTCAATTTCAAATGGACCACCACAGGGTTTAGATATCTTGGCATCATTATTACTCCCATTATATCACAGCTATTAAAAGAAAATTATGGAAAACTGATTACAGAAATAAAGAAGGATTTGGCCAGATGGGAGATATTGCCCCTGTCGATGGTGGGAAGAATCGAAACAGTGAGAATGAACATTGTACCCAGATTGTTGTTTCTGTTCGAGTCACTGCCAATTATGGTCTCTAGTTCAACTTTTAAGATGTTAGACAAAATCATATCTAAATTTGTTTAGCAAAATAAAAAAGCTAGAATCAAATACAAAATCCTTCTTTGCCCAAAAGAGAAGGGAGGGTTAAATTTACCTGGTCTAAAAAATTATTATTGGGCAGCACAACTTAGAGCGATTATTACGTGGATCACGAAGGAGACAGACACAATGTGGGTGGGAATGGAACAAAATTCCTGTCAGAAAACACCTTTGGAGGTACTCCCGTTTTTGAAAGAGAAGATGCAGAAAAAAGAGGGGATGCGTAATGACTGGATTAGGGTAACAATAAAAGTATGGTCAATAGTGCGAAAAAAACTGAAAATATCTAACTCAATAAGTAGAATCACCAAAAAAGCAGGAAATCCAGACTTTTTACCATCTGTTATGGATGCAGGGTACAACAAATGGAGAAGTAAGGGGTTAATTTATATTGCACAAGTTTTCAATGGACAGTATATGAAGTCGTTTGAGCAACTTAAAAAAGAGTTTAACTTACCGAACCATGACTTCTACAAATTTCTACAATTAAGACACTACCTTCAGAAGCACAGAGAGTGGGAAAATATTTGTAGAACACCATCTAAGCTGGAGGAATTGCTGTTGTCGTATTTGGAGGGGGAGACTAAAAAGGGGTTAATATCAAAAATCTATAGAGTACTACAACATGAATGTAAGGACAACAATTTGGATGTTAAGGAAAAATGGGAATTAGAAACAAATACGATTATACCAGATGAAAATTGGGAGGAAACATTCAGAGCAGGACACAAATTAACAAGCAGCCCAATGTGGAGGGAGTTTGACTGGAAGGTGAAGATGAGATATTTCAACACTCCATCTAAGACTTCAAAATATAGCAACACATCTGAACTGTGTTGGAGAGGATGTCAGTTAATAGGAGATTTTACGCACATATTCTGGGATTGCCCACAGCTGTTGAACTTCTGGGAGAATGGTCGGAAGGAGATTGGGCAAATTTTGGACGTTAATTTTGCTTTGGACGCAGCAATGTTTATCCTTGGCATACCACCTGAGAATCTGACAGACAGAAACCTGATTGCTTAGTGGAGGATTTTGATTCTGATCGCTAAAAAGACAATAACAGCCTGCTTGCTAAAGCCAGAACCTCCAAACATATCACAATGGAGGAATAGAGTAAAAAATGTATACATCATGGAAAAAATCACAGCAAGGTTACAGCTGAAAACAGGACAGTTTGCTGAAAGATGGGCACCAGTGAAAACAGTATTGGAATTATAAACATCAACATTTTTTAAAATTTTTTTATTTATTTATTTTTTTTCATGTGTATCTTGGAATAAGTATCTGAACACTTGTCTGGAATATTTGTCTGCGCATCTCTGTCATGTTCTATCTGTGCTGTATGTATGTTAAATAAAAAATAAGTTCCAAAAAAAAAAAAAGCCTCACAGTAATTCAATAATCTAGAAGTAGAAACCAGAGTCACTTGGGACAAAGATGGGATTAAAACCCATGCTTGCAGAGCACAATGGATTAGCAGTCCATCGCCTTAACCACTCGGCCACATCGTCTGCTTATGGCAACCCTCACCTTTTAAACACCTGAACTCTTTGGAGCCTATTTGTCAGAAATGGACCCAGCAGGAGCCACTGAACACAACTCTGACATAATCAGGCTTCTTCCCAGCAGCATCGTGCTACAGAAGGCAGAATACAGACCATCGACACATCATCAGAGTGAACACCAGCTGATGTTTACAAGTTTAATTCACCTTTTACTACAAAATGACATCCAAGCTCAGATTCTCTTGTCCTGATTGAACAAGTAAATGTTTAAGAAGATGAGAGTACCAGACTTTTTCATCCAAGGAAACAAGCATCCTATCACTGTCCTATGCAGAGTTTCTATGAAAAAAAGTGAGACAACCCCAAGATTTTCTTTTTCCTCTTGTTGGATTTTGCCACAGAGAATCAGAGCCAATCAAAAGCTTGTTGGACTTTAACGTTGGAGGACTGAACAAGTCATGACATCATCAGTTTTACCTTCACAGGTGCTTCATTTACTTTACTTTCAATTTTACAGAGGTAGAACCTGAAATCAAAGCTGTCTGTCAAAAGAAGTGAAAGCTTCCCAGGCTGTGATGTTCTTGTCTACAAACTGTCTTGTATGGAGCTTCAATCTTTAATAAAAAGAATAAAAAGAGGATAACATTTGTTGTGATTTGGCGCTTTAAAAATAAAACTTACGACTTACATGGAAACTGTGGGGGGGGGGGGGGGGTGGAGCCTCCATCAGGTATGTGTTTGATGTCTGAATTCTGTCTCTGATGTCTGAATTCTGTCTTTGATCTCTGGGTTCTGAGCATTGGTCTCCTGCTTCAGTCTTTGATCTCTGACTGATCCTAAACTAATCAAAGGATCACATCAGCATATTGGTCCAGTCTACAGATGGTGATTTTACCTATTTGAAGCCTTATTTTGTGTTTGATGGACATTTTTAAAATCACTAATGATTTTTTGACTGAACATCCTGGACACTGTGGTGCCTGATGAGGAGACAACTTGGGTACAAAGTTGAACAGGAGGGTTTTTGGAGAGGGGATATTTTTGCAGTGTTCCAAGTCAATAATAACTGTGGCAAAATGTCATCATTTTTAAAAATGTCCTCACGAAGATGGTTTGAAATTCTGTCTCTCCCTCATCCTCAGCTGCTGCAGCACTTTAAAGAAAACCTTTGACTCGTGGATCTAAAAAGATCAGATGTTGTCTCCTCCAGAACATCAACACTTTAACGTTGTTGGCAGGACTCCAACCTGAGCAGGGAGACCCCAATGGATTTCTAGTCCATCACCTTCACCACTCGGCCACAACAACCACATTCACACACAAATTTGTAAAAGATTCACATTGACACAATTCTTTAAAATTATGTTACAAGCCCATTTGTGTGAGGTCCTATTTTCTCTTTTTCAGCATTCCTTTGTTTCCAGGTCTCTAATAAGTGCAGAATTACAAAGACAAGCAAGCTTGATCCATCCTGGGCAGGTGATAGGAGCCCATTGACCACTGGCCAGAGACCCTGGCACAGACGTTGGGGGTGGTGATAGAGAGCATTTCTACAATTATATTATACATTTATAGAATTCTACAATCCTACAATTTCATTGAGCAGACGCTTTTGTCCAAAGCCACTTGCATATGTTTTTGGTGAGTTTGGCTCCTGAGCTCAAGACAGTTGTGACTAATAAAGGACAGCTTCAAACGCAGCTGTGAAGCCTCATTGTCAGCTGGGAGGAACGACAGGTGTCTCCCTCTAGTGGCTCCTCACAGCAACACAAGCCTCATTTCATTCACATGCATCCACCACCTCACTACCAAAGGCCAGTTGGGCCTCCACAGACAGGTGAGTTTCAAGTGTTGGACAAAGGTCTTTAAGATGTTCTTATTAATTCTATAACATCTGAGATTAAAATCTATGGAATTACAACTAACAAGCAGTCAAACACCTGATCAGATGCTCCTTCATGAGGCTGAGGAGAATCAATCTAAACTGGGATGAAGAAAATGAATTGAGAAGAGAAACCTACTGATTGGATGACATGGACCCACCTGATCCATGTTAGCCTTGTTGGAGCAGAAAGAGGTGGATCAGAGGAATCAGTGGATCAAGACTCAGGTGTCAGATGCAGAATGTCTTTATTGACAATGGAGTCAGAGAAATCTTCCAATGTGAGAGAACGTGACAGACCATTTTATACCACAGACAGGCTGTGTGTGTGTGTGTGTGTGTGTGTGTGTGTGCGTGTGTGTCCTAACTGACTGGAAACTGGATAATAACCAGACTAACTTTTATTATTGACCAAGTCTGGGTGACTCACTTAATTCATAACTGAAGTGATTATTTAATTAATAAACAGAACATTTGTCCAAAAGTCATGATCAAATTCATGTAAAATCTGAGCAACGAGGGTTTGAAAATGTTCAAATGAGCCAAAACAATGTCCTGGGATCCAACCAGGGACCTTTAGATCCACACCAATCTTCCCTGACCTCATAGAAACTGGAACATTTCAACAAATAAATTCAAATTCAACTAAGCAGCAACTCTAGAACAGTCAGAGCACTTGCTAATTCCCCTGTTAGCTCCAGATCAGACAATGCAGGCTCACCTTCACGCTTGGTTGTACGACCGTCACCAGTTGAATCTTCTCTGGTTCAACAAACTCTGGGGACTCAAGACACAAATCAGCACCGGTGCAGGTCCAGATCCAGATGTTAGCTGATGGGGACAATGGCTTCAGGGAGCTCCAGGTAGCTGGTTTGAACTGGTCCCTCATCTCTGTGAGGAGAAACCATCTGAGGTGGAGGGTGAAGATCTGCTTTGTCCTCCTGATCTCCCAGTAAAGCCAGTATCAGTAGCGGCTGGCTCATAGGGGGCGCTGGGGCGCCGCCCCACCAGCTGTGGAGAGGAAAATCCCTACATGTATTGATACATATATATGTGCATATGTTTACAATTTGTATCGTCAGTGTCAGCCTTACTTAATTGTGTGTGTCTACATGCAATATGGGTCATTTAAACAACATTTACGCCAACTGACTCATTCAATTAATAGTGAATTTACTCTGATAGACTGTCTAATTTGTCTTTAGGGGCGCTCGTCAAAGCGCCCCAGACCTGCAATTAATTAGCCAATCCTGTATGGTTGCTAGGGAAAAATAATGAATAATTGGCCAATCAACATCGCCAAATTTAACGGCGTAGGGGCGCTGGAAAAGTCGCCCCTACGCCAACGTAAAATGCGTGAAGGTTTGGATTGCTAAAGCTAGCTGAGGAGCCCGCGATATTCTTTTTGCGTCGTGAGATTCCCAGATTTCCGAATCCCTACGAAAAAAATACCGCGAGAAGTGAGTGAGAGAGAAAATGGCGACAACAACGATCGAAGTTCAAGAGCAGCAGTTTCCACCAAATTCGGTGAGATCCCTTTTAAATGTCCCTTTTGCGAGGAGGACCATGGCGGAAAAAATCCGCGTTAAGGAGCTGGGACCGGACAAGCCTGAAATCAACATCCAGCAGTCCTACAACAGGACTTTTTGCCGGAGCTGGTTTCAGCGCAAGCCGTGGCTGACGGGTTGTGGAGCAGCCAACGCACTTTTTTGCTTCCCCTACATCCCTTTCAGGAGTGACCGGTGTGATTCAGCATGGACACAGACAGGAATCACTGACCTAAAGCACCTCTCCGAGCGGATTAAGAAACACGAAAGAGCGAAAATTCACATGGAAAACTGCGTGAAGCTAGCGGTTCTTGGGAAGATTAGCATAGCAACGCAGCTCGATGACAGTCACCGCATCGCTGTAAGGAAGCACAATGATGACGTAGATAAGAACCGTAACATCTTATCTAAGATAATTAACTGTTAAATTCTGTGGTGCTTTTGAACTGGCTCTGCGGGGACATGACGAAAGTGATACCTCTGACAACGCTGGAATATTCAGAGGTCCAGTTGACTTGATGGCATCCATTGATCGGGACTTGAGGGAGCACCTTGAAAATGCAACCGTTTTTAAAGGCACCTCGAAGACAGTACAGAACGAGCTCCTGGACTGTATGCTGGCAGTTTTGAGAGAACAGATCCTGGATGAAGTTAAATCGGCAGACTTTTTAGCGATCCAGGCTGATGAAACTACTGACGTTTCAACACAGTGTCAGTTAGTCTTAGTTCTGAGATACATTGACGACCGCCACAATATTCAAGAGCGGTTCTTTGAATTTTTGAAACTGCCCAACACCTGTGCGGATGCAATAGCCAGTGCCTTATTGGAGAGGCTGCACAGCATCCTTTCTGAGGGACAAGAAAAGAAGCTGATTGCCCAGGCCTGTGATGGGGCAGCTGTGATGAGGGGTGCCAAAGGAGGAGTGCAGCGAAAGGTACAAGACATCTATCCAAACGCTCACTATGTTCACTGCTATGCCCATCAGTTAAACCTGATACTGCAGCAAGCAACCTCCCACATCCCTCAGAGCAGTCACTTTTTTTCTGACATGGGGGGATTTGCTTCTTTTTTCTCTAAGTCAAGCAAGAGAACTGCAGTGCTTGATGAGAAGTTTGCGCACCGACTTCCAAGTGCATCATCAACACGTTGGAACTTCAACAGTCGTGTTAACACAGTTTATGAGCACAAGAAGGATCTGGTGAATTGCTTTCAGGCTATCCGGAACAGTGAAGGGTTTGATAGCCAGACAAAGAGAGAAGCTGGTGGCTATGTGAGAATGCTGGAAGATGAAACTTTTTGTTTTTTACTGGCCCTGTTCCACAAAATCATGCCACATGTGGACATCCTTTACAACCAGCTGCAGAAGAGAAACATTGATGCTGTCTACATGGCAGGAGTCACCCAGACATTCATTGACCACATGCAGGCTATCAGGTATGCTAAATTAATTAATTTGTAGCCTAACCTAAATTTCTCTGTATATGTAGACTTAAATGCTGATATATCATCTTATTTAAAGAATTGATTTATCTGTATAATATAATTGACAGTAATGACATCCACCTTTGGTTTTGTTAATGTATCCCTAACCAGTTTTTAGAACTTACTCATGAAACTTATGTGTTGGGTCAGGGAGGATGTGCCTACTCTGGCTGAGGATGAGGAGTTCAGGGGACCTGCTCAGGAGCCACCCGCAAAGAGACGCAGAACCTTGGGAGAAGACACACTGCACCATTTGGCACTGGAGGTAAGAACTTGCTTCTTAGTGTGATTTGAATCACATTATTAAATAAAATCAAAATAAGATGTTGGCCATATGATACAGTGGTCCAGACTTAAATGTATATTCTTTTATGATGATGTGAATCATTACAGTATGTTTATTACATAATGTAGGCTAGCTCATCAGGTCAATGTATTAAGACAAGTGAAGATGCAATAATTCCTATTTTGTATAATTATATCATTGCATAGGTATGTGACACCATTGTGAGCCATGCCAAGGAGAGATTTAGTTTCACCAAGCATCTTGTCAGCGCCACACTCCTGCAAGGAGACCTGTTCCCACAGCACAGCCGAAAGTTCCCAGATTCAGCACTGAAAACCACAGTGGAAGCCTATCCCTCATTGGACAAGGCCAGACTTCAAACAGAGCTGTCTCTGATCTACGGGAACGAAGAGTTTCAGAGTTGCAGTGGTGCACTGGCTCTCTATCAGGTTTTGATGGAAAATAACCTTCAAGACACGTTCACTGAAACTGTAAGTCTGCTCAACATCCTCATCACCACACCAATGACAACGTCAGAATCTGAGAGGTGCTTCTCCACTTTGAAGAGGATAAAAACTTTTCTTACAAATACCATGGCACAAGATCGGCTCAATGCTCTGGCTATGCTCTCCATTGAGAAAAAACTGACACGAAACATTCCTGGTTTCAACACCAGGGTCATTGAGAAATTTGCCTCCCAGAAAGAGAGACGAGCAAAGTTCCTGTACAAATGACTGCTGAATTCGAACACACACCCAGAAAGACTGAAACAAATAGACAGAGAGACAGAGGGAGAGAGACAGGTAGACGAAGAGAGAAAGAGAGACGGACACAAAGAGAGAGAGACAGAGAGAGACAGACACACTAAGAGACAAACAAACAGAGATAGAGACACAGAGAAAAGGACACAAAGACGGAGACACAGAGAAGGAGACAGAGACAGACACAGATGAACAAAGAGAGAGACAGAGAGAGAGAGACACACACATTGTTGATTTGTATTGTATAGATTGAGCTCAAATCACCTTCTGTAAAGTTAACATCATTGTATAATATTTGATCGCATAAAATTGACTGTAGTTGTAAATTGTTGTTGTTTTTTTTGTCTTTGAAACTGTCAATTTTAAGAAGGAAAGTAAATACTATTTTAAAACATTTAATAATTGTCCGGCTGCTGTTTTTGAATGATTATACTAGACTAGGCACGGAAATGTTTTTGGCACACCAGCCCCACCAAGAATTTTTTTCACCAGCCGCCACTGGCTTCTGTCATTTAGTTTACAGGAAATGTTGATGACACACTGGGATTTCTTGTTCTCCTGCTGTCACTGTCAAGTGCCAGCTTAACATGTGAGAGGTAGCAGGATCCATGCATGTGTTCATGTTTACAGCAGACAAGGAGGAAACCTTGGAGGATTTCAGGGACTTTTAGCAGTGGTTCACACTTCAGGTGTGAAAGCTTCTGAGTATAAAATTTTAAGTGAGCGAGCCAGGAGTTGAACCTGGAATCTTCTGACAGTAGTCAGTCATGCTATCCATTGCACCACCAGCCCTGTGAAAACCGCTTCATGTTCATGTGTACTTCATTTTATAGACAATCCAAACGATCTGGTGGCATTTTCAGGGGACACAATGGTGCAGTGGTCAGCACTGTGGCCTCACAGCAAGAAGGTTCCAGATTCGAGCCCCAGCTGTGTGGAGTCTGCATGTTCTCCCTGTGTCTGTGTGGGTTCTCTCTGGTACTCCAGCTTCCTCCCACAGTCCAAAGACATCAAGAGGGGACGAGGCTGATTGATACTCTAAATTGACCGTAGGTGTGACTGTGAGTGTGAATGGTTGTCTGCCTGTATGTGTTGGCCCTGTGATGGACTGGTGACATGTCCAGGATGAACCCCGCCTCTTGTCCGAAGGCTGCTTGGATAGGCTCCACCCCCACACACAAACCTTGACATATAATCAGTGGAGAAAAGGAAATTTATCAACACTCATGACTGAGTCTCTTTTGAGAACTGAACTGGATATAAACTCTGAGAATTCAGAGTAAGGACCAGGAGGGTGGGACACAATAATAGATAGGAGGAAATGTGGAGTCTGGGTTCTTTTCTAGAATGTGAAGGCAATGACAGTCCTGCCAAGTGACATCACTGACATGAATGGATGACTTCAGTCACATGACTGGATGACTTCAGTCACATGACTGGATGACAGTGTAGATTCCAATGTAGAGGTTGGGGAAATAGTCTCTGAGAATCCAGCTTGAACCAACGCCCTCCTTGTTCTTCAAAAACCCAAACAGCGACCATCAGTCTCCCTCCAATCCTGTACTTGGGTTCAATGTTGCTGTTCCATTTAGCAGCAGTAGGTGTCGCTGTGATACCAGGTTCAGTTCAAGAGTCCCAACTCCAGCTCATGTTGGTGACCTCAGTGGCAGGGTAAAATGGCGCTTCAGTGGATCATGTGGATCAACTCATGTCTGTCCTCACTGCTCCACAGGTCTGTCAAATGTTCTGTAAAATAGTTTGAGCACAGCAGAGATGCTAGATTAGGAGTTGATGGGAGTTGTTGCAGATACCAGTGTCCAAAGTCCAGCTTGAACCCAGTTTGTGCACTTATTTGTCAAGCTAGCAGAGATTCTTTTCACTGCCAAGCTAAAGTGACTTCTGTCAACAAAGGTAAACACACAAAAGGATATTTCTACTGTCAGTTCAAGATTTTTATCAAACTCCTTTTTCATAGCTTCAACCTTCCTCTTGTGTTAGCTTTCTGTTCCCATCTCTGATGTTAACGGGTCAGTTTTGACCCTCGTCTTCAATCAGCTGTAAAATAAACTAAAAACAATTTTCTATCATCCAAGTTGTTTCCCATCTCCCGGTTACCTTGTTAGGCTTCCTTATCCATGGAAATATTGATTGGAATATTTTGTTGTGGGCCTCTGGACCTTTTTTTAGTCAGTAAACCCTCGATTTCAGTTAAAAAAATGATCAAATGAACCTCCAGAAAATCATAGAAATAAACAAAATGTTGTTGTGTTTCCTGACCATTACTGAGGGGTGTTAGAACACATCTCTGACATGGATTGGTTTTATTTATTCTTCATTTTAATATTATTAACTATTGTAACATCCATGGTGTTATGGGTCAGTTTCGACCCTCATATATTTACTTCAACAAAAAGGCAAAAAATTCTCTTTTTTTTCAGCAATAGAACTTTAATACAAACACAAAATGAAAAGCAGAAATGGAGTGACTGCAGGAACAGGAGCTCCATGGAGCTCAAAGGAGTGATCACTCTCAACTTTGAGCAGTCCTGTTCAGAGTTTTCCAACAGGGCTTTGAGAGACCAAGAGTTCCCCAGAGCTGCAAGGAGGAACAAGAAGGAGACTTGGAAAAAGAAGGGAGGGAAACCTGCTGATGTGTTATGAACCTAAGTCACATAAAGTTCTCCATTTATTGAGTTTGTATTTTAAAAGTTCATTGTGCAGTTCAGTGTTGAACAATAAAGAATGTGTTTATTGGTGATAAAGCATTTCAAGCTTTAAGTAGGAGGAAATGCTTTCTTGATCACCCCTTGACTAAAAACACCTACAAAATAAAACACACCACTGCTGTGGGCACCCACCTCATGGGAGTCAGGCCCCTGGTGGTCATGGCCCCAAGGAGCCGTGGTGGGCGTCCCTGATTTTCATTTCTAAAAAGTGGCAACCTGACAGCAAACAAACCCATCCTCTGAACTTGGAGTCTCAGTTGAGGCTGCATCTGAAACCAAAGACTTTGTATGAATAACTGTCAACCCACATTCTTTGTCTGGACTAAAAGTTAATTAGTTAACAGTTGGCTAAGCTACCTGTGGTCAACTACTGATTTAAAAAAGGTCCAGAGGCCCACAACAAAATATTCAAATCATCCAGTCATGTGACTGAAGTCATCCAGTCACATGACTAAAACCATCCAGTCCCGTGACTGAAGCCATCCAGTCATGTGACTGAAGTCATCCATTCATGTCAGTGATGTCACTTGGCAGGACTGTCATTGCCGTCACATTCTAGAAAAGAATCCAGACTCCACATGTGGCTCCCATGATAACAGATGGACCTCTGGTTGGAGGCTGGACGATGATGTTTGGACTTGAAGGAAAACTCCTTGTCCAAATTCCATTGTGTTCAAATTTAAAGTCCCACAATAAAAAGTAGCTGAATCTGACAGGTGAAGGTTTGGAACTCCAAGATGGTTGATGTTTTCTTGACTTGATGCTCTGACTGTCAGGGTAGATGACAGCTTCTTTCTGCTGCTGCATCTGATTGGCTATGATTGGAGGTTTTACCTCCCAAGGTTGTCTGGTTCCAGGGGAAATTTGAAAATTCCAGTCCCCAACCTTGGCTGTTCTGAAACTCTTCTCCTGAATCACTCCTGAGCTGCAGAAAGAAAAAATACCAGTGCCCAACCAGATCAACTTCATGGCTGCTGACAGCCTCAGACACTTGATTTCCATCAATCTGGAGCCAAGAAGGCCCTCACCTGTGGTTCTCCTCCAGGAGGGTCCAGGTTCTGTCATTGTGGCTCCTTGTGCCACTGCCAGAGAGCCTCAGCTGCACACTGCAACATTTCAAGAGGAGATTTACATTCCTTCAAATGTCCTGACATCTTCTTCCAATGGTTCTGTTCTATCTTTATATTTTAAAATCAATCACACAATGAAAGCTGCCACAGCTGGTTTAAGAGAGAGAACACACTAAGAGATTTGAAACCAGTAAAATATGCTTTTCTGTATGCAAACTAGTGAGGGGCATGGAAGGATATTTTACCACCAATACAGAACCCAAACTTTAGTCATGTGATGAGATGGCGACTGTGAAGAGTGATTATGAAGTTAATGGACAAAATGTGAATTGAAAGTAAATACATTAAAAAATACTAAAACAAATAAATAAAAGAAGGAGCACAAATGACATTTTTCTGCACAAATTTACTGGTATTAGACTGCATTTTTGGTTCATGAGTAGATGAAAGAGTATCACATATATATTATATACATGTGATACATGCACGTGGCTTTGGACGAAAGCTTAAAGAAATTGTAGAATTATTTAAACACACCAAGTGGACTGTTTCAGGTTTCTTGAAGATGCTTCAGCTCTCATCCAAGAGGCGTCTTCAGTTTTCTTCACTGATGGGAGGATTTATAGCTCTGTGGGGGCGGGACCTTCTACAGAGGTGATTGACACATGTGAGCTCTGGGTGTCTGAGTTGTTTTGGTCAGGTTGTGAAAGGGAAGTTGACTCAACTGGTATCTGTGTCAGTTAAAAGCCTCACAGTAATTCCATAATGTTGGAGTAGAAACCAGAGTCGCTCACGACGAGGATGGGATTCAAACCCACGCGTGCAGAGCACAATGGATTAGCAGTCCATCGCCTTAACCACTCGGCCACCTCGTCTGCTGACAGCAGCCCTGAGCTTTTAAACACCTGAACTCTTTGGAGCCTATTTGTCAGAAATGGACCCAGCAGGAGCCACTGAACACAACTCTGACATAATCAGGCTTCTTCCCAGCAGCATCGTGCTACAGAAGGCAGAATACAGACCATCGATACATCATCAGAGTGAACACCAGCTGATGTTTACAAGTTTAATTCACCTTTTACTACAAAATGACATCCAAGCTCAGATTCTCTTGTCCTGATTGAACAAGTAAATGTTTAAGAAGATGAGAGTACCAGACTTTTTCATCCAAGGAAACAAGCATCCTATCACTGTCCTGTGCAGAGTTTCTTTAAAAAAAAAAAAAAGTGAGACAACCTCAAGATTTTCTGTTTCCTCTTGTTGGATTTTGCCACAGAGAATCAGAGACAATCAAAAGCTTGTTGGACTTTAACGTTGGAGGACTGAACAAGTCATGACATCATCAGTTTTACCTTCACAGGTGCTTCATTTACTTTACTTTCAATTTTACAGAGGTAGAACCTGAAATCAAAGCTGTCCATCAAAAGAAGTGAAAGCTTCCCAGGCTGTGATGTTCTTGTCTACAAACTGTCTTGTATGGAGCTTCAATCTTTAATAAAAAGAATAAAAAGAAGATAACACTTGTTGTGATTTGGCGCTTTAAAAATAAAACTTACGACTTACATGGAAACTGTCTGGGGGGGGGGGTGGAGCCTCCATCAGGTATGTGTTTGATGTCTGAATTCTTTCTCTGATGTCTGAATTCTGTCTTTGATCTCTGGGTTCTGAGCATTGATCTCCTGCTTCAGTCTTTGATCTCTGACTGATCCTAAACTAATCAAAGGATCACATCAGCATATTGGTCCAGTCTACAGATGGTGATTTTACCTATTTGAAGCCTTATCTTGTGTTTGATGGACATTTTTAAAATCATTAATGACTTTTTGACTGAACATCCTGGACACTGTGGTGCCTGATGAGGAGACAACTTGGGTACAAAGTTGAAGAGGAGGGTTTTTGGAGAGGGGATATTTTTGCAGTGTTCCAAGTCAATAATAACTGTGGCAAATATCATCATTTTTCAAAATGTCCTCACGAAGATGGTTTGAAATTCTGTCTCTCCCTCATCCTCAGCTGCTGCAGCACTTTAAAGAAAACCTTTGACTCGTGGATCTAAAAAGATCAGATGTTGTCTCCTCCAGAACATCAACACTTTAACGTTGTTGGCAGGACTCCAACCTGAGCAGGGAGACCCCAATGGATTTCTAGTCCATCGCCTTCACCACTCGGCCACAACAACCACATTCACACACACATTTGTAAAAGATTCACATTGACACAACTCTTTAAAATTGTGTCACAAGCCCATTTGTGTGAGGTCCTATTTTCTCTTTTTCCGCATTCCTTTGTTTCCAGGTCTCTAATAAGTGCAGAATTACAAAGACAAGCAAGCTGGATCCATCCTGGGCAGGTGATAGGAGCCATTGACCACTGGCCAGAGACCCTGGCACAGACGTTGGGGGGTGGTGAGAGAGAGCATTTCTACAATTATATTCTACATTTATAGAATTCTACAATCCTACAATTTCATTGAGCAGACGCTTTTGTCCAAAGCCACTTGCATATTTTTTCGGTGAGTTTGGCTCCTGAGCTCAAGACAGTTGTGACTCATAAAGGACAGCTTCAAATGCAGCTGTGAAGCCTCATTGTCAGCTGGGAGGAACGACAGGTGTCTCCCTCTAGTGGCTCCTCACAGCAACACGAGCCTCATTTCATTCACATGCATCCACCACCTCACTACCAAAGGCCAGTTGGGCCTCCACAGACAGGTGAGTTTCAAGTGTTGGACAAAGGTCTTTAAGATGTTCTTATTAATTCTATAACATCTGAGATTAAAATCTATGGAATTACAATCAACAAGCAGTCAAACACCTGATCAGATGCTCCTTCATGAGGCTGAGAAGAATCAATCTAAACTGGGATGAAGAAAATTAATTGAGAAGAGAAACCTACTGATTGGATGACATGGACCCACCTGATCCATGTCAGCCTTGTTGGAGCAGAAAGAGGTGGATCAGAGGAATCAGTGGATCAAGACTCAGGTGTCAGATGAAGAATCTCTTTATTCACAATTGAGTCAGAGAAATCTTCCAACGTGAACGTGACAGACCATTTTATACCAAAGACAGGCTGTGTGTGTGTGTGTGTGTGTGTGTGTGTGTGTGTGTGTGTGTGTGTGTGTGTGTGCGTGTGTCCCTACTGACTGGAAACTGAATAATAACCAGACTAATTTTTGTTATTGACCAAGTCTGGGTGACTCACTAAATTCATAACTGAAGTGATTATTTAATTAATAAACAAAACATTTGTCCAAAAGTCATGATCAAATTCATGTAAAATCTGAGCAACGAGGGTTTGAAAATGTTCAAATGAGCCAAAACAATGTCCTGGGATCCAACCAGGGACCTTTAGATCCACACCAATCTTCCCTGACCTCATAGAAACTGGAACATTTCAACAAATAAATTCAAATTCAACTAAGCAGCAACTCTAGAAAAGTCAGAGCACTTGCTAATTCCCCTGTTAGCTCCAGATCAGACAATGCAGGCTCACCTTCACACTTGGTTGTACGACCGTCACCAGTTGAAGCTTCTCTGGTTCAACAAACTCTGGGGACTCAAGACACAAATCAGCACCGGTGCAGGTCCAGATCCAGATGTTAGCTGATGGGGACAATGGCTTAAGGGAGCTCCAGGTAGCTGGTTTGAACTGGTCCCTCATCTCTGTGAGTAGAAACCATCTGAGGTGGAGGGTGAAGATCTGCTTTGACCTCCTGATCTCCCAGTAAAGCCAGTATAGATGTTGAGCTTGGAGGAGTTGATGGCCTCCTTCATCTTCTTGTTGGAGATGTTTGCTAAACTCAGCACCACCACAGATCAGAGGAAAGTCCACTTGTCAGCTGGACACTGGAGTTTCTAGTGACCTGCAGGATCTTAGTTGTGGTGGCAGCAGGCCTGTTCTAAGAGCTTTGCTCACATTCATGATCAGGCTTCATAATGGTTCTGGACCACTGTGTGATAGGAGCTGATCCTGGAGCAGCAGAAGACAAATATAGAGAAGAAAAGACAAAAGACAGAGAGAAATGAGGGAGAGAATGACAAAAAGATGGGAACAAGATGAGGGTGAAAGACAAGCAGAGAGAAAGACAGGGGGACAGGGGGATGGAAGACAGACACACAACCAACAACAGCAACAGCAGCAATAATAGTTTTGATATTGTCCTGTTATTGATGTTTTCATGTGAAAGTGGCATATTTAAGATAAAAGACACTGTTAGAACAGAAAGATCCATAAAACCCACCAACCAGAGGTGTGTCTGGTACAGATGTGGAATTATTGGCTCACACAATGTTGAGGCAACTGGGAAGAAGACAAACAAAAGAGGCTTGTTTGATTCAGACATTCATCAAAAATGGTCCTGTAGAACTGTTCAATGTGTCATGACTTCAGAAGCTCAAATCCTCTCTAAGTTCTAGTGAGAGTGGAAGAGATTATAAAATGAGAGAAGCAGGGCCCTCCCTCAGAGCTGAAATAGCTCAGTTGGGAGAGCGTTAGACTGAAGATCTAAAGGTCCCTGGTCCGATCCCAGGTTTCAGCAGAGGAACAGCATTGACTTTACTTTCCAGTGGAGGAACTGCAGACATGAAGGAAACAAACATCTTGTCCTGTGCATTCTTATGACATTCAAGACATTTTTGGAGCCTCTTGTTGGATTTTGCCACAGAGAATCAGAGCCAATCAAAAGCATGGTGGACTTGAACATGGAGGATTGAACAAGTCAAGAAAGCAGCAGTTTGACCTTCACAGGTGTTTCTTTTCCTGTCTAAATGCTGAAGGAAGAGCCTGAGTAGCTCAGACGGTAGAGCATCAGACTTTTAATCTGAGGGTCCAGGGTTCAAGTCCCTGTTCAGGTGCTATGCTGGTGTTCCAGAGTTTAACAACATGGTACTGGATGAAGTTCATTGTTGAACAAACTGGTATCATCAGAAGTAGAAGTATTCTCGTCTTGCCACTGTGAGACTGTAGCTGCAGGTCAAATGTGAGATAAAAGTGACTAATAATAATTTCATGTGGCATGCAATTAACGAAAGACCACAAATGACACTGGTCAAGTTAAATTTATTTATATTGCACCAAATCACAACAAAACTTATCTCATGACACTTTACAGGTAGAGCAGGTCCAGTACCAAACTGCTTCAATGAATCTACACCCAACAATTCTCCATCAGCAAGCACATCCTGCAAAAGCGGCGACAAAAACCTTCCTTTTAACAGGAAGGAACATCGAGCAGATCCAGGCTCAATGGGGACGGCCTTCTGCTTTGACCGATTGGGGGGAAAGAGAACAGGCACAAAACAGATAATGGAGGAAGACGGATATGTAGAAGGAAAGAGAGGGACAGAGATAAAGAGAGAGAGAGACTGATGGAAAGACGGTGATGTGAGTAGGTGGAGTTACGGGTGGCAGCTTGAGCCTCTTCAGCTCTGCAGCCTCCTCCAGCAGCACCCAGATCTGGAATGAGAGGAGCCTAAAAGAATCCAGAAAAGGAGACAAGTTAGTAATACCTATGAGTATAATTAATGTATGACACATATAGGAGGAGAGAGAGGAGTAGAGAGAAGCCCAGTACACTGCATCTGCCATCTTTCTACTTCAAATAAAATAGGTGTCCTGTCAATAAAAGAAAAGAATGTTGATGTCATCGAGAGAAAAGTACTGCATCTGCCATCTGTCTTCTTCAAATTAACCACTGCATGACATTCCATTCCAAAGCTGCGGAGGGCGCTTCAAGAAAAGGTCTGTGAGGGAAGCTCGCTCATGCTGGTCCCCAAAGACTCAAAGCGGCCCTTTCCTCACAATGAAACAAAAAAGCTTACAGCACCTGGTATTCCCAGGCGGTCTCCCATCCAAGTACTAACCAGGCCCGACCCTGCTAAGCTTCCGAGATCAGACGAGATCGGGCGTGTTCAGAGTGGTATGGCCGTAAGCCCTTGACTCTCACACACATGGGCTCTATATCCATTTCACTCACTTTACAACCTAAAAAAAATGTGATGTGCAACAGCCTCACGGTCTTTTTACACACCAAATAGTTGTCCTGTCAATACAAAGAAAAAAATGTTGATGTCATCTAGAGAAAAGTACTGCATCTGCAATCTGTCTACTTCAAATTACACACTGCATGACATTCCATTCGAAAGCTGTGGAGGGCGCTTCAAGAAAAGGTGTGTGAGGGAAGCTCGCTCATGCTGGTCCCCAAAGACTCAAAGCTGCCCTTTCCTCACAAAGAAACAAAAAAGCTTACAGCACCTGGTATTCCCAGGCGGTCTTCCATCCAAGTACTAACCAGGCCCGACCCTGCTTAGCTTCCGAGATCAGACGAGATCGGGCGTGTTCAGAGTGGTATGGCCGTAAGCCCTTGACTCTCACACACATGGGCTCTATATCCATTTCACACAATTTACAACCTCAGAAAAAAAGTGATGCGCAACAGCCTCACGGTCTTTTTACACACCAAATAGTTGTCCTGTCAATACAAAGAAAAGAATGTTGATGTCATCTATAGAAAAGTACTGCATCTGAAATCTGTCTACTTCAAATTACACACTGCATGACATTCCATTCGAAAGCTGTGGAGGGCGCTTCAAGAAAAGGTGTGTGAGGGAAGCTCGCTCATGCTGGTCCCCAAAGACTCAAAGCGGCCCTTTCCTCACAATGAAACAAAAAAGCTTACAGCACCTGGTATTCCCAGGCGGTCTTCCATCCAAGTACTAACCAGGCCTGACCCTGCTAAGCTTCCGAGATCAGACGAGATCGGGCGTGTTCAGAGTGGTATGGCCGTAAGCCCTTGACTCTCACACACATGGGCTCTATATCCATTTCACTCACTTTACAACCTCAAAAAAAATGTGATGTGCAACAGCCTCACGGTCTTTTTACACACCAAATAGTTGTCCTGTGAATACAAAGAAAAAAATGTTGATGTCATCTAGAGAAAAGTACTGCATCTGCAATCTGTCTACTTCAAATTACACACTGCATGACATTCCATTCGAAAGCTGTGGAGGGCGCTTCAAGAAAAGGTGTGTGAGGGAAGCTCGCTCATGCTGGTCCCCAAACACTCAAAGCTGCCCTTTCCTCACAATGAAACAAAAAAGCTTACAGCACCTGGTATTCCCAGGCGGTCTCCCATCCAAGTACTAACCAGGCCCGACCCTGCTTAGCTTCCGAGATCAGACGAGATCGGGCGTGATCAGAGTGGTATGGCCGTAAGCCCTTGACTCTCACACACATGGGCTCTATATCCATTTCACACAATTTACAACCTCAGAAAAAAAGTGATGCGCAACAGCCTCAGGGTCTTTTCACACGCCAAATCGGTGTCCTGTCAATAAAAGAAAAGAATGTTGATGTCATCGAGAGAAAAGTACTGCATCTGCCATCTGTCTTCTTCAAATTAACCACTGCATGAAATTCCATTCCAAAGCTGCAGAGGGCGCTTCAAGAAAACGTGTGTGAGGGAAGCTCGCTCATGCTGGTCCCCAAAGACTCAAAGCGGCCCTTTCCTCACAATGAAACAAAAATGCTTACAGCACCTGGTATTCCCAGGCGGTCTCCCATCCAAGTACTAACCAGGCCCGACCCTGCTTAGCTTCCGAGATCAGACGAGATCGGGCGTGATCAGAGTGGTATGGCCGTAAGCCCTTGACTCTCACACACATGGGCTCTATATCCATTTCACACAATTTACAACCTCAGAAAAAAAGTGATGCGCAACAGCCTCAGGGTCTTTTCACACGCCAAATCGGTGTCCTGTCAATAAAAGAAAAGAATGTTGATGTCATCGAGAGAAAAGTACTGCATCTGCCATCTGTCTTCTTCAAATTAACCACTGCATGAAATTCCATTCCAAAGCTGCAGAGGGCGCTTCAAGAAAACGTGTGTGAGGGAAGCTCGCTCATGCTGGTCCCCAAAGACTCAAAGCGGCCCTTTCCTCACAATGAAACAAAAATGCTTACAGCACCTGGTATTCCCAGGCGGTCTTCCATCCAAGTACTAACCAGGCCCGACCCTGCTAAGCTTCTGAGATCAGACGAGATCGGGCGTGTTCAGAGTGGTATGGCCGTAAGCCCTTGACTCTCACACACATGGGCTCTATATCCATTTCACTCACTTTACAACCTCAAAAAAAATGTGATGTGCAACAGCCTCACGGTCTTTTTACACACCAAATAGTTGTCCTGTGAATACAAAGAAAAAAATGTTGATGTCATCTAGAGAAAAGTACTGCATCTGCAATCTGTCTACTTCAAATTACACACTGCATGACATTCCATTCGAAAGCTGTGGAGGGCGCTTCAAGAAAAGGTGTGTGAGGGAAGCTCGCTCATGCTGGTCCCCAAACACTCAAAGCGGCCCTTTCCTCACAATGAAACAAAAATGCTTACAGCACCTGGTATTCCCAGGCGGTCTTCCATCCAAGTACTAACCAGGCCCGACCCTGCTAAGCTTCTGAGATCAGACGAGATCGGGCGTGTTCAGAGTGGTATGGCCGTAAGCCCTTGACTCTCACACACATGGGCTCTATATCCATTTCACTCACTTTACAACCTAAAAAAATGTGATGTGCAACAGCCTCACGGTCTTTTTACACACCAAAAAGTTGTCCTGTCAATACAAAGAAAAGAATGTTGATGTCATCTAGAGAAAAGTACTGCATCTGCCATCTGTCTACTTCAAATTAACCACTGCATGACATTCCATTCCAAAGCTGTGGAGGGCGCTTCAAGAAAAGGTGTGTGAGGGAAGCTCGCTCATGCTGGTCCCCAAAGACTCAAAGCTGCCCTTTCCTCACAAAGAAATAAAAAAGCTTACAGCACCTGGTATTCCCAGGCGGTCTTCCATCAAAGTACTAACCAGGCCCGACCCTGCTAAGCTTCCGAGGTCAGACGAGATCGGGCGTGTTCAGAGTGGTATGCCCGTAAGCCCTTGACTCTCAGACACATGGGCTCTATATCCATTTCACTCACTTTACAACCTCAAAAAAATTTGATGTGCAACAGCCTCACGGTCTTTTTACACACCAAATAGTTGTCCTGTCAATACAAAGAAAAAAATGTTGATGTCATCTAGAGAAAAGTACTGCATCTGCAATCTGTCTACTTCAAATTACACACTGCATGATATTCCATTCGAAAGCTGTGGAGGGCGCTTCAAGAAAATGTGTGTGAGGGAAGCTCGCTCATGCTGGTCCCCAAAGACTCAAAGCGGCCCTTTCCTCACAATGAAACAAAAAAGCTTACAGCACCTGGTATTCCCAGGCGGTCTTCCATCCAAGTACTAACCAGGCCCGACCCTGCTTTGCTTCCGAGATCAGACGACATCGGGCGTGTTCAGAGTGGTATGGCCGTAAGCCCTTGACTCTGACACACATGGGCTCTATATCCATTTCACACAATTTACAACCTCAGAAAAAAAGTGATGCGCAACAGCCTCAGGGTCTTTTCACACGCCAAATCGGTGTCCTGTCAATAAAAGAAAAGAATGTTGATGTCATCGAGAGAAAAGTACTGCATCTGCCGTCTGTCTTCTTCAAATTAACCACTGCATGAAATTCCATTCCAAAGCTGCAGAGGGCGCTTCAAGAAAAGGTGTGTGAGGGAAGCTCGCTCATGCTGGTCCCCAAAGACTCAAAGCGGCCCTTTCCTCACAATGAAACAAAAAAGCTTACAGCACCTGGTATTCCCAGGCGGTCTTCCATCCAAGTACTAACCAGGCCCGACCCTGCTAAGCTTCCGAGATCAGACGAGATCGGGCGTGTTCAGAGTGGGATTGCCGTAAGCCCTTGGCTCTGATACACATGGGCTCTATATCCATTTCACACACTTTACAACCTCAGAAAAAAGTGATGCGCAACAGCCTCAGGGTCTTTTCACACGCCAAATCGGTGTCCTGTCAATAAAAGAAAAGAATGTTGATGTCATCGAGAGAAAACTACTGCATCTGCCATCTGTCTTCTTCAAATTAACCACTGCATGAAATTCCATTCCAAAGCTGCAGAGGGCGCTTCAAGAAAAGGTGTGTGAGGGAAGCTCGCTCATGCTGGTCCCCAAAGACTCAAAGCGGCCCTTTCCTCACAATGAAACAAAAAAGCTTACAGCACCTGGTATTCCCAGGCGGTCTTCCATCCAAGTACTATCCAGGCCCGACCCTGCTTAGCTTCCGAGATCAGACGAGATCGGGCGTGTTCAGAGTGGTATGGCCGTAAGCCCTTGACTCTCACACACATGGGCTCTATATCCATTTCACTCACTTTACAACCTCAGAAAAAAAGTGATGCGCAACAGCCTCAGGGTCTTTTCACACGCCAAATCGGTGTCCTGTCAATACAAAGAAAAGAATGTTGATGTCATCGAGACAAAAGTACTGCATCTGCAATCTGTCTTCTTCAAATTACACACTGCATGACATTCCATTCGAAAGCTGTGGAGGGCGCTTCAAGAAAAGGTGTGTGAGGGAAGCTCGCTCATGCTGGTCCCCAAAGACTCAAAGCGGCCCTTTCCTCACAATGAAACAAAAAAGCTTACAGCACCTGGTATTCCCAGGCAGTCTTCCATCCAAGTACTAACCAGGCCCGACCCTGCTTAGCTTCCGAGATCAGACGAGATCGGGCGTGTTCAGAGTGGTATGGCCGTAAGCCCTTGACTCTCACACACATGGGCTCTATATCCATTTCACTCACTTTACAACCTCAAAAAAAATGTGATGTGCAACAGCCTCAGGGTCTTTTCACACGCCAAATAGGTGTCCTGTCAATAAAAGAAAAGAGTGTTGATGTCATCTAGAGAAAAGTACTGCATCTGCCATCTGTCTACTTCAAATTAACCACTGCATGACATTCCATTCCAAAGCTGTGGAGGGCGCTTCAAGAAAAGGTGTGTGAGGGAAGCTCGCTCATGCTGGTCCCCAAAGACTCAAAGCGGCCCTTTCCTCACAATGAAACAAAAAAGCTTACAGCACCTGGTATTCCCAGGCGGTCTTCCATCCAAGTACTAACCAGGCCTGACCCTGCTAAGCTTCCGAGATCAGACGAGATCGGGCGTGTTCAGAGTGGTATGGCCGTAAGCCCTTGACTCTCACACACATGGGCTCTATATCCATTTCACTCACTTTACAACCTCAAAAAAAATGTGATGTGCAACAGCCTCACGGTCTTTTTACACACCAAATAGTTGTCCTGTGAATACAAAGAAAAAAATGTTGATGTCATCTAGAGAAAAGTACTGCATCTGCAATCTGTCTACTTCAAATTACACACTGCATGACATTCCATTCGAAAGCTGTGGAGGGCGCTTCAAGAAAAGGTGTGTGAGGGAAGCTCGCTCATGCTGGTCCCCAAACACTCAAAGCTGCCCTTTCCTCACAATGAAACAAAAAAGCTTACAGCACCTGGTATTCCCAGGCGGTCTCCCATCCAAGTACTAACCAGGCCCGACCCTGCTTAGCTTCCGAGATCAGACGAGATCGGGCGTGATCAGAGTGGTATGGCCGTAAGCCCTTGACTCTCACACACATGGGCTCTATATCCATTTCACACAATTTACAACCTCAGAAAAAAAGTGATGCGCAACAGCCTCAGGGTCTTTTCACACGCCAAATCGGTGTCCTGTCAATAAAAGAAAAGAATGTTGATGTCATCGAGAGAAAAGTACTGCATCTGCCATCTGTCTTCTTCAAATTAACCACTGCATGAAATTCCATTCCAAAGCTGCAGAGGGCGCTTCAAGAAAACGTGTGTGAGGGAAGCTCGCTCATGCTGGTCCCCAAAGACTCAAAGCGGCCCTTTCCTCACAATGAAACAAAAATGCTTACAGCACCTGGTATTCCCAGGCGGTCTTCCATCCAAGTACTAACCAGGCCCGACCCTGCTAAGCTTCTGAGATCAGACGAGATCGGGCGTGTTCAGAGTGGTATGGCCGTAAGCCCTTGACTCTCACACACATGGGCTCTATATCCATTTCACTCACTTTACAACCTCAAAAAAAATGTGATGTGCAACAGCCTCACGGTCTTTTTACACACCAAATAGTTGTCCTGTGAATACAAAGAAAAAAATGTTGATGTCATCTAGAGAAAAGTACTGCATCTGCAATCTGTCTACTTCAAATTACACACTGCATGACATTCCATTCGAAAGCTGTGGAGGGCGCTTCAAGAAAAGGTGTGTGAGGGAAGCTCGCTCATGCTGGTCCCCAAACACTCAAAGCGGCCCTTTCCTCACAATGAAACAAAAATGCTTACAGCACCTGGTATTCCCAGGCGGTCTTCCATCCAAGTACTAACCAGGCCCGACCCTGCTAAGCTTCTGAGATCAGACGAGATCGGGCGTGTTCAGAGTGGTATGGCCGTAAGCCCTTGACTCTCACACACATGGGCTCTATATCCATTTCACTCACTTTACAACCTAAAAAAATGTGATGTGCAACAGCCTCACGGTCTTTTTACACACCAAAAAGTTGTCCTGTCAATACAAAGAAAAGAATGTTGATGTCATCTAGAGAAAAGTACTGCATCTGCCATCTGTCTACTTCAAATTAACCACTGCATGACATTCCATTCCAAAGCTGTGGAGGGCGCTTCAAGAAAAGGTGTGTGAGGGAAGCTCGCTCATGCTGGTCCCCAAAGACTCAAAGCTGCCCTTTCCTCACAAAGAAATAAAAAAGCTTACAGCACCTGGTATTCCCAGGCGGTCTTCCATCAAAGTACTAACCAGGCCCGACCCTGCTAAGCTTCCGAGGTCAGACGAGATCGGGCGTGTTCAGAGTGGTATGCCCGTAAGCCCTTGACTCTCAGACACATGGGCTCTATATCCATTTCACTCACTTTACAACCTCAAAAAAATTTGATGTGCAACAGCCTCACGGTCTTTTTACACACCAAATAGTTGTCCTGTCAATACAAAGAAAAAAATGTTGATGTCATCTAGAGAAAAGTACTGCATCTGCAATCTGTCTACTTCAAATTACACACTGCATGATATTCCATTCGAAAGCTGTGGAGGGCGCTTCAAGAAAATGTGTGTGAGGGAAGCTCGCTCATGCTGGTCCCCAAAGACTCAAAGCGGCCCTTTCCTCACAATGAAACAAAAAAGCTTACAGCACCTGGTATTCCCAGGCGGTCTTCCATCCAAGTACTAACCAGGCCCGACCCTGCTTTGCTTCCGAGATCAGACGACATCGGGCGTGTTCAGAGTGGTATGGCCGTAAGCCCTTGACTCTGACACACATGGGCTCTATATCCATTTCACACAATTTACAACCTCAGAAAAAAAGTGATGCGCAACAGCCTCAGGGTCTTTTCACACGCCAAATCGGTGTCCTGTCAATAAAAGAAAAGAATGTTGATGTCATCGAGAGAAAAGTACTGCATCTGCCGTCTGTCTTCTTCAAATTAACCACTGCATGAAATTCCATTCCAAAGCTGCAGAGGGCGCTTCAAGAAAAGGTGTGTGAGGGAAGCTCGCTCATGCTGGTCCCCAAAGACTCAAAGCGGCCCTTTCCTCACAATGAAACAAAAAAGCTTACAGCACCTGGTATTCCCAGGCGGTCTTCCATCCAAGTACTAACCAGGCCCGACCCTGCTAAGCTTCCGAGATCAGACGAGATCGGGCGTGTTCAGAGTGGGATGGCCGTAAGCCCTTGGCTCTGATACACATGGGCTCTATATCCATTTCACACACTTTACAACCTCAGAAAAAAGTGATGCGCAACAGCCTCAGGGTCTTTTCACACGCCAAATCGGTGTCCTGTCAATAAAAGAAAAGAATGTTGATGTCATCGAGAGAAAACTACTGCATCTGCCATCTGTCTTCTTCAAATTAACCACTGCATGAAATTCCATTCCAAAGCTGCAGAGGGCGCTTCAAGAAAAGGTGTGTGAGGGAAGCTCGCTCATGCTGGTCCCCAAAGACTCAAAGCGGCCCTTTCCTCACAATGAAACAAAAAAGCTTACAGCACCTGGTATTCCCAGGCGGTCTTCCATCCAAGTACTATCCAGGCCCGACCCTGCTTAGCTTCCGAGATCAGACGAGATCGGGCGTGTTCAGAGTGGTATGGCCGTAAGCCCTTGACTCTCACACACATGGGCTCTATATCCATTTCACTCACTTTACAACCTCAGAAAAAAAGTGATGCGCAACAGCCTCAGGGTCTTTTCACACGCCAAATCGGTGTCCTGTCAATACAAAGAAAAGAATGTTGATGTCATCGAGACAAAAGTACTGCATCTGCAATCTGTCTTCTTCAAATTACACACTGCATGACATTCCATTCGAAAGCTGTGGAGGGCGCTTCAAGAAAAGGTGTGTGAGGGAAGCTCGCTCATGCTGGTCCCCAAAGACTCAAAGCGGCCCTTTCCTCACAATGAAACAAAAAAGCTTACAGCACCTGGTATTCCCAGGCAGTCTTCCATCCAAGTACTAACCAGGCCCGACCCTGCTTAGCTTCCGAGATCAGACGAGATCGGGCGTGTTCAGAGTGGTATGGCCGTAAGCCCTTGACTCTCACACACATGGGCTCTATATCCATTTCACTCACTTTACAACCTCAAAAAAAATGTGATGTGCAACAGCCTCAGGGTCTTTTCACACGCCAAATAGGTGTCCTGTCAATAAAAGAAAAGAGTGTTGATGTCATCTAGAGAAAAGTACTGCATCTGCCATCTGTCTACTTCAAATTAACCACTGCATGACATTCCATTCCAAAGCTGTGGAGGGCGCTTCAAGAAAAGGTGTGTGAGGGAAGCTCGCTCATACTGGTCCCCAAACACTCAAAGCTGCCCTTTCCTCACAAAGAAATAAAAAAGCTTACAGCACCTGGTATTCCCAGGCGGTCTCCCATCCAAGTACTAACCAGGACCGACCCTGCTAAGCTTCCGAGATCAGACGAGATCGGGCGTGTTCAGAGTGGTATGGCCGTAAGCCCTTGACTCTGACACACATGGGCTCTATATCCATTTCACACAATTTACAACCTCAGAAAAAAAGTGATGCGCAAAAGCCTCAGGGTCTTTTCACACGCCAAATAGGTGTCCTGTCAATAAAAGAAAAGAATGTTGATGTCATCTAGAGAAAAGTACTGCATCTGCCATCTGTCTACTTCCAATTACACACTGCATGACATTCCATTCGAAAGCTGTGGAGGGCGCTTCAAGAAAAGGTGTGTGAGGGAAGCTCGCTCATGCTGGTCCCCAAACACTCAAAGCTGCCCTTTCCTCACAATGAAAAAAAAAAGCTTACAGCAACTGGTATTCCCAGGCGGTCTCCCATCCAAGTACTAACCAGGCCCGACCCTTCTTAGCTTCCGCGAACAGACGAGTTCAGAATGGTATGGCCGTAAGCCCCTGACTCTGACACACATGGGCTCTATATCCATTTCACTCACTTTACAACCTCAGAAAAAAAGTGATGCGCAAAAGCCTCAGGGTCTTTTCACACATCAAATAGTTGTCCTGTCAATACAAAGAAAAGAATGTTGATGTCATCGAGAGAAAAGTACTGCATCTGCCATCTGTCTACTTCAAATTACACGCTGCATGAGATTCCATTTCAAAACTGCAGAAAGGCGCTTCAAGAAAAGGTGTGTGAGGGAAGCTCGCTCATGCTGGTCCCCAAAGACTAAAAGCTGCCCTTTCCTCATAAAGAACCAAAAAGTTTACAGCACCTGGTATTCCCAGGCGGTCTTCCATCCAAGTACTAACCAGGCCCGACCCTGCTTAGCTTGCTAGATCAGACGAGATCGGGCGTGTTCAGAGTGGTATGGCCGTAAGCTCTTGACTCTCACACACATGGGCTCTATATCCATTTCACACACTTTACAACCTCAGAAAAAAAGTGATGCGCAACAGCCTCACGGTCTTTTCAAACGTCAAATAGGTGTCCTGTCAATACAAAGAAAAGAATGTTGATGTCATCTAGAGAAAAGTACTGCATCTGCCATCTGTCTACTTCAAATTACACGCTGCATGACATTCAATTTCAAAGCTGCAGAAAGGCACTTCAAGAAAAGGTGTGTGAGGGAAGCTCACTCATGCTGGTCTCCAAAGACTCAAAGCTGCCCTTTCCTCACAAAGAAACAAAATAGCTTACAGCACCTGGTATTCCCAGGCGGTCTTCCATCCAAGTACTAACCAGGCCTGACCCTGCTTAGCTTCCGAGATCAGACGAGATCGGGCGTGTTCAGAGTGGTATGGCCGTAAGTCCTTGACTCTGACACAAATGGGCTCTATATCCATTTCACTCACTTTACAACCTCAGAAAAAAAGTGACGTGCAACAGCCTCACGGTCTTTTCAAACGTCAAATAGGTGTCCTGTCAATACAAAGAAAAGAATGTTGATGTCATCGAGAGAAAAGTACTGCATCTGCCATCTGTCTTCTTCAAATTAACCACTGCATGAAATTCCATTCCAAAGCTGCAGAGGGCGCTTCAAGAAAAGGTGTGTGAGGGAAGCTCGCTCATGCTGGTCCCCAAAGACTCAAAGCGGCCCTTTCCTCACAATGAAACAAAAAAGCTTACAGCACCTGGTATTCCCAGGCGGTCTTCCATCCAAGTACTAACCAGGCCCGACCCTGCTTAGCTTCCGAGATCAGACGAGATCGGGCGTGTTCAGAGTGGGATGGCCGTAAGCCCTTGACTCTCACACACATGGGCTCTATATCCATTTCACTCACTTTACAACCTCAAAAAAAATGTGATGTGCAACAGCCTCACGGTCTTTTTACACACCAAATAGTTGTCCTGTCAATACAAAGAAAAGAATGTTGATGTCATCTAGAGAAAAGTACTGCATCTGCAATCTGTCTACTTCAAATTACACACTGCATGACATTCCATTCGAAAGCTGTGGAGGGCGCTTCAAGAAAATGTGTGTGAGGGAAGCTCGCTCATGCTGGTCCCCAAAGACTCAAAGCGGCCCTTTCCTCACAATGAAACAAAAAAGCTTACAGCACCTGGTATTCCCAGGCGGTCTTCCATCCAAGTACTAACCAGGCCCGACCCTGCTTTGCTTCCGAGATCAGACGAGATCGGGCGTGTTCAGAGTGGTATGGCCGTAAGCCCTTGACTCTGACACACATGGGCTCTATATCCATTTCACACAATTTACAACCTCAGAAAAAAAGTGATGCGCAACAGCCTCAGGGTCTTTTCACACGCCAAATCGGTGTCCTGTCAATAAAAGAAAAGAATGTTGATGTCATCGAGAGAAAAGTACTGCATCTGCCGTCTGTCTTCTTCAAATTAACCACTGCATGAAATTCCATTCCAAAGCTGCAGAGGGCGCTTCAAGAAAAGGTGTGTGAGGGAAGCTCGCTCATGCTGGTCCCCAAAGACTCAAAGCGGCCCTTTCCTCACAATGAAACAAAAAAGCTTACAGCACCTGGTATTCCCAGGCGGTCTTCCATCCAAGTACTAACCAGGCCCGACCCTGCTAAGCTTCCGAGATCAGACGAGATCGGGCGTGTTCAGAGTGGGATGGCCGTAAGCCCTTGACTCTGATACACATGGGCTCTATATCCATTTCACACACTTTACAACCTCAGAAAAAAAGTGATGCGCAACAGCCTCAGGGTCTTTTCACACGCCAAATCGGTGTCCTGTCAATAAAAGAAAAGAATGTTGATGTCATCGAGAGAAAAGTACTGCATCTGCCATCTGTCTACTTCAAATTACACGCTGCATGACATTCAATTTCAAAGCTGCAGAAAGGCACTTCAAGAAAAGGTGTGTGAGGGAAGCTCACTCATGCTGGTCTCCAAAGACTCAAAGCTGCCCTTTCCTCACAAAGAAACAAAATAGCTTACAGCACCTGGTATTCCCAGGCGGTCTTCCATCCAAGTACTAACCAGGCCTGACCCTGCTTAGCTTCCGAGATCAGACGAGATCGGGCGTGTTCAGAGTGGTATGGCCGTAAGTCCTTGACTCTGACACAAATGGGCTCTATATCCATTTCACTCACTTTACAACCTCAGAAAAAAAGTGACGTGCAACAGCCTCACGGTCTTTTCAAACGTCAAATAGGTGTCCTGTCAATACAAAGAAAAGAATGTTGATGTCATCGAGAGAAAAGTACTGCATCTGCCATCTGTCTTCTTCAAATTAACCACTGCATGAAATTCCATTCCAAAGCTGCAGAGGGCGCTTCAAGAAAAGGTGTGTGAGGGAAGCTCGCTCATGCTGGTCCCCAAAGACTCAAAGCGGCCCTTTCCTCACAATGAAACAAAAAAGCTTACAGCACCTGGTATTCCCAGGCGGTCTTCCATCCAAGTACTAACCAGGCCCGACCCTGCTTAGCTTCCGAGATCAGACGAGATCGGGCGTGTTCAGAGTGGGATGGCCGTAAGCCCTTGACTCTCACACACATGGGCTCTATATCCATTTCACTCACTTTACAACCTCAAAAAAAATGTGATGTGCAACAGCCTCACGGTCTTTTTACACACCAAATAGTTGTCCTGTCAATACAAAGAAAAGAATGTTGATGTCATCTAGAGAAAAGTACTGCATCTGCAATCTGTCTACTTCAAATTACACACTGCATGACATTCCATTCGAAAGCTGTGGAGGGCGCTTCAAGAAAATGTGTGTGAGGGAAGCTCGCTCATGCTGGTCCCCAAAGACTCAAAGCGGCCCTTTCCTCACAATGAAACAAAAAAGCTTACAGCACCTGGTATTCCCAGGCGGTCTTCCATCCAAGTACTAACCAGGCCCGACCCTGCTTTGCTTCCGAGATCAGACGAGATCGGGCGTGTTCAGAGTGGTATGGCCGTAAGCCCTTGACTCTGACACACATGGGCTCTATATCCATTTCACACAATTTACAACCTCAGAAAAAAAGTGATGCGCAACAGCCTCAGGGTCTTTTCACACGCCAAATCGGTGTCCTGTCAATAAAAGAAAAGAATGTTGATGTCATCGAGAGAAAAGTACTGCATCTGCCGTCTGTCTTCTTCAAATTAACCACTGCATGAAATTCCATTCCAAAGCTGCAGAGGGCGCTTCAAGAAAAGGTGTGTGAGGGAAGCTCGCTCATGCTGGTCCCCAAAGACTCAAAGCGGCCCTTTCCTCACAATGAAACAAAAAAGCTTACAGCACCTGGTATTCCCAGGCGGTCTTCCATCCAAGTACTAACCAGGCCCGACCCTGCTAAGCTTCCGAGATCAGACGAGATCGGGCGTGTTCAGAGTGGGATGGCCGTAAGCCCTTGACTCTGATACACATGGGCTCTATATCCATTTCACACACTTTACAACCTCAGAAAAAAAGTGATGCGCAACAGCCTCAGGGTCTTTTCACACGCCAAATCGGTGTCCTGTCAATAAAAGAAAAGAATGTTGATGTCATCGAGAGAAAAGTACTGCATCTGCCATCTGTCTTCTTCAAATTAACCACTGCATGAAATTCCATTCCAAAGCTGCAGAGGGCGCTTCAAGAAAAGGTGTGTGAGGGAAGCTCGCTCATGCTGGTCCCCAAAGACTCAAAGCGGCCCTTTCCTCACAATGAAACAAAAAAGCTTACAGCACCTGGTATTCCCAGGCGGTCTTCCATCCAAGTACTATCCAGGCCCGACCCTGCTTAGCTTCCGAGATCAGACGAGATCGGGCGTGTTCAGAGTGGTATGGCCGTAAGCCCTTGACTCTCACACACATGGGCTCTATATCCATTTCACTCACTTTACAACCTCAAAAAAAATGTGATGTGCAACAGCCTCACGGTCTTTTGACACACCAAATAGTTGTCCTGTCAATACAAAGAAAAGAATGTTGATGTCATCGAGACAAAAGTACTGCATCTGCAATCTGTCTACTTCAAATTACACACTGCATGACATTCCATTCGAAAGCTGTGGAGGGCGCTTCAAGAAAAGGTGTGTGAGGGAAGCTCGCTCATGCTGGTCCCCAAAGACTCAAAGCGGCCCTTTCCTCACAATGAAACAAAAAAGCTTACAGCACCTGGTATTCCCAGGCGGTCTTCCATCCAAGTACTAACCAGGCCCAACCCTGCTTAGCTTCCGAGATCAGGCGTGTTCAGAGTGGTATGGCCGTAAGCCCTTGACTCTCACACACATGGGCTCTATATCCATTTCACTCACTTTACAACCTCAAAAAAAATGTGATGTGCAACAGCCTCAGGGTCTTTTCACACGCCAAATAGGTGTCCTGTCAATAAAAGAAAAGAGTGTTGATGTCATCTAGAGAAAAGTACTGCATCTGCCATCTGTCTACTTCAAATTAACCACTGCATGACATTCCATTCCAAAGCTGTGGAGGGCGCTTCAAGAAAAGGTGTGTGAGGGAAGCTCGCTCATGCTGGTCCCCAAACACTCAAAGCTGCCCTTTCCTCACAAAGAAATAAAAAAGCTTACAGCACCTGGTATTCCCAGGCGGTCTCCCATCCAAGTACTAACCAGGACCGACCCTGCTAAGCTTCCGAGATCAGACGAGATCGGGCGTGTTCAGAGGGGTATGGCCGTAAGCCCTTGACTCTGACACACATGGGCTCTATATCCATTTCACACAATTTACAACCTCAGAAAAAAAGTGATGCGCAAAAGCCTCAGGGTCTTTTCACACGCCAAATAGGTGTCCTGTCAATAAAAGAAAAGAATGTTGATGTCATCTAGAGAAAAGTACTGCATCTGCCATCTGTCTACTTCCAATTACACACTGCATGACATTCCATTCGAAAGCTGTGGAGGGCGCTTCAAGAAAAGGTGTGTGAGGGAAGCTCGCTCATGCTGGTCCCCAAACACTCAAAGCTGCCCTTTCCTCACAATGAAAAAAAAAAGCTTACAGCAACTGGTATTCCCAGGCGGTCTCCCATCCAAGTACTAACCAGGCCCGACCCTTCTTAGCTTCCGCGAACAGACGAGTTCAGAATGGTATGGCCGTAAGCCCCTGACTCTGACACACATGGGCTCTATATCCATTTCACTCACTTTACAACCTCAGAAAAAAAGTGATGCGCAAAAGCCTCAGGGTCTTTTCACACATCAAATAGTTGTCCTGTCAATACAAAGAAAAGAATGTTGATGTCATCGAGAGAAAAGTACTGCATCTGCCATCTGTCTACTTCAAATTACACGCTGCATGAGATTCCATTTCAAAACTGCAGAAAGGCGCTTCAAGAAAAGGTGTGTGAGGGAAGCTCGCTCATGCTGGTCCCCAAAGACTAAAAGCTGCCCTTTCCTCATAAAGAACCAAAAAGTTTACAGCACCTGGTATTCCCAGGCGGTCTTCCATCCAAGTACTAACCAGGCCCGACCCTGCTTAGCTTGCTAGATCAGACGAGATCGGGCGTGTTCAGAGTGGTATGGCCGTAAGCTCTTGACTCTCACACACATGGGCTCTATATCCATTTCACACACTTTACAACCTCAGAAAAAAAGTGATGCGCAACAGCCTCACGGTCTTTTCAAACGTCAAATAGGTGTCCTGTCAATACAAAGAAAAGAATGTTGATGTCATCTAGAGAAAAGTACTGCATCTGCCATCTGTCTACTTCAAATTACACGCTGCATGACATTCAATTTCAAAGCTGCAGAAAGGCACTTCAAGAAAAGGTGTGTGAGGGAAGCTCACTCATGCTGGTCTCCAAAGACTCAAAGCTGCCCTTTCCTCACAAAGAAACAAAAAAGCTTACAGCACCTGGTATTCCCAGGCGGTCTTCCATCCAAGTACTAACCAGGCCTGACCCTGCTTAGCCTCCGAGATCAGACGAGATCGGGCGTGTTCAGAGTGGTATGGCCGTAAGTCCTTGACTCTGACACAAATGGGCTCTATATCCATTTCACTCACTTTACAACCTCAGAAAAAAAGTGACGTGCAACAGCCTCACGGTCTTTTCAAACGTCAAATAGGTGTCCTGTCAATACAAAGAAAAGAATGTTGATGTCATCTCGAGAAAAGTACTGCATCTGCCATCTGTCTTCTTCAAATTAACCACTGCATGAAATTCCATTCCAAAGCTGCAGAGGGCGCTTCAAGAAAAGGTGTGTGAGGGAAGCTCGCTCATGCTGGTCCCCAAAGACTCAAAGCGGCCCTTTCCTCACAATGAAACAAAAAAGCTTACAGCACCTGGTATTCCCAGGCGGTCTTCCATCCAAGTACTAACCAGGCCCGACCCTGCTTAGCTTCCGAGATCAGACGAGATCGGGCGTGTTCAGAGTGGGATGGCCGTAAGCCCTTGACTCTCACACACATGGGCTCTATATCCATTTCACTCACTTTACAACCTCAAAAAAAATGTGATGTGCAACAGCCTCACAGTCTTTTTACACACCAAATAGTTGTCCTGTCAATACAAAGAAAAGAATGTTGATGTCATCGAGACAAAAGTACTGCATCTGCAATCTGTCTACTTCAAATTACACACTGCATGACATTCCATTCGAAAGCTGTGGAGGGGGCTTCAAGAAAAGGTGTGTGAGGGAAGCTCGCTCATGCTGGTCCCCAAAGACTCAAAGCGGCCCTTTCCTCACAATGAAACAAAAAAGCTTACAGCACCTGGTATTCCCAGGCGGTCTTCCATCCAAGTACTAACCAGGCCCGACCCTGCTTAGCTTCCGAGATCAGACGAGATCGGGCGTGTTCAGAGTGGTATGGCCGTAAGCCCTTGACTCTCACACACATGGGCTCTATATCCATTTCACTCACTTTACAACCTCAAAAAAAATGTGATGTGCAAAAGCCTCACGGTCTTTTTACACACCAAATAGTTGTCCTGTCAATACAAAGAAAAGAATGTTGATGCCATCTAGAGAAAAGTACTGCATCTGCAATCTGTCTACTTCAAATTACACACTGCATGACATTCCATTCGAAACCTGTGGAGGGCGCTTCAAGAAAAGGTGTGTGAGGGAAGCTCGCTCATGCTGGTCCCCAAACACTCAAAGCTGCCGTTTCCTCACAATGAAACAAAAAAGCTTACAGCACCTGGTATTCCCAGGCGGTCTCCCATCCAAGTACTAACCAGGCCCGACCCTGCTTAGCTTCCGAGATCAAAAGAGATCGAGCGTGTTCAGAGTGGTATGGCCGTAAGCCCTTGACTCTTCCACACATGGGCTCTATATCCATTTCACTCACTTTACAACCTCAGAAAAAAAGTGAAGCGCAACAGCCTCAGGGTCTTTTCACACGCCAAATAGGTGTCCTGTCAATAAAAGAAAAGAATGTTGATGTCATCTAGAGAAAAGTACTGCATCTGCCATCTGTCTATTACAAATTAACCACTGCATGACATTCCATTCCAAAGCAGTGGAGGGCGCTTCAAGAAAAGGTGTGTGAGGGAAGCTCGCTCATGCTGGTCCCCAAACACTCAAAGCTGCCCTTTCCTCACAATGAAACCAAAAAGCTTACAGCAACTGGTATTTCCAGGCGGTCTCCCATCCAAGTACTATCCAGGCCTGACCCTGCTTAGCTTCCGTGATCAGACGAGTTCAGAATGGTATGGCCGTAAGCCCCTGACTCTGACACACATGGGCTCTATATCCATTTCACTCACTTTACAACCTCAGAAAAAAAGTGATGCGCAACAGCCTCAGGGTCTTTTCACACGTCAAATAGGTGTCCTGTCAATACAAAGAAAAGAATGTTGATGTCATCGAGAGAAAAGTACTGCATCTGCCATCTGTCTACTTCAAATTACACGCTGCATGAGATTCCATTTCAAAACTGCAGAAAGGCGCTTCAAGAAAAGGTGTGTGAGGGAAGCTCGCTCATGCTGGTCCCCAAAGACTAAAAGCTGCCCTTTCCTCATAAAGAACCAAAAAGTTTACAGCACCTGGTATTCCCAGGCGGTCTTCCATCCAAGTACTAACCAGGCCCGACCCTGCTTAGCTTCCGAGATCAGACGAGATCGGGCGTGTTCAGAGTGGTATGGCCGTAAGTCCTTGACTCTGACACAAATGGGCTCTATATCCATTTCACTCACTTTACAACCTCAGAAAAAAAGTGACGTGCAACAGCCTCACGGTCTTTTCAAACGTCAAATAGGTGTCCTGTCAATACAAAGAAAAGAATGTTGATGTCATCTCGAGAAAAGTACTGCATCTGCCATCTGTCTTCTTCAAATTACACGCTGCATGACATTCAATTTCAAAGCTGCAGAAAGGCGCTTCAAGAAAAGGTGTGTGAGGGAAGCTCGCTCATGCTGGTCCCCAAAGACTCAAAGCGGCCCTTTCCTCACAATGAAACAAAAAAGCTTACAGCACCTGGTATTCCCAGGCGGTCTTCCATCCAAGTACTAACCAGGCCCGACCCTGCTTAGCTTCCGAGATCAGACGAGATCGGGCGTGTTCAGAGTGGTATGGCCGTAAGCCCTTGACTCTCACACACATGGGCTCTATATCCATTTCACTCACTTTACAACCTCAAAAAAAATGTGATGTGCAACAGCCTCACGGTCTTTTTACACACCAAATAGTTGTCCTGTCAATACAAAGAAAAGAATGTTGATGTCATCGAGACAAAAGTACTGCATCTGCAATCTGTCTACTTCAAATTACACACTGCATGACATTCCATTCGAAAACTGTGGAGGGCGCTTCAAGAAAAGGTGTGTGAGGGAAGCTCGCTCATGCTGGTCCCCAAAGACTCAAAGCGGCCCTTTCCTCACAATGAAACAAAAAAGCTTACAGCACCTGGTATTCCCAGGCGGTCTTCCATCCAAGTACTAACCAGGCCCGACCCTGCTTAGCTTCCGAGATCAGACGAGATCGGGCGTGTTCAGAGTGGTATGGCCGTAAGCCCTTGACTCTCACACACATGGGCTCTATATCCATTTCACTCACTTTACAACCTCAAAAAAAATGTGATGTGCAAAAGCCTCACGGTCTTTTTACACACCAAATAGTTGTCCTGTCAATACAAAGAAAAGAATGTTGATGCCATCTAGAGAAAAGTACTGCATCTGCAATCTGTCTACTTCAAATTACACACTGCATGACATTCCATTCGAAACCTGTGGAGGGCGCTTCAAGAAAAGGTGTGTGAGGGAAGCTCGCTCATGCTGGTCCCCAAACACTCAAAGCTGCCCTTTCCTCACAATGAAACAAAAAAGCTTACAGCACCTGGTATTCCCAGGCGGTCTCCCATCCAAGTACTAACCAGGCCCGACCCTGCTTAGCTTCCGAGATCAGACGAGATCGGGCGTGTTCAGAGTGGTATGGCCGTAAGCCCTTGACTCTTACACACATGGGCTCTATATCCATTTCACTCACTTTACAACCTCAGAAAAAAAGTGAAGCGCAACAGCCTCAGGGTCTTTTCACACGCCAAATAGGTGTCCTGTCAATAAAAGAAAAGAATGTTGATGTCATCTAGAGAAAAGTACTGCATCTGCCATCTGTCTATTACAAATTAACCACTGCATGACATTCCATTCCAAAGCAGTGGAGGGCGCTTCAAGAAAAGGTGTGTGAGGGAAGCTCGCTCATGCTGGTCCCCAAACACTCAAAGCTGCCCTTTCCTCACAATGAAACCAAAAAGCTTACAGCAACTGGTATTTCCAGGCGGTCTCCCATCCAAGTACTATCCAGGCCTGACCCTGCTTAGCTTCCGTGATCAGACGAGTTCAGAATGGTATGGCCGTAAGCCCCTGACTCTGACACACATGGGCTCTATATCCATTTCACTCACTTTACAACCTCAGAAAAAAAGTGATGCGCAACAGCCTCAGGGTCTTTTCACACGTCAAATAGGTGTCCTGTCAATACAAAGAAAAGAATGTTGATGTCATCGAGAGAAAAGTACTGCATCTGCCATCTGTCTACTTCAAATTACACGCTGCATGAGATTCCATTTCAAAACTGCAGAAAGGCGCTTCAAGAAAAGGTGTGTGAGGGAAGCTCGCTCATGCTGGTCCCCAAAGACTAAAAGCTGCCCTTTCCTCATAAAGAACCAAAAAGTTTACAGCACCTGGTATTCCCAGGCGGTCTTCCATCCAAGTACTAACCAGGCCCGACCCTGCTTAGCTTGCGAGATCAGACGAGATCGGGCGTGTTTTTTTTTTTTTGTCTTTTATTATCAAAAATACATCATACATTTTTACCAACTGTACATTCTTATTTACATGACAAAATTTAACAATTATATAAAAAATAAATTCCTTCAGGAAAGAAATCTTACCAAAAAAAAAACCCCACCCTTGATACACCTCGAACTTGATGAAAACACCATCAGAGTTTTTTTTTTTTTTTTTTTTTTTTTTTAATTAAGTTAAATTTAGACAAATAAACCAACACTATGTGCCTACAGCCACTGGAGCAATGCAGGTCATTCCAAAAAAATAAATAAATAAAAATTAAAGAGAGACAAAAAAAACTCATGGGACTAAAAAGAACAAATTCCTGTCGTGAAGTGTCACACACACAAATTTTTTTTTTTTTTTTTTAAATGAAATTTTATCAAAATGAAATGTTAAACACACCAAAAACATAAACCACCCAATTTGCTCACCCCTTTATTAAATTTGAAAAATACTTTGCTTTATAAAAAAAAGAGACTACTTAGCTGGGAATTTGAAGAGAAAACATACCATTGTCAATCTTGTTTATTTCAATTTTGCCATTTGCTATGTTGAAAAATGTGTTTTTCCTGCAGAAAGTGTTTTCAAAAATATCCTTGTCCATGTCATGTAAGATTTGTAGGTGCGTCAAGAGTGTTGTGTAAAAAACCCCAAATATGTTTATTTTCTTCTTTTCATAGAGAGCGTAGTTTCTAGTTGTCCATATGGATTTTTTTGCAAAAGTGAGTATGGTATTTATGAGAGTCCTGTTCTGATCCTTTTGTTTCAGTGTTGTACCAAAGAGAAAAGTCCATGTCCATAGTGTTTCATCTGTCAAACTGAAATTGCAGTGCTCTTGCAGTAGCATCCTTATGAAATTCCTGAATTTATCCGATTCCTTGCAGTTGATGAATAGATGCTCCTGGTCTTCCGGTTCTTTATTGCAGATTTGGCATGTCCTACTGTAGTTTTCCTTATTAATCTGGTGTAATTTGATTCCTGTGAAAATTCTCCTGTGTCTGATATTGAATTCTAGCTTGAAAGTATTGCTGTCCATGTAAGGTATGTTAAGGTTTTGCCAGATTTTTCCTATCGGTATTCCCTTGAATAATTGTGCCCAGTGTTTTTCTGCTTTTGGAGTGCGTTTAATTGAGTTAATCCCTATGGTGTACCAGTCCTTTGTTTTCACCTGTGACAGCTCTTTCCCTGTGTACTGTGTGACAAGCTCAAGCGGTGGGAGTTCGGGGTCTGCTCTCGATTTGTCCGTGATGATTAAGTTTCTCCACAGTGAGGTTATGTTTCTGTTGATTTTGTTACCTAGTCCATTTAGGTAATCCTTTCTGCACGGTGTCCCTGTTTTTTTGAGTTGCGTTGTGACTTTCCTGAGACTGAACAGACCCCTTTCCCCCACCACTTGACCGACCCTTGTTATATTATGTTGCTGAAGTGCCCTGCATTTAAGTGTCCTACCATTGTGTGTGAAAAAGGTGCTTTCGAGAAAAGGTAACTGCAGCACATGACTTTTCTGACTGCACTTAGGCCTGAGGTGGGGCAGGAATTTGCCCCATGCCTCTAGCACCTCCTGGTAGAACATCGGTAGCGAGCCATGGCTTTTCCCAGGAAGGAGGTGATAAAGAGGGAGTTTCTCCCCCTCCCCGTACTCAGCCAGGTAGCCCGCCATTGTGTCCTCCCAGGGGTACTGCCTGTTCGAATCGAGAAAATTTCTAACTAATTTGGCCCTGAGTGCATCTTTTTTTGCACTGATGTCAATTAGTCCTAATCCCCCCTCCCTTTTATTAGCAATTATCACCCGATGAGCGATCGAATTTCCCTTTCCCCTCCAAAGGAAGGAGGAGATCGCTTCATTGAGCGAATTTAGTGCCCACTGCGGTAGCTCACAGGCCCCCAAAACATGATTAATTTTTGACAGTATTAAGGCATTGATGACAATTACCTTTCCTCTCAGGCTTAAACCCCTACTTCTCCATAAATTAAGTGTATTTTCTACCTTTTTTACAAGTTCTCTCCACCCTAAGTCCCTGGCTTCCCCTTCATTTTTACCAATGTATACACCCAGTATTTTCCTGTATTCTTTAGTGCTAAAACCCCAATTATTTTTTAAACTATTTTTACCGAATTCCATCATTTCTGACTTATTTCTGTTAACCTTAGCTCCTGATGCTTTTTCATATCTTTCTAGATGTTTTATAATATAATTTAAATTTTCTTCATTTTTAAACATTATATTGATATCATCCGCAAATTGTGCTATTTTAACGACTTTGTCTCTATATGTTTTTATACCTATAATATTTGTATCATTCATTATACTTAAAGCTAGTGGCTCAGCAACAATACTGTATAAAAGAGCTGAAAGCGGGCATCCTTGCCTTACCGATCTTTTTAATTTGATCTTTTCTGTTAGTTGTCCATTTATCTTTATTTGACTGTATGCGTTATCGTATAATAATTTAATCCATCTAATAAAGCCTTCACCGTATCCAAATCTTTTTAAAGTTTTATATAAGAAAAGATGTTCTACTCTGTCGAATGCTTTCTCCAAATCAATTCCGAGCAGATACCCCCCCTGTGCTGCCATTGTCCTGACGGTATCCTTTATTGTAAGGATCGTATCTATGATGTCTCTATCTGGTATGTCGTATGCCTGTGTATTACCAATAATGGTTCCTATTGTAAGTTTAAGCCTGTTTGCCAGTGTTTTGGTCAGTATCTTGTAATCTGTATTGAGTAAACTTATTGGTCTATAGTTTGTTATATCCTGTTTTGAACCTTTATTTTTGTAGATAAGTGAAATTATTCCTGCAGTGAATGTATTGGATGTTCTCTGTTCCCGTTCCATTGAGTGGTACAATGACAGCAACAGGGGAGCTATCTGCTCTTTGAAACAAATATAAAATTCTGCTGTTAAACCATCTACCCCTGGACTTTTGTTTTTATTTAAGCTATCTATTGCCGTCTTTATCTCATTAATAGTAATTTGTGCATCAGACCATTCCTTATCCTCCACTGAAATACTAGTTTGGATATTTGATAACAACTTGTCTACCTCTTCGCTATTGCTATATCCATTATCAAATAATTCTTTATAAAACTCTGTAGTTACTCTTAGTATATTTTCTTGATCGTCATATTCTTTTCCAGTTATATCGTTGATTTTTTCTATTATAGTTTTGTTTTGTTTTTGCTTTTCGAGCCCCAAAAAATATGCGGTGCATTTTTCTCCTTCTACTAAATTTTTAACTCTGCTTCTTATCATTGCACCTCTGCATTTTATTTTTTCTATGTTTCCTAGTTTTGCTTTATATAATTCATAGTTTTCTGTGTTTCTGTTAGGTTCTTTATCAAATAATGCTATTTCATGATTGATTAATTTTCTTAGTCGATTTTCTTCCAGCTCCTCTCTCCACTTTTTCTCTTTACTATAATTTATACTACTTCTTTTAATTCTTTGCTTTAGAATTTCCCACTTTTCTATAAAATTATTTTCTATTTTCATTTCTATTTTTGCATAATCAAGCAGTTTTGTGATTTTTTTAACGTAAGTTGAATCTGCCAGGAGGCTGGAGTTGAGGCACCAGGTACCTCCCCCCCTGAAACCTCCTGCAGCACCCAAGTAACACTCAATTGTTGCGTGATCACTCCATGCGTTATAATTATATTGTATTTTATTGATCTGTTTTGTTGCTTCAGGGGCCGCTAGACATAAATCTATTCTGGCTTGTTTCATTTTTCCCTGCACAACCTGTCTTCTGGAGTACTCTTTCTTGAATGGGTTGTGAATTCTCCATACATCTGTCAAATTGTGAATATTCATTAAATTATATAGCTCAGTTCTGCTTGTGTCATTCTTGTATACATTGTTAATTGATATATCATCCTTAGTTAATGCGATATTGAAATCGCCTATTATTATGGTTCTATGATCTATCCATCTGCTTATACTATTTAGAAACATTTTCCTTTCCTTTTCACAGTTACTGGCATATATGTTAACAATTCTGTATGTTCTATTGTTTATGCAAACATCTATAATAAGTATTCTACCTTTCTTGTCATGATATATTAACTTGCTATTGGTACTTATAGTCTTTTTTACTAAAATAGCTACGCCACAAGATTTACTTGTGCCGTTGCTAAAAAAGACATCTCCTTCCCACATTTTGCTTGCTGCCGCCACGCTATCCCCTTCCCACCTTGTCTCCTGTAAGCAGAGAATGTCACACTTGCTTTTAAGTAAAATGGCGGTCATCCTGCCATAAGTGCGGAGTCCATTGACATTAAGGGAGTGCAGCAGAAACATGGTCAGACCAAAAAAACCTTTAAACAGCCAATTTTCCCTCAAGATTTTTTACCTCTCCCTCCTTCTTTCTTCTGTTTTTTCTTCATCGCAGCATCTTTTATTGAGGTGTGCTTTTTCCGAATATTTTTTATTGTGGCAAAGTCCATTTCCGAGTCACTGTTTGATCTACTCTGAGGAGGGAAGGTGGAGGGCACATTTAAGGTAGGTACCCTGGTGGATGTGGCTGCCGCCGGCTGCAATTCTCTTGGGGTATCCCCCACCTCCATTGATTCCAGGAGTTGAGAAGGCTCCGGCTCCTTTTCGGACCCGTTTCCTCCTCCATCCTTTCCTCTCTGCTGTGGGCCTGAGTCAGTGCTCATGTCATTCAGACTTGAACCAAGCCTTGTGCCTGGGCTCTGCACCACTTTAGGAGGGCTCTGGGTTCTCTGAGGGGCGTAACCCTCACCAGCAGCCTGCTTGGCGGCGCCACTACCCACCTCATCATCTTCCTCCTCATCCTCCGTTCCTCCCTCACTTAAACCTTCCATCTCACTGTACAGCTCCTCAGATCCAGATTCCACCACAATATCCTCATCACTATAATTACAATTACATTCATCAATTTTGTTCCAACACACCTCACATTTCTGTATCTTATTAGGTTTCCTGTTGCACTCCCTTGCATAATGCCCCTGGACACCACACTTATGGCAGGAGAACTCAGGACAGTCCCTTAGGATGTGCCCCGGCTGGAGGCACATCCTACACACCCTAGCCTGCCTATCATGTATGACCCTGAAATATTCCGGTCCCATTGCTGTGTCAAACCGTGCTGAATAAGGCAGAGATTGGACTTTATCTGTAAACTTTACTTTGAGAAACCGCGTCCCATCAGCAATTTGCGTACCCCGCCACATCCTCCTCCTTATAGTTGATGCAGCTGAGACTCCCCACCCTTCTAGCTTTTGTAAAATTTCCTCATCTCTGATGTAAGCTGGTAAGCTTAAAAAAGAAACCATGAGTTCATCATTACACAGATCTTTGACATGCACTGTGTTGTCCCCAATTTTGAAACCATCTAGGATTCTCTCTTTCCCTTTGATGTGTGACATGGTAATTTCATATTTCTGCGGCCCTGTCGCCCTACAGGCTATTAAACCTCCACACAGTGCTCTTATGCATCTCATTAATTCGAGAACTGGGACTTCATCCTGCCCAGTTACCTCGACACTGACCGTCAGTTCTCTGTCATACTTGTGGTCGCCACCCGCAGATTTCGCCGCTCCATGTCCCTGCTGCAGCTGCCTTTCCCCACCAGACGCCGCATCTCTTTCCGCCGCCAATTCTCTCTCACTCTCCGTCGCCTCTCCAGTAGCTCCTCGCTGCCCAGGTCTTCTCGGAACCACGTCTTCAACTCTGTTCTTCAGGCCACCAGCTCTCGTTGCCTGTGGACCGTCTCCAGCGCTCCTTCCACACATCTCCTCTGAATCAGCCGCTGCTCGCCGTCTTTCCCCCGCTGTCGCTGCGGAAGCCGCTCTCGCATTTCCCTCCGGCAGTTTTCCTTCCGACTTCTTCATGTTTCGTTTCTGATTGTTTCTTTTAACAAGCAACCATTTTTCATTTTCTTCACCTGTTTGTGCGTTTTTGTCAAGTCCGTTTTCCATGCTCGTAATCTGAAATCCGTTTGCAGAGTTCAAATCCATTTGGTCCGTCCGAAAGTTTTCCATTAGGAAAAAAAAACTCAAATTGACCTCCCCCGATCAGTATAAAAACTGTCGGGGGGAAAAAATGTTCACTCTAAAAACGAACCAAAAATGCACGGAAAATAAGGAAGAACAATGAAAAAAGGCTGAAAAAAAACGAAAGAAATGGGAAAAGCGGAGTCCGCGACCTCCGTGTGTCGTGCTGTCAGCGTACCGTCTGATTGGCGCATGCGTGTTCAGAGTGGTATGGCCGTAAGCTCTTGACTCTCACACACATGGGCTCTATATCCATTTCACACACTTTACAACCTCAGAAAAAAAGTGATGCGCAACAGCCTCACGGTCTTTTCAAACGTCAAATAGGTGTCCTGTCAATACAAAGAAAAGAATGTTGATGTCATCTAGAGAAAAGTACTGCATCTGCCATCTGTCTACTTCAAATTACACGCTGCATGACATTCAATTTCAAAGCTGCAGAAAGGCACTTCAAGAAAAGGTGTGTGAGGGAAGCTCACTCATGCTGGTCTCCAAAGACTCAAAGCTGCCCTTTCCTCACAAAGAAACAAAAAAGCTTACAGCACCTGGTATTCCCAGGCGGTCTTCCATCCAAGTACTAACCAGGCCTGACCCTGCTTAGCTTCCGAGATCAGACGAGATCGGGCGTGTTCAGAGTGGTATGGCCGTAAGCCCTTGACTCTTACACACATGGGCTCTATATCCATTTCACTCACTTTACAACCTCAGAAAAAAAGTGAAGCGCAACAGCCTCAGGGTCTTTTCACACGCCAAATAGGTGTCCTGTCAATAAAAGAAAAGAATGTTGATGTCATCTAGAGTAAAGTACTGCATCTGCCATCTGTCTATTTCAAATTAACCACTGCATGACATTCCATTCCAAAGCAGTGGAGGGCGCTTCAAGAAAAGGTGTGTGAGGGAAGCTCGCTCATGCTGGTCCCCAAACACTCAAAGCTGCCCTTTCCTCACAATGAAACCAAAAAGCTTACAGCAACTGGTATTTCCAGGCGGTCTCCCATCCAAGTACTATCCAGGCCTGACCCTGCTTAGCTTCCGCGATCAGACGAGTTCAGAATGGTATGGCCGTAAGCCCCTGACTCTGACACACATGGGCTCTATATCCATTTCACTCACTTTACAACCTCAGAAAAAAGTGATGCGCAAAAGCCTCAGGGTCTTTTCACACATCAAATAGGTGTCCTGTCAATACAAAGAAAAGAATGTTGATGTCATCGAGAGAAAAGTACTGCATCCTCCATCTGTCTACTTCAAATTACACGCTGCATGAGATTCCATTTCAAAGCTGCAGAAAGGCGCTTCAAGAAAAGGTGTGTGAGGGAAGCTCGCTCATGCTGGTCCCCAAAGACTAAAAGCTGCCCTTTCCTCACAAAGAAACAAAAAAGCTTACAGCACCTGGTATTCCCAGGCGGTCTTTCATCCAAGTACTAACCAGGCCCGACCCTGCTTAGCTTCCGAGATCAGACGAGTTCGGGCGTGTTCAGAGTGGTATGGCCGTAAGCCCTTGACTCTGACACACATGGGCTCTATATCCATTTCACACACTTTACAACCTCAGAAAAAAAGTGATGCGCAAAAGCCTCAGGGTCTTTTCACACGCCAAATACGTGTCCTGTCAATAAAAGAAAAGAATGTTGATGTCATCGAGAGAAAAGTACTGCATCTGCCATCTGTCTTCTTCAAATTAACCACTGCATGACATTCCATTCCAAAGCTGCGGAGGGCGCTTCAAGAAAAGGTGTGTGAGGGAAGCTCGCTCATGCTGGTCCCCAAAGACTCAAAGCGGCCCTTTCCTCACAATGAAACAAAAAAGCTTACAGCACCTGGTATTCGCAGGCGGTCTCCCATCCAAGTACTAACCAGGCCCGACCCTGCTAAGCTTCCGAGATCAGACGAGATGGGGCGTGTTCAGAGTGGTATGGCCGTAAGCCCTTGACTCTTACACACATGGGCTCTATATCCATTTCACTCACTTTACAACCTCAAAAAAATGTGATGTGCAAAAGCCTCACGGTCTTTTTACACACCAAACTGTTGTCCTGTCAATACAAAGAAAAGAATGTTGATGTCATCTAGAGAAAAGTACTGCATCTGCAATCCGTCTACTTCAAATTACACACTGCATGACATTCCATTCGAAAGCTGTGGAGGGCGCTTCAAGAAAAGGTGTGTGAGGGAAGCTCGCTCATGCTGGTCCCCAAACACTCAAAGCTGCCCTTTCCTCACAATGAAACAAAAAAGCTTACAGCACCTGGTATTCCCAGGCGGTCTCCCATCCAAGTACTAACCAGGCCCGACCCTGCTTAGCTTCCGAGATCAGACGAGATCGGGTGTGTTCAGAGTGGTATGGCCGTAAGCCCTTTACTCTTACACACATGGGCTCTATATCCATTTCACACACTTTACAACCTCAGAAAAAAAGTGATGCCCAACAGTCTCAGGGTCTTTTCACACGCCAAATACGTGTCCTGTCAATAAAAGAAAAGAATGTTGATGTCATCGAGAGAAAAGTACTGCATCTGCCATCTGTCTTCTTCAAATTAACCACTGCATGAAATTCCATTCCAAAGCTGCAGAGGGCGCTTCAAGAAAAGGTGTGTGAGGGAAGCTCGCTCATGCTGGTCCCCAAAGACTCAAAGCGGCCCTTTCCTCACAATGAAACAAAAAAGCTTACAGCACCTGGTATTCCCAGGCGGTCTTCCATCCAAGTACTAACCAGGCCCGACCCTGCTTAGCTTCCGAGATCAGACGAGATCGGGCGTGTTCAGAGTGGTATGGCCGTAAGCCCTTGACACTCACACACATGGGCTCTATATCCATTTCACTCACTTTACAACCTAAAAAAAATGTGATGTGCAACAGCCTCACGGTCTTTTTACACACCAAATAGTTGTCCTGTCAATACAAAGAAAAGAATGTTGATGTCATCGAGACAAAAGTACTGCATCTGCAATCTGTCTACTTCAAATTACACACTGCATGACATTCCATTCGAAAGCTGTGGAGGGCGCTTCAAGAAAAGGTGTGTGAGGGAAGCTCGCTCATGCTGGTCCCCAAAGACTCAAAGCGGCCCTTTCCTCACAATGAAACAAAAAAGCTTACAGCACCTGGTATTCCCAGGCGGTCTTCCATCCAAGTACTAACCAGGCCCGACCCTGCTTAGCTTCCGAGATCAGAAGAGATCAGGCGTGTTCAGAGTGGTATGGCCGTAAGCCCTTGACTCTTACACACATGGGCTCTATATCCATTTCACTCACTTTACAACCTCAGAAAAAAAGTGAAGCGCAACAGCCTCAGGGTCTTTTCACACGCCAAATAGGTGTCCTGTCAATAAAAGAAAAGAATGTTGATGTCATCTAGAGAAAAGTACTGCATCTGCCATCTGTCTATTACAAATTAACCACTGCATGACATTCCATTCCAAAGCAGTGGAGGGCGCTTCAAGAAAAGGTGTGTGAGGGAAGCTCGCTCATGCTGGTCCCCAAACACTCAAAGCTGCCCTTTCCTCACAATGAAACCAAAAAGCTTACAGCAACTGGTATTTCCAGGCGGTCTCCCATCCAAGTACTATCCAGGCCTGACCCTGCTTAGCTTCCGTGATCAGACGAGTTCAGAATGGTATGGCCGTAAGCCCCTGACTCTGACACACATGGGCTCTATATCCATTTCACTCACTTTACAACCTCAGAAAAAAAGTGATGCGCAACAGCCTCAGGGTCTTTTCACACGTCAAATAGGTGTCCTGTCAATACAAAGAAAAGAATGTTGATGTCATCGAGAAAAAAGTACTGCATCTGCCATCTGTCTACTTCAAATTACACGCTGCATGAGATTCCATTTCAAAACTGCAGAAAGGCGCTTCAAGAAAAGGTGTGTGAGGGAAGCTCGCTCATGCTGGTCCCCAAAGACTAAAAGCTGCCCTTTCCTCATAAAGAACCAAAAAGTTTACAGCACCTGGTATTCCCAGGCGGTCTTCCATCCAAGTACTAACCAGGCCCGACCCTGCTTAGCTTGCGAGATCAGACGAGATCGGGCGTGTTCAGAGTGGTATGGCCATAAGCTCTTGACTCTCACACACATGGGCTCTATATCCATTTCACACACTTTACAACCTCAGAAAAAAAGTGATGCGCAACAGCCTCACGGTCTTTTCAAACGTCAAATAGGTGTCCTGTCAATACAAAGAAAAGAATGTTGATGTCATCTAGAGAAAAGTACTGCATCTGCCATCTGTCTACTTCAAATTACACGCTGCATGACATTCAATTTAAAAGCTGCAGAAAGGCACTTCAAGAAAAGGTGTGTGAGGGAAGCTCACTCATGCTGGTCTCCAAAGACTCAAAGCTGCCCTTTCCTCACAAAGAAACAAAAAAGCTTACAGCACCTGGTATTCCCAGGCAGTCTTCCATCCAAGTACTAACCAGGCCTGACCCTGCTTAGCTTCCGAGATCAGACGAGATCGGGCGTGTTCAGAGTGGTATGGCCGTAAGTCCTTGACTCTGACACAAATGGGCTCTATATCCATTGCACTCACTTTACAACCTCAGAAAAAAAGTGACGTGCAACAGCCTCACGGTCTTTTCAAACGTCAAATAGGTGTCCTGTCAATACAAAGAAAAGAATGTTGATGTCATCTCGAGAAAAGTACTGCATCTGCCATCTGTCTTCTTCAAATTACACGCTGCATGACATTCAATTTCAAAGCTGCAGAAAGGCGCTTCAAGAAAAGGTGTGTGAGGGAAGCTCACTCATGCTGGTCCCCAAAGACTCAAAGCGGCCCTTTCCTCACAATGAAAAAAAAAAGCTTACAGCACCTGGTATTCCCAGGCGGTCTTCCATCCAAGCACTAACCAGTCCCGACCCTGCTAAGCTTCCGAGATCAGACGAGATCGGGCGTGTTCAGAGTGGTATGGCCATAAGCCCTTGACTCTCACACATATGGGCTCTATATCCATTTCACTCACTTTACAACCTCAAAAAAAATGTGATGTGCAACAGCCTCACGGTCTTTTTACACACCAAATAGTTGTCCTGTCAATACAAAGAAAAGAATGTTGATGTCATCTAGAGAAAAGTACTGCATCTGCAATCTGTCTACTTCAAATTACACACTGCATGACATTCCATTCGAAAGCTGTGGAGGGCGCTTCAAGAAAAGGTGTGTGAGGGAAGCTCGCTCATGCTGGTCCCCAAAGACTCAAAGCTGCCCTTTCCTCACAATGAAACAAAAAAGCTTACAGCACCTGGTATTCCCAGGCGGTCTCCCATCCAAGTACTAACCAGGCCCAACCCTGCTTAGCTTCCGAGATCAGACGAGATCAGGCGTGTTCAGAGTGGTATGGCCGTAAGCCCTTGACTCTTACAAACATGGGCTCTATATTCATTTCACACACTTTACAACCTCAGAAAAAAAGTGATGCCCAACAGCCTCAGGGTCTTTTCACACGCCAAATCGGTGTCCTGTCAATAAAAGAAAAGAATGTTGATGTCATCGAGAGAAAAGTACTGCATCTGCCATCTGTCTTCTTCAAATTAACCACTGCATGAAATTCCATTCCAAAGCTGCAGAGGGCGCTTCAAGAAAAGGTGTGTGAGGGAAGCTCGCTCATGCTGGTCCCCAAAGACTCAAAGCGGCCCTTTCCTCACAATGAAACAAAAAAGCTTACAGCACCTGGTATTCCCAGGCGGTCTTCCATCCAAGTACTAACCAGGCCCGACCCTGCTAAGCTTCGAGATCAGACGAGATCGGGCGTGTTCAGAGTGGTATGGCCGTAAGCCCTTGACTCTCACACACATGGGCTCTATATCCATTTCACTCACTTTACAACCTCAAAAAAAATGTGATGTGCAAAAGCCTCACGGTCTTTTTACACACCAAATAGTTGTCCTGTCAATACAAAGAAAAGAATGTTGATGCCATCTAGAGAAAAGTACTGCATCTGCAATCTGTCTACTTCAAATTACACACTGCATGACATTCCATTCGAAACCTGTGGAGGGCGCTTCAAGAAAAGGTGTGTGAGGGAAGCTCGCTCATGCTGGTCCCCAAACACTCAAAGCTGCCCTTTCCTCACAATGAAACAAAAAAGCTTATAGCACCTGGTATTCCCAGGCGGTCTCCCATCCAAGTACTAACCAGGCCCGACCCTGCTTAGCTTCCGAGATCAGACGAGATCGGGCGTGTTCAGAGTGGTATGGCCGTAAGCCCTTGACTCTTACACACATGGGCTCTATATCCATTTCACTCACTTTACAACCTCAGAAAAAAAGTGAAGCGCAACAGCCTCAGGGTCTTTTCACACGCCAAATAGGTGTCCTGTCAATAAAAGAAAAGAATGTTAATGTCATCTAGAGAAAAGTACTGCATCTGCCATCTGTCTATTTCAAATTAACCACTGCATGACATTCCATTCCAAAGCAGTGGAGGGCGCTTCAAGAAAAGGTGTGTGAGGGAAGCTCGCTCATGCTGGTCCCCAAACACTCAAAGCTGCCCTTTCCTCACAATGAAACAAAAAAGCTTACAGCAACTGGTATTTCCAGGCGGTCTCCCATCCAAGTACTATCCAGGCCTGACCCTGCTTAGCTTCCGCGATCAGACGAGTTCAGAATGGTATGGCCGTAAGCCCCTGACTCTGACACACATGGGCTCTATATCCATTTCACTCACTTTACAACCTCAGAAAAAAAGTGATGCGCAAAAGCCTCAGGGTCTTTTCACACGTCAAATAGGTGTCCTGTCAATACAAAGAAAAGAATGTTGATGTCATCGAGAGAAAAGTACTGCATCCTCCATCTGTCTACTTCAAATTACACGCTGCATGAGATTCCATTTCAAAGCTGCAGAAAGGCGCTTCAAGAAAAGGTGTGTGAGGGAAGCTCGCTCATGCTGGTCCCCAAAGACTAAAAGCTGCCCTTTCCTCACAAAGAAACAAAAAAGCTTACAGCACCTGGTATTCCCAGGCGGTCTTCCATCCAAGTACTAACCAGGCCCGACCCTGCTTAGCTTCCGAGATCAGACGAGTTCGGGCGTGTTCAGAGTGGTATGGCCGTAAGCCCTTGACTCTGACACACATGGGCTCTATATCCATTTCACACACTTTACAACCTCAGAAAAAAAGTGATGCGCAAAAGCCTCAGGGTCTTTTCACACGCCAAATACGTGTCCTGTCAATAAAAGAAAAGAATGTTGATGTCATCGAGAGACAAGTACTGCATCTGCCATCTGTCTTCTTCAAATTAACCACTGCATGACATTCCATTCCAAAGCTGCGGAGGGCGCTTCAAGAAAAGGTGTGTGAGGGAAGCTCGCTCATGCTGGTCCCCAAAGACTCAAAGCGGCCCTTTCCTCACAATGAAACAAAAAAGCTTACAGCACCTGGTATTCCCAGGCGGTCTCCCATCCAAGTACTAACCAGGCCCGACCCTGCTTAGCTTCCGAGATCAGACGAGATGGGGCGTGTTCAGAGTGGTATGGCCGTAAGCCCTTGACTCTTACACACATGGGCTCTATATCCATTTCACTCACTTTACAACCTCAAAAAAATGTGATGTGCAAAAGCCTCACGGTCTTTTTACACACCAAACTGTTGTCCTGTCAATACAAAGAAAAGAATGTTGATGTCATCTAGAGAAAAGTACTGCATCTGCAATCTGTCTACTTCAAATTACACACTGCATGACATTCCATTCGAAAGCTGTGGAGGGCGCTTCAAGAAAAGGTGTGTGAGGGAAGCTCGCTCATGCTGGTCCCCAAACACTCAAAGCTGCCCTTTCCTCACAATGAAACAAAAAAGCTTACAGCACCTGGTATTCCCAGGCGGACTCCCATCCAAGTACTAACCAGGCCCGACCCTGCTTAGCTTCCGAGATCAGACGAGATCGGGTGTGTTCAGAGTGGTATGGCCGTAAGCCCTTTACTCTTACACACATGGGCTCTATATCCATTTCACACACTTTACAACCTCAGAAAAAAAGTGATGCCCAACAGTCTCAGGGTCTTTTCACACGCCAAATCGGTGTCCTGTCAATAAAAGAAAAGAATGTTGATGTCATCGAGAGAAAAGTACTGCATCTGCCATCTGTCTTCTTCAAATTAACCACTGCATGAAATTCCATTCCAAAGCTGCAGAGGGCGCTTCAAGAAAAGGTGTGTGAGGGAAGCTCGCTCATGCTGGTCCCCAAAGACTCAAAGCGGCCCTTTCCTCACAATGAAACAAAAAAGCTTACAGCACCTGGTATTCCCAGGCGGTCTTCCATCCAAGTACTAACCAGGCCCGACCCTGCTTAGCTTCCGAGATCAGACGAGATCGGGCGTGTTCAGAGTGGTATGGCCGTAAGCCCTTGACTCTCACACACATGGGCTCTATATCCATTTCACTCACTTTACAACCTCAAAAAAAATGTGATGTGCAACAGCCTCACGGTCTTTTTACACACCAAATAGTTGTCCTGTCAATACAAAGAAAAGAATGTTGATGTCATCGAGACAAAAGTACTGCATCTGCAATCTGTCTACTTCAAATTACACACTGCATGACATTCCATTCGAAAGCTGTGGAGGGCGCTTCAAGAAAAGGTGTGTGAGGGAAGCTCGCTCATGCTGGTCCCCAAACACTCAAAGCTGCCCTTTCCTCACAATGAAACAAAAAAGCTTACAGCACCTGGTATTCCAAGGCGGTCTCCCATTCAAGTAATAACCAGGCCCGACCCTGCTTAGCTTCCGAGATCAGACGAGATCGGGCGTGTTCAGAGTGGGATGGCCGTTAGCCCTTGACTCTTACACACATGGGCTCTATATCCATTCACTCACTTTACAACCTCAGGAAAAAAGTGACATGCAACAGCCTCAGGGTCTTTTCACACGCCAAATAGGTTTCCTGTCAATACAAAGAAAAGAATGTTGATGTCATCGAGAGAAAAGTACTGCATCCTCCATCTGTCTACTTCAAATTAACCACTGCATGAAATTCCATTCCAAAGCTGCAGAGGGCGCTTCAAGAAAAGGTGTGTGAGGGAAGCTCGCTCATGCTGGTCCCCAAAGACTCAAAGCGGCCCTTTCCTCACAATGAAACAAAAAAGCTTACAGCACCTGGTATTCCCAGGCGGTCTTCCATCCAAGTACTAACCAGGCCCGACCCTGCTTAGCTTCCGAGATCAGACGAGATCGGGCGTGTTCAGAGTGGTATGGCCGTAAGCCCTTGACTCTCACACACATGGGCTCTATATCCATTTCACTCACTTTACAACCTCAAAAAAAATGTGATGTGCAACAGCCTCACGGTCTTTTTACACACCAAATAGTTGTCCTGTCAATACAAAGAAAAGAATGTTGATGTCATCGAGACAAAAGTACTGCATCTGCAATCTGTCTACTTCAAATTACACACTGCATGACATTCCATTCGAAAGCTGTGGAGGGCGCTTCAAGAAAAGGTGCGTGAGGGAAGCTCGCTCATGCTGGTCCCCAAACACTCAAAGCGGCCCTTTCCTCACAATGAAACAAAAAAGCTTACAGCACCTGGTATTCCCAGGCGGTCTTCAATCCAAGTACTAACCAGGCCCGACCCTGCTAAGCTTCCGAGATCAGACGAGATCGGGCGTGTTCAGAGTGGTATGGCCGTAAGCCCTTGACTCTCACACACATGGGCTCTATATCCATTTCAATCACTTTACAACCTCAAAAAAAATGTGATGTGCCACAGCCTCACGGTCTTTTTACACACCAAATAGTTGTCCTGTCAATACAAAGAAAAGAATGTTGATGTCATCGAGACAAAAGTACTGCATCTGCAATCTGTCTCCTTCAAATTACACACTGCATGACATTCCATTCGAAAGCTGTGGAGGGCGCTTCAAGAAAAGGTGTGTGAGGGAAGCTCGCTCATGCTGGTCCCCAAACACTCAAAGCTGCCCTTTCCTCACAATGAAACAAAAAAGCTTACAGCACCTGGTATTCCAAGGCGGTCTCCCATTCAAGTAATAACCAGGCCCGACCCTGCTTAGCTTCCGAGATCAGACGAGATCGGGCGTGTTCAGAGTGGGATGGCCGTTAGCCCTTGACTCTTACACACATGGGCTCTATATCCATTCACTCACTTTACAACCTCAGGAAAAAAGTGACATGCAACAGCCTCAGGGTCTTTTCACACGCCAAATAGGTTTCCTGTCAATACAACGAAAAGAATGTTAATGTCATCGAAAGAAAAGTACTGCATCTGTCATCTGTCTACTTCAAATTACACGCTGCATGACATTCAATTTCAAACCTGCGGAAAAACGCTTCAAGAAAAGGTGTGTGAGGGAAGCTCGCTCATGCTGGTCCCCAAAGACTCAAAGCTGCCCTTTCCTCACAAAGAAACAAAAAAGCTTACAGCACCTCGTATTCCCAGGCGGTCTTCCATCCAAGTACTAACCAGGCCCGACGCTGCTCAGCTTCCGAGATCAGACGAGATCGGGCGTGTTCAGAGTGGTATGGCCGTAAGCCCTTGACTCTCACACACATGGGCTCTATATCCATTTCACACACTTTAAAACCTCAGAAAAAACGTGAAGCGCAACAGCCTCAGGGTCTTTTCACACGCCAAATAGGTGTCCTGTCAATACAACGAAAAGAATGTTAATGTCATCGAGAGAAAACTACTGCATCTGCCATCTGTCTACTTCAAATTACACGCTGCATGACATTCAATTTCAAAGCTGCGAAAGGCGCTTCAAGAAAAGGTGTGTGAGGGAAGCTCGCTCATGCTGGTCCCCAAAGACTCAAAGCTGCCCTTTCCTCACAATGAAACAAAAAGCTTACAGCACCTGGTATTCCCAGGCAGTCTGCCATCAAAGTACTAACCAGGCCCGACCCTGCTTAGCTTCCGAGATCCGGCGTGTTCAGAGTGGTATGGCCGTAAGCCCTTGACTCTGACATACATGGGCTCTATATCCATTTCACTCACTTTACAACCTCAGAAAAAACGTGATGCGCAACAGCCTCAGGGACTTTTCACACGCCAAATAGGTGTCCTGTCAATATAAAGAAAAGAATGTTGATGTCATCTAGAGAAAAGTACTGCATCTGCCATTGTTCTTCTTCAAATTACACGCTGCATGACATTCAATTTCAAAGCTGCGGAAAGGCGCTTCAAGAAGAAGTGCGTGAGGGAAGCTCGCTCATGCTGGTCCCCAAAGACTCAAAGCTGCCCTTTCCTCAAGCTGAAGTTAAAAGAATTGCAAATTAATCCTTCACAGGTACTTGTTCACAGAGATGGATGAAATAAAAATTGAATATATTCTAGTATTATAAAAATACAATGAACTAAATTATTAACAATGACTAAGAGGATTTTCAAAACAAAACAAACAGTGTCTTTCTTGGTTCTGAACTTTTGTTTCACTGAAAATAAAAATCTTTTTTAGTTAGATAGTTTCACATAAAATACCCTCAAGTCATCCTTTACACCTCAATTGTAAGGAAAAAAAGTTTCCTCTACAAAAGATAACCCTTTTGTTTTTTTAAAATATACATCATATTTAATCCCTTTCAGAATCCTTAAGTTACCTTCTAAAACGGTATTCTTTAATTTACAACAACTAAAACTCAATATTTTACCTGTGGGCACACACACATTCAAATGAAACACCTTAAATTAAATTTTTACCTGTTTCAGGCCTGTTTATTGAAGCTCGTGTGCGGTCGGGGCTTCACAACTGTAATGGCCGCTTCACTCGCAGCTGAGCTCACAATAAAAGCAAGTGCATGTGTATGTTAGTCCTCACAAATCCAGGGTTTTATTAGAAGGGGGAGAACGGGAATGGAGGATGAGAGTCTGAATGGTAATGGCAATGGCGGTGGAAGTCACAATCCAAACACTCACACGCAATGGCGGGACAGCGAAAGTCACGAAGAAGAAAACACAGCAGGACAAGGCACAGCAGAACAGCAGAGCCATCGGATGGAAACCCGTCTCTCTCTCTCCAATGTCCGTCTCCTTCAAGCATATTATCTTAATTTAGCCACAATTATCAAACATTATCTCGTGTCGAATTCGCATTACCTTTACTTTCGCTCCAAAAATATTACAACGCTAAAGCTACGATCTGCTGGCACATTGGCACGGAATGCTATCCCTAGCTAGCACGTCGCTAACCATGTACACATCCAGTCTCTTTTCACTATAACAGTTAGATAAAGCGCAAATACAGGCATAAATATTCACCTCTCGAAGGTCACACAGAAGTTTACATCAGGACCACCAGTCGTCGACCTCCAAAATAAACTTAAATGCTCTCCACACAAATGATGCCTCCCCTCTTAACTCTCTGATCATTGCCTGTGTTTCTCTCCCCATGCGCGCTAACTACTCACCTCACAAACCTGCGCCACTAGTCCCACCCCTTACACAGAAACGTTCCTCTCATTGGCTTTTGCGGTCTTAATACACCCAAAGATAAGACAGGAATGAAATGATTGACAGGTAACAATTGAGGTTACATATAAACACGGCTTCTTCCCCTCTCCTTATTCTCAGATCACTGATCTTTTACAGACTCAGAGAACTTAAAGACCTTCATATGAATTTATTTTTTAACTGTAAATAGTTTTACTTTTTAAATGTTACATATTATATTTATGCTTTTAACCTGCTCACATTATAACCAATTTTAAAGATCATGAACTCTATTTATTTTTGAACTTTTTAACACATCTTTTTATGCTTTTTATGCGATGTAATTTATTAGATTTTTGTACAGGGCTACGTGTTGTATGATAACAAGAGTGTATATTGTTTACAATGTGTTACAGTCAATGGGTGGCACGGTGGTACCGTTGTTAACAGTGTCGCCTCAAAGCAAGTTCAAGTCCTGGCTCGAGCACAGGTTCTTTCTGTGTGGTGTGTGCATGTTCTCCCCGTGCCTGCGTGGGTATTCTGTCTGCAATGGACTGGCTACCTGTCCAGGGTGAAACCTGCCTCTCACCTGAAAGCCACTGGGAAAGGCTCCAGCCTCCCCCTGCAACCCTTAACAGAAATAAGCTGGGATGCATGGAAGTATAGAAAGCGGATACAATGAAGCGCATACAAATTTTTCGAATGCATGAAAAAGTCTCACCTTTTGTTTTTTTCATGTTGGTTAGTTTGGAAGCATGGAATTTCTGACAAAGCCTAAGTTTGTATTGTTTATTCACTGATTTTTCTGACAATTTACAAACAAAGCTTTCAAAACTGAGAGGACAAGCAGTGGTGTTTAAGATCAACACCCAACATGGGGCTTGAACCAACAACCCTGAGACTAAGAGTCTCATGCTCGACTGACTGAGCTAATCAGGTTACATCAGTGTAAGTCCCATAGCATGAAGCAGTCAGAGTGAGAGACTCACAGTCCTGTGAGTGATCACCCACCCATCTATCCATCCATCCATCCATCCATCCATCCATTTTTCCGCTTATCCTGTTAAGGGTCACAGGGTGGGGCTGGAGCCTATCCCAGAGGGTACATTACCTTGGACAGGTCAGTGGTCCATCGCAGTCCACCGCAGCCAACAAATATTGACAGACAACCATTCACACTCACAGCCATACCTACGGTCAATTTAGAGTTGCATTTCCATTTGCATGTCTTTGGACTGTGGAAGGAAGCTGGAGTACCTGGAGAGAACCAGCACAGGGAAAACATGCAGACACTCTCAGGATTTATTCCAATGAAGCGCCTAAAAAAGGAGTGTTGGAACTCACTCAGATGAATGAGACATTATAAGCCATCAAATATATACATGTAGATGTAGTGTTGGAGATCCAAGAAAACAGGGAGAAAAGAGAAGAGAAGAAGAAGAAGAAAAAAACAGCTTCTTTGACCAGATAACATAGTTGTCTATTTCAATGTTTGAGGTCTGAAAAAATAACTGATTAACTGTGAAATGTGATGGACAGGCAAGTACTTATTAGGATCAGGGCAGCTGGAAAATAGGCTCCTGCATCTGTAGGCAATATCAGAGACAAAGAAAAATCAACACAAATGAGCAGGCACTTGAACGATGCTAAAACCACTCTTTTTTAAACAAATACAACCACAGCTTCTGATCTATGGCCTTAACTACACTGTAATCATGCCATCAGACAGACTCATGCCAGAGCAGTAGCCTAGCACAAGATGGAGGAACGTAATTGCATGTAAACACAGTCAGTGTGCACTCATCTTAATATGAACCGACTTAACTGTTGTGTGACACGTATATTGTGTGTACTGTAAAATGGTTCAGACTATCAGAAAGCTTCATGAATTCACAGGCAAAATACAGATGTCGCACACATTAATTTGTGGAGGCTCGAGATGTAAAAAGTGAAGTCAACTCTCTGTGTTTTTTGGACTAATTTGCAAGCATTTTCAACATTTTGGCTAGCTGCTAAATCTGGCTAGCATGATGTGCACCGAGTGTAATTATCAATGCAAATGTGGCAGGATGAGAGGTCCCATCCTAGCAGTGAGACTGGTTGGTGATGCCTGACTTGGCTTGTACCATCATTAGCCAACCAGTGTGAGGCGCTGCTCTATAAATAGGGGCAGCATCTACCTGGTCAATCTCTTGCTCTTGGGGTCCGGGGTCCTCCCACTTCCTGGTCACCTCGCTTCCGCCTCTGATCGCCTCACGTCTGCCTTCTCGCCACCGTCTTTGCTGGTATGTAGCAGTAGCTCCCTGTAGCTCGTGTTGCATGCTGATCATGCACGTTTTTCATATTCACGTGTTTAATTGTAGGCGTCCGGCTTTTGGGACACGGTCCCTTAATCGCCGCTAGTGGGGAAACCCCCCCCCCCCCCCCCATCTGACGTGCAGAGGCTGTTTGCCACAGCATACTAGCTGTGAAACCCTTTGCTCTGCATGCGTGCGATCTACACCTGATTGGCACAGCTGGTGAGCCGTGACACTGAGGAAGAACTAGCTGCTGCTTTGCTACCGGGCGCTGTCTTGCCAGACTATCCTGCTTTGCTAGATGCTCCTGCTTTGCTCTGGCTGCTGTTTGTTACAGACTACCCTGCTTTGCTCTGGCTGCTGTTTTGCTACAGACTACCTTGCTTTGCTCTGGCTGCTGTTTTGCTACAGACTACCCTGCTTTGCTCTGGCTGCTGTTTTGCTACAGACTACCCTGCTTTGCTCTGGCTGCTGTTTTGCTACAGACTACCCTGCTTTGTTACAGGCTCCTGCTCTATTAGCCTGCTCTGCTACTAGCCTGTTCTGCGACCTACTGGCCATCTACACATGTTTTGCTTGTTTGTTCACTGTTTACTGTGTTCACTGGAGTGCTCTGCTTCTGTGTTAACGAATTGGAATCCGCTGTGTGTTGAACTGGAGGTTGTTTCAGTAATTCACCTTGTTTAACCAGGGTCTGCCAGATCCTGATGTCCACCGTGTGGCGCCACTGAACTGTACTTCATGGTGCTCTGAAGGTTTGGATCTGCATTGTTTTCCATTCCTCTGCTTGGGCTTCAGGGTGTAGCAAGCTGCTGGACGGCTATCCGTTAGCTCCCTGGTCTAGCAATGGAGAAATGAACTCGTTTCTGGTTATTTTGGGTTGTATTATTTTTCCTTGCTAATTTGTTTTTTAATAATTAAATCTTGTTTCTCAAATTAATTTTTAAATTGAGGTTTGAGTTTGGTTCTGGTTTTTGTGGTTTTTTTTTAGTTTTGGTGTTAAATTATAATTGTCATTTCGTTTCAGGTACTGGAAGCTCACGGTCCTGGCGTCGCTTTTCCTCTTGTGTGCTGTGCACCCCTGTTTTGCTTTAATCATGTGTTTTTTAAATGTGATGTCCCAATTGATCAGGGTGTCTTCTGCCTTGGGATCCCTCCCCCCCACTGGTAAGCTCCAGACTTGTTTAGATTCATTCTTGTTCTCTTTTTAATCTGCTGGCCTGTTTACAATAAAATATTTTTGTCATGGAACTACGTCTCCTGCCAATTAGTAAATGAACCTGTGAGTGCCTTTTGGTCGGTACGTTAACTATTTCCTTGGGCGAAATTCCCAAGGTGGCGTTGTCCGGCTTTGGTCACTATTATATTTTAATAAGTGCACCCCCCACTCGTGTGTCGCCACACAAACTGGAAACTTCACTTAGCCTCCACTGGCCTACAGACTTTGAGCCAGTGTCTACAATAAATGCAATCGCTACTCACCAAATGACTGTTATTGAGATGGATGATAACCAAGGCTCTGGCCTCACGTGCAGATCAGGAGATTCTCCTTGCGTCCATCAGGCAAAGATACTGCATGATACTGTTTTATTTACAGTGAAGTACTGTATTTTAGCATTACAGCATAGTTCTGTTAAACAGTCATGGGGTGTAATTTAACAGATTCCTATTAGAATTAACGGCAAAGTACTGTATTTTTATAAACAGGGTGATACTGTTGAAATCTTGTAGTACACTGCAAGCAATTGCTGTAAATTTACAAGTCCCACCGCTTTCATAAAATTCATCACTGGATTCAGGACGACCCCTGCTACTCGGCTGCGGTGGGTGGGAGGAGGCTCAGGCCCAAACAACGCTGACTGCAGCTTTAATTTAATCCTAGGTTGATGTAATACTCTGAGAAATCAGTGGTATTTATTTCATGATTTTCATAGGAATAAGTTAAGAATAAAATGCCAGTTCATGGTTAAGCTAAAATTTACATTAGTATTATGAAGAAGATATTAAAATAATAAAATTTGTTTAAAATTTAACTTTAAAAAACATCATTTCATGGGGTGTGAATGTCTTTGAAAAATGTTAAAGTAATTCTCTTACGTTAGGTTACGTGCGTGAGTTCATGACCTTTAGTGTTTACACTTCCGGGAGAAACGAGCGCGAGGAAGGAGCATCGTGTGAATGGCGTAACGTTATCGGAGTTTGGAGACTGTGTTGTCGGAGAGGAGTTTTTATCGGTAACGGACTGAACTGTAATTGACCGACGTGATCGGAGTGCGTGAGTCGGATTCTCCGCCACCGATTGTGTTTTGAGCACCAGGCAAGTCCAGTTACAGAAGCTAGCGGGAGCTAGGCTAACGCTGTCCACGCTGAATGGAGACGCCGCTGCACGGACGGGACAGGAGCTTCGGATAGTCGCCTCGGGAGAGAGTCGTTAATGGAGGACGCGTCACTGTTGCCGACGGAGCCGGAGGATGTGCCGCTGCTGCCGAGTCACGGAGGTCTGTTGCTGCGGGCTGCTGCGAGCGGGACGGTTGCTGCCACAACGAGCGAGGGATTCATCGGCTGCGGTCCGGTATTGTTGACTTCACCGACACACGGGGGGGATCTGGTAAAGGTTTCCATCATGAGCTCCAATTAAAGCGGGCCAACGAAAGTAAACATGAGTGCACTCGAAATAAAATTAGACAGTTGAAAAAAAGACAAACAATATACCCCGGGGTTCTTTTATTTTCTATAGTCTTGTTTGTTGAATGTGTTTTTCTGCAAGCTTTTAATACATTTTCTAAACTGAAATCTTGTGTTGGTTTCATTGAATTTGTGTGTTGTTACTGAAGCTTTACAGCAGAGTTTAAAGGTCAAGTGTACTCCCCATAGCCTCCATTTGAATATTTAAGAGTGAGAATCATACATTGCCCGAGATTGATATTAATTATTCCAGATGGGACTTTTACCATACAAGATATTTGAAATGAGTTAAAGTGTTCCCTGTAAGCCTAAGGTGGGTTTTAATATTGGAGCCGGTGGTAAAAGGGTTACATTTAGAAATCTAAACCCCTGCTACCATGAGCACACATGGAAATAAAGACTCAACTGACCGCTCGGTCTACTTCAGCTAGCACACTGAACAATACTGTTGTTTACTTGCTAGCTGATAAGTGAGCAGCTGATGTTTGCAATAACATTGAAATAAACTAAAAATAGAGTCAATAGCTCAAATCCTATCACCACCAAAGGAGCCACGTCTTTAACACTTCAATCTCATAGCGACTCCTCAGGATTTCTTCTTCTCTCCATTGCATTTTGTAGGAGGCTCCTGCCGGTCCACACTGCCTTCCCCCTAACAGATTCAGCTACTGAGACTAAAGTTCGTTAGTGAGCTCAATGCATAAAAGTGACGTAATATTTGTTGAAAACTAAATAGGCGTGAAGCTGTAACCTCACATGAACACTTGAAGTCTAGATTTCAGCTGCATGTGAAGAAATCAGCATAAAATCCTTGTGTTGGTGTTTAAACCTGGACTACCAGAACCAGGCTAAGAGGTGTTTGTCTGTTAGCTGTGAAGCAAACTGAAACATGAAGGCTTTGAGGGTTTGTTCTCAACACAAAGAAAGATTCAATGCTCAAACTGCCAACTCTGTAAAAACAAAACATTTTTACAAATCTCAGTTTATTTCTTCATGAAGATCTTAATGAGGCAATCAGCACCAGAGCACTAAAGTTAAAATTAGTAACACCGTCACTAACGATGGATTTATTTGACCCAATGTAGTTTTCCTGATCAAATATAGTTTTCATCAAAATATATATTTTTTTTTATAATTATTTCCCAATATGCAACGTCACATAAATGAAAAAATGGAGGACCCTATAAAATGACCTGACGTCAGTGTTCAAGGGTGAAGTCATTTTTGGAATGAAGAAGAGTTCATCCAGCTTTTTTTGCCTCGTGTCTCTGAACCAGCTCATTTGTTGTGTCCATGCCGTTCCGTGTTTAACATGTTTTATGTAACATGAATAACATATTAATATACAAATATATACATGACATAAATTATATATAGACACAGATAAACATCAATAACCAGTGAGAGAAGTCATGTGGTTCTCCGACCTCTCTAAGCTGCATCGCAGTGCTGGAGGAGTGCTGACATCATCATTTATGGTTCCTTGCTGGATGAAGGCCTAAACTATGGAGTGAAATCTACTGCCTTGAACTCACTCTTCATTTCTGCTCAGGCTTTTCCTGCCAGCAAGGCAGTTGCAAGAAAAGCAGTCAGCTGATGTCCACAGCTCAACATGAGAAGGACACATTTCTTTTGAAGAAAAAACATTTCAAGGAGTTTTTCCTGCCAATACAGGACAACACCCACTCACAAACCAGTGCTGGACAAGTTCCTTCAAAGCTGTAATGCCTTATTTCTTACTTGTTACTGTCATTTTAAAATAATTGGTTCCATTACGATTGTGTCTGCCAGCGCTTGGTGACTGTACAGGAGGTCTGTGGACCGCAGGGCCACAACAAGCCCATTTCCTCAACTCTCCATTTAGTACAGAGGTCCCCAAGTATGGACCAGTGAGGATAAATGTGATAGTGTAGAAGTCCTTTTGTTCTTCAACTTGTCCAACTTGATGGTGAGTCTCCTTTTCTCAAGGATTACTGAATGCTTGTGTTATTTATGGCATTGTAAACACTTTATAAACCCTTCATTCAGAGCTGTAAAGAACCTTTAACCTCATATCCCAGACATCAAAGTGGGCCACTAACTGGTGAGAGGAAGCTATGCTATGCTGCTACATTCTGAAGAGGTAAAGTAGCAGGTTCTGAGAGTGATGGCTAACCTGGATGTGTTCATCTCCTACTTTAATATCAGCGTCCCAACTTGGAGCTCTGACCACCTCCAGCTTTTTGTTCCTGTTTCTGCTTCAGTCAACAGGGAACTCAAACCTGCAATAGAATCATCAACAACAATGGAATAGAAAACAGAGGAAGACAAAATATCATAAACTTACAAAGCTGAGAAATGTTCATGAAGAATAAATGCACACATTATGATTGAGGCCAGAAAGTAAAACTCCACACCAAATGTATTTTGACATGTAGGGATAATGAACTTGAATGTGTTGAAATAGCAGATGAATGAATCCACTATCACAAGATGGCGTCACAGATCTCACCATGAAGTTGGACCAGTTGAAGAACAAACAGACTTCTCCACGATCACATTTATCCTCACTGGTCCGTACTTGGGGACCTCTGTACTAAATGGAGAGTTGAGGAAATGGGCTTGTTGTGGCCCTGCGGTCCACAGACCTCCTGTACAGTCACCAAGCGCTGGCAGACACAATTGTAATGGAACCAATTATTTTAAAATGACAGTAACAAGTAAGAAATAAGGCATTACAGCTTTGAAGGAACTTGTCCAGCACTGGTTTGTGAGTGGGTGTTGTCCTGTATTGGCAGGAAAAACTCCTTGAAATGTCATGCAAGTTTTTTCTTAAAAAGAAATGTGTAAAACATTCATTAACATCCAGGCCCAAAGACAAGAGAGGGCAACGCTCCAGGAGTCTTTGATCTCTGAATTCTGAGCATTGATCTCCTGCTTCAGTCTTTGATCTCTGACTGATCCGAAACTAATCAAAGGATCACATCAGCATATTGGTCCAGTCTACAGATGGTGATTTTACCAAGTGCACTACAGCAGTCCTTGTTGCTGTCTGCTGTTGTGTCACAGCAAAGTAAGGAAACAGCCTGACGGTCCTCAGGAGGAAATTCAACAACCTCCAAAGATGGAGGTGAATCTAGACCTGCTCATGTTTACTGTCCTTGATGAACTTGACAAACACACCACATGTCACACACTCTACAGTTTCAATCTGTTGAGAACATGAAACGTGTGGCCCCAGTGACCCTGCATGAAATTTTTGTCCAATTCAAATTTTGATTCATGACCCAGAACCACTCAAAACCCCTGAAAAATAAAGGTTTGGGTGCATTAAAGACATAAATAATAACATCATCATGTTTCAAGGGGGCTGCAGGGTGGTGCAGTGGTTAGCACTGTGGCCTCACAGCAAGAAAGTTCTGGGTTCGAGTACCGGCTCGGGCGCAGTATCTTCTTGTGTAGAGTCTGCAAGTTCTCCCCGTGCCTGCGTGGGTTCTCTCTGGTACTCCGGCTTCCTCCCACAGTCTAAAGACATGCAATTTGGGGACAAGGCTGATTGGATTCTCTAAATTGACTGTAGGTATGAATGTGAGTGTGAATGGTTGTTTGTCCCTGTATGTTGGCCCTGTGATGGACTGGTGACTGGTCCAGGGTGAACGCTGCCTCTTGCCCGTAGACACTGGGATAGGCTCCAGCCCCCCGAGACCCTGAACAGGAATAAGTGGAAGAAGATGAATGAATGTTTCAAGGTTTTCTTCCCTCAAATCTGAAGGTCAAGCTGCATTATTTGCAGTGCTCATTAGCAGGGGAATTAGCTCCAATGGTAGAGTGCTAGCTTAGCATGTGAGAGGTAGAGGGATCCATGCCCTCATTCTCCAGAATACTTCAGCTTGTTCTGTTGATCAGAGGAGCTGCTGTGTGATGAATGCTGATGTTTGTCCACTGCTGTGATAAAGTGTCACCCTGTTACTGATACTGACCATTTCAGCTAATTCCCCTGCTAATGAGCACAGCAGATAATGCAGCTTGACCTTCATGCATGGTTGGATGAGCGTCACCAGGTGAAGCTTCTCTGGTTGACCAACATGTGGAATCTCTTTCAATACTCCAGTGGTGGTTTAAGTGATGAAAATATGGATTAGTCACTGGAAGTGTGTGTGTGTGTGTTTAAAAAGGCAAAAAAACCTTTTTTCAGCAATAGAACTTTAATACAAACTCAAAATGAAAAGCAGAAAAGGCCAGAATCCAAAATATGGATTTACAGAGGAAGCGTGCTGGGCCCAGAACCCAGAGGTTGATGGATCAAAACCATCCTCTACTAAAAGAAGGGAATAAAATAAACTTGGTTGTTTTGAAATGTGAATCTGTTAAAGAGGGGTGGAAATGGTGAGGTAGTCATTGTCCCTTTTGTTTTATTACAGAGACCTCATTGTTACTTAAATAATTTTAATTCTTTACTTGAAGATTCACGCTTTTTCGCTCAAAATGTATAAAACTTCTTGCATGTTGGTGCCCCATCACACACAACAGGTGCACTTGTACTCTTTTCACCTCTGACCCACAAACATTCATAGTCTTCCAGTGAACGTCCAATTATCTTCTGAAATCAGTGATGAATCTTTCCCTGCTGAGACTCATTATCTCTGACTGTGACTAGCATGTGCTAGCAGAATACAGCAGTCCTTCTTCATTATCTGTCTTTGTCTCTGACCAGCTCTCCTGCTCTCTTTCCTCCTACCAGTCAAAGCAGACATCTTCGCCTACTGATCTTGGATCTGCTGCCTGTTCCTGCCTAGTAAAAGAAGGAACCAGCACCTGGTTCTCCAGGCTGAATTAACTCCAGGACGTTGGCCAGCCGTGTCAGTTGAAACCTTATTTGTCCAAATAGAGAAAAAATAAGTCTGATCATTAATGAAAGATGTCATCATGGCTTTGAAACTGTGGTTGGGGACAAACCAACATGAGCACATTCATGGAAGAATAGCAATAAAAACAGGAAGTGTTAGTTAGCAAGTACTCACCAGTCTTTCACTATCATACATGAGTCTAGTGGAACAAAATGGCTGCAGCTGACTGTGCTGCCTGGTGGTGGATCACTCTTCACCATCCTCACAGGCCTTGATGGAACCAAAAAGGCGACTTCCTGGAGAAGATCTTCCAGGGGGTCCAGGTTAAAGCGGTGCCCCAGCTGGCACCAGGCACTGACCCAGGTCCTGCATGTGAGATACTGTCAGTTCTGTTCTGCCCTGCTCACAACCACAGGCTGGTGGTGAGGCCTGCAGCAACCAGGGCCCCAGTCACCAAGTGTATAAAGGCTGGTCATTGTGGCAGTGGGAGGAGTCAAAATGAAGACAGACCAATGTGAGCAGGACTTGACTGCAAAAGTAAGAAGAACTTGACCATGTTTCCTACAGTACCCAGGAGGCTTGGTAGTTGTTGAAGGAAGCTCCAAAAGCAAAGAGCACTCAGCAGGATATAAAAAGAAAATATCCAGACAATAAAACTACAAGTAGAAACAAGATGAAATACTAAAAGCTTTGGAAAGATACTCCAAGGTTGTGTTTACATTATTATATACACTACTATTCTCCATGACTCCTAAAGAGGGAAAGGAAGAATTAGAATGTGGATCAGATCAGCTGATTTCAGTGTTAAGTCCATCCCTCCATCCACTTTCTATTCTTATCCTTTAAGGGTCACGGGGTGGGGTGGGGGGGGGGGCATCAGTCTCATGCAACCTAAACTAAAACTTCAGTCAGATCAAATTCAGATTAAAGCAAGAGTTTCCAGATCAAAGTCAGAATTCCTGATGATGTCATCAGGGCTTTGACAGTACCTAGAATTCTGTCTTTGATCTCAGGAGGACATGAAAGAAACACAATTGAGGAAAGTAGAAGAGAGCACATTCAGCTTCATTAGAAACACTTGAACTGTTGAACAGTAGAATTTGTTTGAAACAGTTTACAACACTGAGTGACAGGATTGAAGAGGGAAGATTTTTCTACTTAACATTTAATTCTAACTTAAAACTGGGGATGAACATTCTCAGTAGTTCATATACTAATATACAGAGTAAGTCATGTCATTCCCTTTTGGAAAAAAAAACAAGAAAAAAAACATGTGAAGCTCCTCCCCCCAGCTCCAGGTGGTACAGACAGATATGAGAGTGGCAAGGAAGCAAAGAAGTGATGTGCTCCTCTCCAGTGCTCTTGTGTTGTTGTGTTCTTCTCAGCTCCATCATGAAGACGTGCTGGCAGTGGGCGCTGGTGGAAGTTTGCAGCTCTCACTGGAAAGTCCTGAGGCTCCTCCCATTCTGAAGCAGGCAGTTGCTCCTAGCCAGCCGACACTTTCCCTCTCTTGTGTAGGAGTGAAGAACAAAATCAAAATAAAGAATCATCACTCTTTCATTGGGGGACATTTTTTCTCATTCTAAAAATTCAACAGCTTCTATCATTTCTTTTACAGAATATGTCAGTGATATACTAGGATTTTCTGTTGTGCTGTCAAATTAACTTTTATCGATGCTTCACACTTCAGGTGTGAAAGTTTTTCAGTGGGAAAGACATGAGAATGAGGACGAGGCTGATTGATACTCTAAACTGACTCTAGGTGTGACTGTGAGTGTGAATGGTTGTCTGTCTTTATGTGTTGGCCCTGCAATGGACTGGCGACCCCTCCAGGGTGAACCCACTTCACGCTGAAAGCTGGGGAGACAGGTCCCCCCACCCCACAACCCTTAACAGGATAAGTGGAAGAAAATGGATGGAGGAATGGATGAATGAATGGATGGATGGATGAATGAATGAATGGATGGATGGATGGATGGATGGATGGATGGATGGGCTACGGTTCAGTCACTGTGTCTCTTGTTCCCACAGTGATTTGATGCATCCTACCAACACAGCAGGACTCACCAGGAGACAATGGATTGTCAGTCATTTTTCACTGACAGCGCTGGAGCCGGAGCCCACAAGGTCACAACTGGCATTGGTGGACTCCAGGGTATGTTTGGACCTACAGAAATGCACAACCTGTTAATGACAACACTTTCATATATTTAGCCCTGCTCACAGATCTCTGATACAATTTTCAAGTCATACAACAGGTTCAATGTTGACCCTTCGACCACCGTTACACTGAAGCAGAGTTCAATGGCAGTGTTGCATATGTTGGGAGGAGCCTGTGGCTCTCGGTTCAGAGGATGATTTGAAGAATTTGTTGTTGCTGAACTGTTTATGCTTCAATTTCTGGACGTTCACTGGTGGAATGTTTGTGGGTCAGAGGTGAAAAGAGTACAACTGCACCTTTTTTGTGTGATGGGGCACCAACATGCAAGAAGTTGTCAAACATTTCCAGCAAAACAGCATGAAAATTCAAGTTAAGAATTAAAATTATTTAATTCAGCGTTTAACTACCAGGCCTCTGGAATAAAACACAAGGAACAACTGACTACCTCACCATTGACTTCACACTGATAACCAGGAGGTAACGTGGTAGTCAGAGCAGCGATGCTCAGGTCTGTGGACTGAACAATGTCCTCTCATTCACACACACACCACTCTTTCATTGGGGCTCCTTTCTCCTTGTTCTGACACAGAAATTCAACAGCTTCTGTCATTTAGTTTCCAGGAAATGTTGATGACACTCTGGGATTATTTGTTCTCCTGCTGTCACTGTCAAGTGCCAGCTTAACATGTGAGAGGTAGCAGGATCCATGCATGTGTTCATGTTTACAGCAGACAAGGAGGAAACCTTGGAGGATTTCAGTGACTTTTAGCAGTGGTTCTCACTTCATCTTCTCAGTATTAAGTTTAAAGCGAGCTGGCCAGGAGTTGAACCTAGAATCTTCTGATCCGTAGTCAGACGCGTTATCCATTGCGCCACCAGCCCTGTGAAGGAACTGCTATGTTCATGTGTGCTTGCTTTTACAGAAAATCCCAACAACGTGGTGGCATTTTCAGGGGACACAATGGTGCAGTGGTCAGCACTGTGGCCTCACAGCAAGAAGGTTCAGCTCTCCTCTGTATTTGGTTGCTAGGAACCTGAATCAGTCCTCAGTGGAGCGGTGCTGCTGAGGCTGAGTGAGGCTTGAGTGAGGGACTGAGCAGGAGCAAACAGGTTCAAGCAGGTTCAGGCAAACTCCACTCAGTCCACCAACATCAAAGCAGAGGAACTGAGTTCATCTAACAAAATGGATTCATATCATCTCCACTTGGAATGCTCTGGAACTACAAGTACACTTAAAATGGCCGACTTATGACAACAGAAGGAACTTTGAAGTAGATTTGATTTATTTAAGTCAGTGACAGTCATTTTTTTCAAGAATTTAGTTCAGGTAACTTCATTGTTTTACTAAGATGAGCTTTAATGTTATAACATTGAAACAAGATCTTCATGTGTTGATGGATCCATCACAAATATGAGCCTTCCCAGTCTGTCAGGTGGTAGAATTCAGTCAGCACCAATAACAGGAGAGTCAGAGTTTAGAAACCAAAGACAGACATTAAAGTCTCACATTAAAGTGTTATATCTTTGAAAATATACTGCAATACATGAAATATTATATTTCCATGGATGGAAACCTCGTTCTTATATTCTTTAATATACTGCAATAGTAATGGACCCTCTATGACCCTGTAGTGATGAATCTATCAAGGAGTACAAATTATTATAATCAGAGAATTTTGAAGTCAAGTTTGAGATCAGTTTGATCCTCTCTCCCTCTCTCTCTCTCTCTTTCTCTCTCTCTCTCCCTCTCTCTCCCTCTCTCTCTCTCTCTCTCTCTCTCTTTCTCTCTCTCTCAGGAGCTTTTAAATGAATATTTTAATAAAACAGAACAGGAGACTGAAGAGTGATCACTAAAACCCACAGGCTGAATGGGACATCTTTTAAAAATATTGAACCACTGAGTAAAACCATAGAAGCGCTCCTGTCTCGTCGGTGCTAACAAGTTAGCTGTTGAGTGAGTCCAGCTGTGCTGTCTAGGAATCCTGGTAAAAAGCCTCCACACATCAAACAGCTGGTGTGTTGGTGGATCTGTGGATCCTGCTGGAAGAAGCAGGATGGAGCTCTGAATGGTTCCTGTCTAAAAGAGCTTCTCTGTGCAGCTCCCATCAGCTCCTAAAAACAGGAAACCAGCAGATTCAGTGTTGAACAGTGGCATGAAAATGTTTCAAAAGCTGTCCTGTCCACCATTTGTTGGTGCAAAGACATTTAAAAACACCAGTTGAACATTTTCCAAAGTTTTCTGTGTAGGTTCTCATTCATCCAGGTCATCGTAGATCGAAGCGAAGTAAAATCTGGTCAACTGGACATAAGTTTACGCACCGTAGTTTAAAACTTACGTCCAGTTGACCAGATTTTACTTCGCTTCGATTTTCCAAAGTTGCTCTCACCTTCTTTCAAACACCTGGAACGATTTCCTCCAAATCAAAAGAAACTGGTGAAAAAACAACAACAAAAAACTCCTGGAGAATCAAACTCCACCCTCTGCTCCAACTGGACTTGGGACTTCAAATGACCTCCATTAAAAGCCTGCCTGCATCCCCATTCACTGACTGTTGTGCTGTGGGTCTCCTGGACAAACATGGCAGGGATCCTCTTGATCTCCAGGAGTTTAAAAAGAGCAACTCTTTTAAAATGGGTTCTGGCTCCATTCAGGTTTAGAGAGCTGAGATTAAAATCACACATGAATAAAAGAGGGAACCCAAGAAAACAAGTCAGCGTGAAAGAGGAGCAGATTTTAAAACTCCTCATCATTTCCACCTCCAGGAGTGAAGCCTCCCGGGACCCAAGAGGCTCCAGCTGGCAGAGTTCTCACTCATTTCTCCACCACCTCGCTAACCTGAGCTGTAGCATCTGAGAACAAATCAGTGACCCCCTTCAGTCCAGAGCCGACTCCACAAACTCTGAGCCCCACTTTACCCACAGCCAGCCGGCCTCCTCAACACTGCATGACACACGACGACTAAATTGAAGACTGAGGCGTCTCATCAAGAGATCTGTCACATGCGTCTGCTGTGGAGGGTCAATCTGTCCGTCCACATTCAGATCATTGATGCAGCGACTCTGCTATGATCAAACTACTCAGGATGAAACAGACCAATGTTGACATCAAGTAGCAACTCAGCAGCTGATCAACAGAGTCCTAAGCACCAGTAGAGCCTGTTCATCGTCCCTGGGTGATCTTAGAATTCTTTCTTTGATCTCACCTTGATTTCTCAATGATTTTTTTGTACACACAAATTAGGAGTTGATGGGAGTTGTTGCAGATACCAGTGTCCAAAGTCCAGCTTGAACCCAATTTGTGCCACTTATTTGTCAAGCTAGCAGAGATTCTTTTCACTGCCAAGCTAAAGTGACTTCTGTCAACAAAGGTAAACATACAAAAGGATATTTCTACTGTCAGTTCAAGATTTTTATCAAACTCCTTTTTCATAGCTTCAACCTTCCTCTTGTGTTTGCTTTCTGTTCCCATCTCTGATGTTAACAGGTCGGTTTTGACCCACGTCTTCAATCAGCTGTAAAATAAACTAAAAACAATTTTCTATCATCCAAGTTGTTTCCATCTCTTGGTTTCCTTGTTAGGCTTCCTTATCCATGGAAATATTGATTTGAATATTTTGTTGTGGGCCTCTGGACCTTTTCTAGTCAGTAAACCCTCGATTTCAGTTTAAAAAATTATCAAATGAACCTCAAGAAAATAATAGAAATAAACAAAAGGTTTTTGTGTTTCCTGACCATTACTGAGGGGTGTTAGAACACATCTCTGACATGGATTGGTTTTATTTATTGTTTCATTTTAATATTATTAACTATTGTAACATCCATGGTGTTATGGGTCAGTGTGACAGTCTAGACCCCACTGTCACTGTTTGTCCCTGGCCCACCTCAATGAGTGCACAGTTGTTTGGTGGGATAGCATGGACAATCCCGGAGACGGCCAGCAACGTTGAAGGACATTTGTTCGGCAAGGCCATGCATCAAACAGGTTACGGCCTTCTCCCTCACCAGGGCTCTGAACTGGATCCTAAAAGAGTCAGGGTGGGGCTGGAGCCTTTAAGTAGGCGTCGAAGGCTACGCCCAAATTGGGGCGAACCATTCCCTGTCCGGAGACAGGGGAACTCGAACAGTACATCGACATGTGAATGGGTTTGGTCAATGAAGGACACTGGACATTTGTTTATTGCAAAGTAGCAGATATATATGGTCATTGAAGGACATGGTGTTTCTTTGCTGTATGTTAAGGTACACAGAACAATTTGGGAAAACAATACAACTCCCCTTAACTGGTCTTTGGTCTGTCTGGTGGGAGGGGCCATGAGAGTATATAAGGGGTGAGAGTGGGCTTACAAGGTAGTCTGCTGTTAACTCTGCTAGGTTAGGGACCTCATTGCTGAGGTCCAGAGGTGAATATTGTTTCTCAAAAGTTCTATTGTTTCCAAGTTATGATGTTCTTTCTATTGATTAAGCTGAGAGTCAACTATGGTTGGAATGTGCATTGATTTATTCTTGTTGAAAGTATACTGCTAAAACATAGAATGTACGCGTTTGATCAACGTTAAATATTTTGATTTGCATTTTGCTAAATTACTTTGTATCTGAGTTATGCTTTTGTTTTGAGCTCGTTATTTAGTTTTGATTATTTTTATTACAGACCTCTGGTCCCTTCTGTATATAGCTGCTTTATTATATTTGTGTATCACAACTGGGGAAATAAATATTGTTACAACTTATGCAACTCTGTCGTGTTTTGCCATCAATGGTTTAATGTCTGGGTCTCACACTACCCATACCTGTGTCCGGGGTGTGACAGTCAGTTTCCACCCTCATATATTTACTTCAAGAAAAAGACAAATATTTTTTTCAGCAACAGAACGTTAATACAAACACAACATGAAAAGCAGAACAAGCCAGAACCCAAAATATGGATTTGCAAGGTCAAACAACCAGTCAAGCAAATCAAACCAACTACTGGTTCAAAACCAGTAAAAAACAAACTGAGGAAAAGTCTCTTGGTGCAAAAACGTGTGCGTTTGCAGTTGAACCACAATCCATTTGTCCTGCTGTCCTGACTGCTTGGGCAGACCTGACTCCTACTTTCTTCTGGAATCTGGTGGCCTGAGTGGGTCTTGGCTGTGGCTGTTCTGGTTGGTGTTGAGGCAGGGCTGCTGAGGAGGATGCTGGCGTGGATGCTCTCTGTGTTGCTGATGGCATGGATGGAGTGCTGGGTGAGCTCTGCAGCTGTCTGAGCAAGGCTGCAGCGTCTGGGTCTCAGGGCATCCGTTCCCTTCTCTCAATGTGTGGCTTGACCAGGGAATTTCCCAGCTGCTCCAGAAACATTCTCCACTTGCATTTTTGGTTCCACTCTTGGTGGATGTGGGTCCACAACACCAATGTTTCTATGCAGACACATCAAGGATGCTGCAAAACACAAGAATCCACCCTGAGACTTTCTCTTCAACCGTGTTGAGGTCTTCATGACTGTGATGATGCAGGTTGTCTTTCTTATTTTCGTCTTACAAATATTTATAAATGTTATATTTAGAAAATCAGACAGCACAAAAACCGAAAATGGCGCCATATCATTTACATTTTCTGTCATACATCTGAATGTGTAGACTCTTTTTGTCCTGTCCTGACTGGCAATCAAAGAAGGCTCCAGTGGTGAATGCTGTCAACAATGTTCCCCAAAGCCACCATCCAGCATTATACAAAGTATGATCAGAGATCCCATTGCAAAGTACAGTCTTCACATACTCATACATTTAAACACCCATCTAAATAAATTCTGCTTCCATGCACCAAGTACACAATGCATATTCATACACAAATATCCACATATGTACAGTACAGAGAACAAACAAGAACAAGTACAGAGTGAATCCTGGAGAGAAAAGGTGAGGTGCATCAGAAACAAGAGCAGATGTTTGAAAATGCTTGATGATTTGAAGATGAGAAAGGAAGTGAGAGACCGAAGTGAGGAGGAAAGGTTGTTCCAATCTGATGGAGCTTTAAATACAACCGGACAAAGCAGAAGGCCGTCCCCACTGATCCTGGATCTGCTCGACATTCCTGTTTGTTAAAAGGAAGGTTTTCATCACCGCTGTTGCAGGATGTGCTTGCTGATGGAGAATTGTTGGGTGTAGATTCATTGAAGGAGTTTGGTGCTGGACCTGCTCTACTAGTGAAGAGTCATGAGAGAACTTTTGTTGTGATTTGGTTCCATACAAATAAAAATGACTTGACTTGATTTGGTGCCTCATGAGGAGAAAATTTGGGCACAAAAGTTGGACAAGAGTGTTTGTGGAGGGGTGATTTTTTTTTTTTGCAGTGTTGTAAGTCACTGTAACTGCAGCTGAATGATTGAACTTTCTCCAAATGTCCTCAAGATGGTTTCCAAATGGGACTGCACGGTGGTGCAGTGGTTAGCACTGTGGCCTCACAGCAAGAAGGTTCCGGGTTCGAGTCCCGGCTCGGGCGCGGGAATGTGTGGAGTTTGTATGTTCTCCCCGTGCCTGCGTGGGTTCTCTCCGGGTACCCCGCTTTCCTCCCACAGTCCAAAGACATGCAATTTGGGGACTAGGCTGATTGGACACTCTAAATTGACCGTAGGTATGAATGTGAGTGTGAATGGTTGTTCGACTCTGTATGTTGGCCATGCGATGGACTGGCGACCTGTCCAGGGTGAACCCCGCCTCTCGCCCGTAGATGCTGGGATAGGCTCCAGCCCCCCCGCGACCCTTACTAGTAAGGAATAAGCAGAAGACAATGATGGATGGATGGTTTCCAAATGATAAAATTGACTTGAGGAAAATATGAATGTGCGATGACCAGTTTCTTTGCTGATTCTAGGCAGACATAGAAACAAATGATCTCTACACTCTAGGTTGCATTGTGAGCTGAAAGGAATTGAAAGTTGCTTCAAGTATGAAGGGAAAATCAAGTAGACACATTTGAAAATAAATACTGACCAATGGAGTTGCCTTTGGGACTCCTACATTAAATAATGATGGGTTCAATCCAAGCACCTGAGCACAAATCTACAAAGACTATTATATCAGACATTGAGAGGACAAAGATTGATGTCTGAATGTGTTAGGACCGGCTCAGAGGTGCAGCAAAACCTGGTAGCAGCAAACCACCATTTATTAAAGTAAATAATCAACCATGTGAGGTGTGGAAGTCAGTGTCAGCAGTGGAGGTGAGAGTGTGATGTGATGTCAGTGTGTGCTGCATGTTGTTGGTGGAATACAAGGAAAAACAAAAGGACAACAACAGCACGCCGGCTGAGCGCAGAAGGGAGACAAATGTCTGGGAAGGCGGGGTTAAACAGGCCTAACTGGGAACACTGGCCCGGTGCTCCCAGTCAGCCTGATGACCAGGCTGCTCCACACCTGCAAAGACACAAACACACCCACCAACAGGACCCTGCACACACAACGCTGCATAGGACCCAGGCCTGGGGCCGTCACCAGTGTTCCCATAGAAACCACCAGCGTAGTCCAGTATTGGGAACATGAACTGTGTTATAATACTTTTCCAGACTTCTTGTGGAAAAAGTCAACAGAGCGACAAAAGTAATTTTAGCCCACCAGATATTTGCTTGGACACTGAGTTCATGTGAAATTTAAATGACAGCAGAGAATCAGGCCAGAGGCCTGGATATTCAAAGTCTTCAACTTTTGCTTTTGTTGTTCCATCAAGAAAGCCAATGAGCCAGTTAGTTGACAACCAAGAATCAGGTCAAACGGAAAACAACATACGATATGAGGTTTTTCTTGTTTCTTGATGGGCAGCCAAAAATATTTTCAGCATTGGATCATTGAAGTCTGTTTCATTTCTGATGTCGTGTTCAAAAATAATTGCTCACCTAAGAGGATTCTAAAAAGTCAGACTTTCTCAGTGATATTCTCTTCTCAGGCTTTCAAATCTTTTAAATTTCCATTTTCCACAAGTGAGTAGAAAGTTGTTACTCTCTTTGAATCCAGGATTTAAATCTGTGGTTCATTTCATGAGGCTTGAACCCTGGATTAAAAGCACATCATTAAATGACTTGTAGTGATATTCTCCTGTTAACATTCCAAATTATTCATTGAGATTTGGACTTTACGGAAACATTTTTCCAGATTTTGATGGGCCAGTACAGCAGGAACTGGGGCTCATTCATGTCGTGGTTTAAATTTGAGCCTGGGTTTCTTCCCCTGCAAGATAAATCTGGAAAGCATTTTGTTCAATTCAGAAACGGTTTTGAAGGCAATTTCTCCAGTTGGTCCTGGAACTAGAAAGAGATCTTGTGGTAGGACATTTATTTTTACTCTATCAATCCTGTGACTCAGACTCAGAAAGGAAATGGAGTTCCATCTTCTTCTATCATCTTCAAGGAGTTCTGGCCCCAATCCAGGTGGAGGTTTTCCTCCTTGTGTTCTGGAGGTGAGTGATTAAAGGTCAGAACCTGTGTTTTAGAATGGAGAATTTATATCCAGCAGAGCTTCCCAGTGTTTCAGAGTTTTATTAACGCAGGTCCTGTGTTAGGGGGCTCACTTCAATATGTTAAAACATCATCAGCGTCCAGCACCACCTTGTGTTCTTCTCCATTTATGTAGACACCCTTAATATTTGTGGTCTCTCTCAACCACTGTACGAGGGGCTCGATATAAAGAGCTGGAAGCAGCAGGAACTGGGGGGTCATGTCTCATGGTCTCTCTTATTTTGATATCCCATTTGTGTCCTGTTCTTCCTGTTTTAGTTTGATGTCGAACCTCCCCTCTCATTTTCAGGTTACTTCACTTGCCCTTGTCTTCTGTTTGCCTGAGTCTCTCGGTGCATCCGAATAGACGTCAGGACTCTGAGAGGGAACGACCTCAGCAGAGACTCCTCTATTTCGAGGAAAGGAGAGCTTAGAGAACACTTTTTTGACATCATTCAACATCCTCAGGGACGATCGTTTACAAAGTTCGATTTAATATAGGACACATAAAATCACACCACATGAAGCAGGCGAATGAACAATAAATCAAATATAAAAATGCTTTATTTTAAGATATAAAATATCTTGTGAATATCTGGAGCTTAATTCCAGCAGCAGACCTCCTCAGGTGATGGAATTTATATTTGACATGTTTACCATTAAATGAGACACATTTGCAGTCCATTGAAATCTACTTGTGTTCATGGTGAGTTGATTTCAAAACATGAGCTGACAGAATCTACGTTTAGGGAGGAACCACCATATCCAGGGGTCTGGACCTTTTTGTAGTCAGAGCCATCAAAGTAGCAGACTAAGCTAGCAGACATTAGCATTGAGAAGAAACTGACCAAACACCGCCCTATTGCATTGTGGGAAAATTCTGCTTGGTTTGTGTCCATTAATACACACAAGAAATTTGTCTCATGCTGCCGTGACCTGGAGTCGAACCGGGGTTGCTGCGGCCACAACACAGAGTATTAACCACTATACGATCACGGCCTCCTCAACAGCAGATCGAGCTTCCATGTCTTTGTCTAAGGTGAGATCAAAGAAAGAATTCTAAGATCAAACACAAAACTCTGAGATCAAAGGTTGAAGTTCCCCAATATTCAATTTTAGCTCAGACCCTCTTCAAGGTGGAACCAGCAGAGGAGCTCAGTAGAGACAACTGGACAGCAGCAGGACAGAACAGAGGCTCTCCACAATGGGAGGAGACAGGAAACAATTTTCTATCATCCAAGTTTTTTCCATCTCTTGGTTACCTTGTTAGGCTTCCTTATCCATGGAAATATTGATTTGAATATTTTGTTGTGGGCCTCTGGACCTTTTTTTCGTCAGTAAACCCTCGATTTCAGTTAAAAAATGATCAAATGAACCTCAAGAAAATCATAGAAATAAACAAAAGGTTGTTGTGTTTCCTGACCATTACTGAGGGGTGTTAGAACACATCTATGACATGGATTGGTTTGATTTATTCTTCATTTTAATATTATTAACTATTGTAACATCCATGGTGTTATGGGTCAGTTTCAACCCTCATATATTTACCTCAACAAAAAGGAAAAAAAGTCTCTTTTTCAGCAACAGAACTTTAATACAAACACAAAATGAAAAGCAGAACAAGCCAGAACCCAAAATATGGATTTGCAAGGTCAAACAAACAACAACCAGTCAAGCAAATCAAACCAACAGAAACCAACTACTGGTTCAAAACCAGTAAAAAACAAAAACAGAGGAAAAGTCTCTGTGTGTAAGAACATGCATGTGTATGTGTGTGTGTTTAGATGTGTGTGTGTGTCAAAAACTGACACACTTCATTTTTTGACAACATGAGCCAACAGTGGTGGTGTCTGTCAAAGAGGTGGAGCTCTGTCCTTCACCTGCAAGATTTCAGCAGGCAGCTCAGGTCTAGTTTTCTTCACTGTGCCACCATGATAAGTTTCCTCCTGAGAAGTTCTTGTCCAAGGTCATAGCTGGTAAAAGAATTGTCACAGTGATACTGGGACCCTGCAGTCCAGTCGTCATATCCAGGACCACACTGGACATGGCCGTCTTTGTTTGTTTTGTTGTTGTGCAATGTGAGAGAACGTGACAGACCATTTTATACCAAAGACAGGCTGTGTGTGTGTGTGTGTGTGTGTGTGTGTGTGTGTGTGTGTGTGTGTGTGTGTAACCATGTTAAATTCTTTTAAATAAATATGCTTCAACCTGCTATTATTTGTATGCTGTATGATTTCTGAAACCCAAGGCTAACTAAGGTGTACATACTGCAACCTAAAGTATGGTAATGAGGAGAATGATGAAAAATCCACAAGGTGATCAGAAAATAATAAATGTATTCAGGAAAACAAAACATCTCTGAACATGTGTGATTGAAATATGTCAGTGGGACTGGCAGAATCTGGCTTTACCACAAAGTGTCTCATCAAGAGATCTGTCACATGCGTCTGCTGTGGAGGGTCAATCTGTCCGTCCACATTCAGATCAATGATGCAATGACTCTGCTATGATCAAACTACTCAGGATGAAACAGACCAATGTGGACATCAAGTAGCAACTCAGCAGCTGATCAACAGAGTCCTAAGAACCAATAGAGCCTGTTCATCGTCCCTGGGTGGGCTCGAACCACCAGCCTCTCTGTTAACCGCCGAACGCACTGACCGATTGCGCCACAGAGACTCTGAGTCACCTGCTTTTCATGAAGAGTTTTCAGGCTAAATTTCAGAGTGTGAGGTCCACACGGCACATTTGAGGGAACATGAAGGACAGATGAGAGTCTGACTGTCATGGTGAAAGCCTTCAGCACTAGAACTGAAACAGCCCCCACAATCTTAACCCCCCCAGACCAAACATCATCGTCCAGCCTCCAACCAGAGGTCCATCAGTTATCATGGGAGCCACATGTGGAGTCTGGATTCTTTTCTAGAATGAGACGACAATGACAGTCCTGCCAAGTGACATCACTGACATGAATGGATGACTTCAGTCACGTGACTGAAGTGCTGTGGTTCTTCTGATGAAGGGCGGCATGATGTTTGCTGTCTCAGGCTCCACCAAATGTCCTCTTTAGGACGCCACAATGTGGCCTCTTCAGTGCTCCATCTTCCCTGCATCGGAGACACAAGGGTTTCTCCTGGTGCCGACCCGATCATCCTTCTACCGAGTGGTGCGGCGATGGATCCTCAGAGGACGCTGGGATCCTTCTTCTCATCAGTGCCACAGTTTTTCATGGAGGGAACAGCAGGAGCTTTTTAGTCATGTTTTGCTCGGTGTTTCCTGCTCAGAGCATCAGGATCTGTGACGCCATCTGGTGATAGTGGGTCATCATCTTGTTGTGTGATAGTGGATTCATTTATCTGCTATTTCAACACATTCAAGTTCATTATCCCTACATGTCAAAATACATTTGGTGTGGAGTTTTACTTTCTGGCCTCAATCATAATGTGTGCATTTATTCTTCATGAACATTTCTCAGCTTTGTAAGTTTATGATATTTTTTCTTCCTCTGTTTTCTATTCCATTGTTGTTGATGATTCTATTGCAGGTTTGAGTTCCCTGTTGACTGAAGCAGAAACAGGAACAAAAAGCTGGAGGTGGTCAGAGCTCCAAGTTGGGACGCTGATATTAAAGTAGGAGATGAACACATCCAGGTTAGCCATCACTCTCAGAACCTGCTACTTTACCTCTTCAGAATGTAGCAGCATAGCATAGCTTCCTCTCACCAGTTAGTGGCCCACTTTGATGTCTGGGATATGAGGTTAAAGGTTCTTTACAGCTCTGAATGAAGGGTTTATAAAGTGTTAACAATGCCATAAATAACACAAGCATTCAGTAATCCTTGATAAAGGGAGACTCACCATCAAGTTGGACCAGTTGAAGAACAAACAGACTTCTCCACTATCACATTTATTCTCACTGGTCCATACTTGGGGACCTCTGTACTAAATGGAGAGTTGAGGAAATGGGCTTGTTGTGGCCCTGCGGTCCACAGACCTCCTGTACAGTCACCAAGAACTGGCAGACACAATCGTGATGGAACCAATTATTTTAAAATGACAGTAACAAGTAAGAAATAAGGCATTACAGCTTTGAAGGAACTTGTCCAGCACTGGTTTGTGAGTGGGTGTTGTCCTGTATTGGCAGGAAAAACTCCTTGAAATGTCATGCAAGTTTTTTCTTCAAAAGAAATGTGTAAAACATTCAGTAACATCCAGGACCAAAGACAAGAGAGGGCAATGCTCCAGGAGTCTTTGATCTCTGAATTCTGTCTTTGATCTCTGAATTCTGTGCATTGATCTCTGAATTCTGTGCATTGATCTCCTGCTTCAGTCTTTGATCTCTGACTGATTCTAAACTAATCAAAGGATCACATCAGCATATTGGTCCAGTCTACAATGGTGATTTTACCAAGTGCACTGCAGCAGTCCTTGTTGCTGTCTGCTGTTGTGTCACAGCAAAGTAAGGAAACAGCCTGACGGTCCTCAGGAGGAAATTCAACAACCTCCAAAGATGGAGGTGAATCTAGACCTGCTCGTGTTTACTGTCCTTGATGAACTTGGGCGGTACTCTGGTGCAGGGATGAGCTCATTGAGATGATCTGGGATCAGTCCTGATGTCAAATGGACAAAATGTTTTTTAAATCTCTAATGACTTGTTTTAACTGAACCTACTGGATCCTGTGGTGCCTGATGAGGAGACAACTTGGGTACAAAGTTGAAGACGAGGGTTTTTGGAGGGGAGATGATTTTTTTTCCAGTGTTGTCAATCAAAATAACTACAACGACATGATAGAATTTCTCAAAATGTCCTGACTAAGATGGATTCCAAACCAAATCAGCTGTCACAAGGGAAAGTCTGCATGTAAACACACACACACACACACACACACACACACACACACACACACACACACACACCAACTGACATTCCCAGGGACTAAACCAAACCAATTCCTACTTAACCCTAAGCTCCACCTCAGTTCCAGATGAAACTGGTTGAACATGGAACCGTCCCACTTGGAACATGGAACCGTCCCACTTGGAACATTTCCATCACCTTCACCACCACTGGAGTATCAACAAAGATTTTGGTCAACACCAGAATGGTTGAGACAAGACAACATGCTACCAATCCTCTCTCTCTCCCTCATCATCAGCTGCTTCAGCCCTTGAAAGAAAACCTTTGACACATGGACCTACAGTAGGAGCAGATGTTGTTTCCTCTGGAACAGCAGTTTAACGTTGTTGGCAGGACTCGAACCTGCGCGGGGAGACCCCAATGGATTTCTAGTCCATCGCCTTAACCACTCGGCCACAACAACTACACTCCCATGAGCATGAGTAGAGGATTGATATTCAACAATTTATCTTCATTGACGCACAGTAGATTTTTTTTATATTCTCACACACACAAACTATTTGTGTGTGTGTGTGTGTGTGTGTGTGTGTGTGTGTGTGTGTGTGTGTCAGTGGTTTTGACTGAGTAATGAAGAGGAGGATTTCTCCATTTTTGTCGTCACTCTGCAACCAATTTTCAGTTTATCTCATAAGAATGAACAAACTTTGACATATTTCTTTCTTTTGTGTGTCAACAACTTTGGTCTTGAAAGCTCCTGACAAACACACCACATGTCACACACTCTACACTTTTAATCTGTTGAGAATGTAGACAAATTTATATATATTTGCTTAAACTGTAGTTAAATTTATACATACATTCACTTAAAATAGAGTGTAGGACACACAAGGCAGTTGTAATAAAGATGTTTCTGTGGCAGTTCCCAAAGAGGTAGGAAAGGTTCCAACACTGTATTTAGTTCATCAATGTACTTCTTTAGTGTTCGTAGCGGTACCGGGATCTCCTGCTTATGCATCCCAGGCAGAATCGATGACTTAGCTGCAAGTCACCTTATTTGACCTCGTGAACATCTGGAAGTAGTAAAAGGTGTTTTACAGAGGGGTCCCACAAATCTCCAAAGCACCAGGATTAGTTGGTGCCATTGTGACTCGAGGAAGGAACTTATAAATACTGGAGACAACACAGATCGACATTCCAAGATATAAGACAACAGAAAAACACTTACTATCAGCAGTGAAGCACAGACCAGACTGTTTACAGTCGACAGGTGAAAAGGTCACAACAGGGAATAGTGGGAGTGTAGCTCATGCTAGCATCACTCCCTCAAGCTAATTAAGTCAGAACAGAGTCCACAAGAATTTCCATGGTGGGATGAGGCCGTGAAAGATAAGAGCATGGCCGTAAATCGGAAAGAGGTTTTAATCTTCACAGCTGCAACAACATGGCCACGATGGACCAGAAGGGACTGGCATGGGGTCAGACAGAAGATCCTGCAACACACATGAAGATCAAAAATACACACTTGCACGCAGAAGCGATCACATAAGCACCTCCCTGTAACACATAAAAACTGGAGAAGGTAGTTAGATCGTTGGACTTCTTGCCCCAACGCCAGGGACGACGCATCTGAGTATGCTGACTCCAGCATAGGGGAAGACGATCTCCAGAGCTCTGTATTCTTTCCTGTTAATCTGAATAAATTCTTTTCAACCAACTGGAAGGTGTCCTCTCCGGATTTTGAACAGCGCAATACATATACTCTGTGGGTCCTTCTGATTGATTAATGATGACTTGTTGAAAAATTCCTACAAGAACATGAAACGTGTGGCCCCAGTGACCCTGCATGACATTTTTGTCCAATTTAAATTTTGATTCATGACCCAGAACCACTCAAAACCCCAGAAAAATAAAGGTTTTGGTGCATTAAAGACATAAATAGTAATGTTTCAAGGGGGCTGCATGCACAGCAAATTTCTGAGTGAAAAAATCTGGAGTTTGACACAAAGCAGTGAAGGAGTAAAAATTTTGGAGTTTATTCCCACATTGAGACTCCAGCTCGTGTTAACTGATACTCTTAAGCAGTGTGGGAAAAGTCGTACATTCACTGGGTGTTCAGGGCAGTGAATCACCTCCACCCCAGAGTTCATTCAACGTTTCTCTCGCTCCTACTTATACAGAGACAGGTACGTGAGCAATTGTACCTCTTAAACCGTTCTTAATGTTGATATGTTTCGATTTATGTAATATCAAACTGAATACTGGCCAGGACTAAGTGACTTGTAAGGAAGAACTTCAATTTTCCAACTCTTGCAGAACGTCATCAGTGAGGCAACTGGGTAAGCGAGCTTCTTCCAGTCGTGCTCATATTTCACGTATTAAATGAACACTGGCTCATGTCATTCCGTCTGGTGTCGTTAAAAAGTAGTTTTGCTAGCTTCACGTTCGGTTGTTTATTTTTTATTTCCTGCGCGTGTCGTTTTTAGACGAACTTCTGTCACAACATCGGACTGGACACGCCGCGGCTCGAAGGCTGCGTGACAGGACACCGGGGCCTTCACGAGAGGAACCTGACAGGTAACATTAACGCTTCACATTTACCACGAAAAGCTTTGACAAGCAACGCGACCGTGACGTACTGTAATTGTGAATCAAATGGTGAAAACACGGTCGGCTAGTCGTGCTAAATAATGTGATTAAATGCAGACTAAGCTAATGGAGAACACCAGTGGTAAGAGTGTGAAGGATCCTCCTCCTCCAGTCTAACAGATACACTGTCCATCACAAGCTTAAGCAGCCCAAGAAGCGACACAAGTGATGCTGGATATCAACTTGCTCACCCTGATATGGACAGCACCCGTGCAAGAAGTGTAAGTGTGGTAATTTACATACTTGACAGTTTGCTAGTTGGTTAGCGTAACTTAGGATGCAGATTAAACTCAGGGGCTACAGATCTTGAAAGCCTCATCCTAAATGATATTTTTTTGTGACAGATTGATGTTTCCTGAAGAAATGATCAGTACTTTTGGTCGCTAATTCTTATGATCTTTTTAAAAATCTATTCCAATTAGGTGGTGGAGCAGATTCCGAGCTCAAAGCCAGCAGGGATGACCGTGATTCAGGAGTATGAAGACACGGGGAGTTTGAAAGATTCAACTCGCCCATTAATGGTGAACATCATTGTGGCTCACATGCGTGAAAAGGAAGGGTAAGAAGCTTGATGCTGGTACCTAAATGTTCTTTTTTTCAATTCTACAATTCTACAATTTCATTTAGCAGAAGCTTTTGTCCAAAGCGACATACAACACAAGCAAGAATTTCGACCTAATTCAGGAAAAGTACATAGGAAGCGCTTCAGTGCTTCAGTTGTGATTTGGTCACAGGTACTGCCATCTAGTGGCAGAAGAAGTGTCGCCCCCCCCCCCCCCCCCCTTTTCAGTGAAGGAAAGAATCTTTTCACAAACAATATTTATGTATTTTAGGAGAGCAGTAGCCAAAACAACCAAGGAGTTTCATGCTCTTGGGATTGTGTCACTCTTCCCATCTTTGAAGGATCCATACTCAAAAAAGGGATATGTGAGTTTGCATTGTAAATACAGTGTGAAATCCTGATCTTTTTCAGAATTTCACCATTTGCTTTCCTTTGAAACTTTAAAATGTCAGAACTCTAACCACAGATATTATTTCAGGAACATTTCTATGACATCCAGAGCAACACAGGTTTTCTTGAGTGGAGGGTGAAGACAGTTCAACGTCAGTCTAAAACTGCATCAACTTCCCACAACAAAGTGATGCGTAAAGGAGGTCCCACATCGTCAAGGACAGTTGGTCCCATTGATGACCAGCAATCAGGAGATGGCTGCACGGAAGCAATGTCTCATCTTCACCACACAACTGACTGTGACTTAGTCTTCCAGAAGATGAGAGAAACATTCCTCTATCGCCAACAGATGATCCATGATCCACAGCAGTCAGCAGACATTCTCCAAATGTTCCCTCGTTTCTTGGACACTAAAGGACTGGTAGGAAACAAATACGATTTGAATAATATTTCTTAAAATAAATTTTATTCAATTGATATAATTGTAATGGTTGTTCCCTCCGCTTTACATTAGATTTTGCAGGATTTCTTGCTGATGTTTGGATGAGAGATTTCATCCAGGTTCCTGGAAAAGTGGACCACCTGCTTTAAAGACAAGATCGTCCGAGAGGCCAGGAGCCTGAGACAGACACCTCTTCTGAAAAAACACCTCAACTCTGCCCTAAATGAAGAGTCTGACACTGCTGATGATGAGCCAGGTCGTATGTTGTTAAGGGTTTGTTTGCGATATCATAAGTTAGCATACATTTTTAAGCAAATGGGAGTACATCTGATTATTACTGTCGCCTGTTTTTCTTTTAAAATGTAGAGAAAGATATTCTTAGGTAAAATATATGTTGATTTTTGTCTGCAGAGTGGGACAGTGACATGGCCTCCCTTCTTGTCTTGCTGCATCTGCTTACACCTCAACCAGCTGGACGTAAGCGGCCAAAAAAGATCAGTGTTGCAGAGGCTGCAGATCATTTAGTTCTATTTCAGAAGGTTTGTAAAAGCCACGTGATCTTTTCCAGTATTTTGTAACATTTTTTTCTAGTTAACTGCTTATGTGACAGTGCTTCTCATTGTGTTTCAGGCGTGCCAGAGCTTGGAGGGCCACCTTACCACAGAGCGAAACCCCCAGCCATATCTTTTGGCCAGAGGAACCTCACGAGCACAGGTTTTCAGCTTCTACATAGTCTTGGATGGAAAGCTTCTTCCATGTCAGTCAAGTACATCTTTGGGTGCATTTGATGAGCCGTTCAAGTCTCATTTTGTTTTCAGTCTGAAATATGATGATGCTCTCTCCAGCCTGTACACATTTTTGCAGACTACACTGTACAACATTGACACAACAGAAGAAACTCCAAGAGTCAAAGAGTTAAGAGCAAAGTTGTTGAACAAGCAGTCGCTAAAATGCTGAGATGTTTCCTCTGTGCGTCATCCTTTGGTCCAGCTCTGCTCTTGCTCAGGCACCTCAAACTAATTCATGGAATGTATCCAGGGAAAAATTTAAGATGAAAATGTGGTCAAATAGGATGCTGCTTGCAGTTCTCAAGTTATTCTGGATTTAGAAGGCACCTCATCAAGATACATGCACCATTTGACAGTCCGTGTCTGACAGATCAGACCCCTGTCAGCCATGACACTGAAGAGCACGATAATTTGAAGTGCTTCAATGATGAAACCCCCTCTGCTTCATCACAACACCAAAATATTGAAGAAGGCTCTTCAGTGCCACTAAGCAGCAAGGACATGTGTGCATCAATTATTGCCAAACTTTTAGGAAGTGGTGTACCAAATACTGTCGTACTTTCTACCATTGAGAACTTGGAGACTTGTTGGAGACTTGCAAACTAATATACAGGAACAAGTGCTGAACTTCATACCAGCCACCAATCCCGCCAGATCGGCCATTGAAGAGTTGTTTAAACACACAGACAATCCTTTCAGCCATTTAAATTCAAATAGCAAGTTGGAAAAATATTTCACAGAAAAATGGGATATCATGCAAGCAGTTGAAAAGCGCCTAGGTGTAAGATTTGATACCAGACGAAACACCAAAACTGGAAACTAGGAGCAAGTTCCAATCATTGACAAATTGATCTGTATTCAATAGTTAAAACACTGCAGTTCATTTTCACAAATGAAAGTATTTGTGAATTGATGCAAAAATCTACTAGCTGTGACAAATATGAGGACTTGTGTGATGGAAGCTACTTCACAAATCATCCCCTGTTTTCAAGTGAAAAGTTTGCTCTCCAGTTGTACTTTGATGAATTGGAGTGCGCAAATCCGCCAGGTTCAAAAAAAGGTATCCATAAAGTTGGCTGTCTTTACTTCATTTTAAGGAATCTTCCACCCAGGGTGAATTCAGCCTTGATGAACATTCATCTGGTATCATTGTTCCATGCACAAGATGCTAAGAAATATGGTATTGATGAAATATTGAAACCCTTAGTAAGAGACCTGAAAATATTAGAAACAGCTGGAGTTGCTGTTCCATTTTCTGAAGTCTGTGTTCGTGGCACTCTTGCACAAATGACTGGTGATAACGTGGGTATGCACAGCATTCTTGGATTCATGGCGTCATTTAGTGCAAATCATTTCTGTGGATTTGTCAAAAGTCAGTTTTCTCAGAAGATGACCCGTGTTTGACTTTAAGATCTGCAGTTTTGAATGACCAACATTTTACTGCTTTGGAAAATGATCCAACAATAACCTCCTTATTTGGCATTAAGCGGAACAGCATTCTGAACACTTTGCAGTATTTCAGAAAATTATGCTGTTGACATCATGCATGACATTTTGGAGGGGGTTGGTCAATATGAGGCCAGGTTACTTTTTGAATACCTGATGAAACATTTCATCACTAAAGAAAGCCTGTTGAAGAGGATCTATGCTTTCAAGTATGGCTATTTGGAAAAGAAAAACAAGCCAACCAATGTTAAGCTTGACTGTGTGGGACATGGACTCGGGTTAAACAAATCCCAAACTCTGTTTGATCACAAACATACCCTTAATATTTGGTGACCTGGTACCAGAGGATGATTTGCACTGGCATTTGATGCTTTTGTTGCTGAACATTATTGACGTTGTGTTTTCATACTCGATCACTGAAGGGATGACTGTGTATCTAAAGCATCTTATTATCGAACATCACCAACTCTTCAAAGAACTTTACTCATCAAAAACCTCGATCCCAAAACACCACTTCATGGTCCGCTGTCCTCGGTGCTTCTGAAAAATAGGACCACTTATTCATATCTGGACAATGAGATTCAAAGCTAAACATACATTTTTCAAGGACTGTGATAAGAACTTCAAGAATTTGACTGTCTCACTTGCAAGAAAACATCAGTTTGCTGTAGCCTATCATTGGGAATGCTTGGCCTTAAAAGCAGTCAAGTCTGGTCCAATCAAAATGTGTTTACTTGAAACATCAAGATGTATCTGCATACCTTCACACTGACCCACAGTCCATTGTCAACCTGACAAACTGGGTAAAGTGTGATGGAGTTGAATATCATGTTGGCCTTTTTGTTTGCATAGGCACTGATGAAAACACGCCTTTGTTCAGCAAAATAACCACTATTGTCTTGGATAAAGGTGAAGTGTTTTTTGTTCTGATGGAACATGAAACTTGTTTCCATGACCATTTTCTTGCTTTCCAAGTAAATGAAATCAACCCAAATAAGATTCTGGTTCTGGAAAGAAGGGCCTGAAGACACTTCAAAGCTTTTGATGCCCAAATGTCCTGTGGGTGTGATTCATGTTTTTATGTTGTGTCAGAGAGTTGTATTATTTGAAGTGTCAAAATGTTTGATAAAGGAAACTGAGTGGAATTGATCTTGACTTGTATGTACACGTGTTGAGCTTAATGATGAGTTGAACTGTTTACATTATGTCTGCAATCCTGCATTACAAGGAAGTCACATTTGTTAAATGTGTTCAATATGTCAAGGTTTTTGACAAAGTTTGCACTGGATGGATTTTCTCCAAAGAATTTGTAGAAATCTAGTTGAGATTATTTGTTGAAAAATTGAAAGATGTTTTTGTATAACATTTTGTTTTTTATTTGACTTACATTTTATAACACCGTTTTGCAACTGTTAAGCTGCCATTATAAGTGTCTTTTGATTTGAGGTTTTACCTTATTTTCTACTTGAAGAACGGTGTTGTTGAACAAAGCTCATTGTTAGATAAATGATTTTACCAAAATATAACTTGGTTCACAAGTATGTATTCATGCAGCGAAGTGTTGCTGACCTAATGTCTCAATGTTTTAAATAAAGAGAGGCATTAAAGTAATTTATTTGGTGTATTTCATATTTATTTTACCTAAAAAAAACATTTTAGTGTCTTGAAATATTAACTCCATGAGTGTAAAATACAACACATATTAATAGTTGACTGTTAACACTGAAAAAGAGTTAACATAAATTTAACTAAATATAAGAGTTAATTGTACTCTGAATGGGAGTTGTTTTTTAACTCCTGTACATGTTCAGTTTTAACTCCTGATAGGAGTTAAAAGATCAACTCTCAGAAAAGTTACTTTAACACAGCCCAAGAGTTTATTCGCTGGTCTCACATGTACACTCAGATTGAGTTGATTTTAACTCACAGAGAGTTTATTCCCGAATCCTAAATTTGCTGTGAGAGCAGCCACCAAAATCTAACTACAAATGTTGGATCAAAGTCTACTGAAGAATTGTTGTTTTTTTAATGTATTTTCTTTGATTCACATTTTGTCTATAAACTTCATAATCAGAGTCGCCATCTCATCACATGACTTTGGGTTTGGGTTTGGGTTCTGTATTGGTGGTAAAATATCCTTCCATGCCCCTCACTAGTTTGCACACAGAAAAGCATATTTTACTGGTTTCAAATCTCTTAGCGTGTTCTCTCACTTAAACCAGCTGTGGCAGCTTTCATTGTGTGATTGATTTTAAAATATAAATATGGAACAGAACCATTGGAATCAGATGTCAGGACATTTGAAGGAATGTAAATCTCCTGTTGAAATGTTGCAGTGTGCAGCTGAGGCTCTCTGGCAGTGGCACAAGGAGCCACAATGGCAGAACCTGGACCCTCCTGGAGGAGAACCACAGATGAGGGCCTTCTTGGCTCCAGATTGATGGAAATCAAGTGTCTGAGGCTGTTAGCAGCCATTAAGTTGATCTGGATCACTCTTCACCATCCTCACAGGCCTTGATGGAACCAAAAATGCGACTTCCTGGAGAAGATCTTCAAGGGGGTCCAAGTTAAAGCGGTGCCCCAGCTGGCACCACGTGCTGACCCAGGTCCTGCATGTAAGATACTGTCAGTTCTGTTCTGTCCTGCTCACAACCACAGGCTGGTGTTGAGGCCTGCAGCAACCAGGGCCCCAGTCACCAAGTGTATAAAGGCTGGTCATTGTGGCAGTGGGAGGAGTCAAAATGAAGACAGACCAATGTGAGCAGGACGTGACTGCAAAAGTAAGAAGAACTTGACCATGTTTCCTACACTACCCAGGAGGCTTGGTAGTTGTTGAAGGAAGCTCCAAAAGCAAAGAGCAGACAGCAGGATATAAAAAGAAAAGATCCAGACACTAAAACTACAAGTAGAAACAAGATGAAATACTAAAAGCTTTGGAAAGATACTACAAGGTTGTATATACATTATTATATACACGACTATTCTCATTGACTCCTAAAGAGGGAAAGGAAGAATTAGAATGTGGATCAGATCAGCTGATTTCAGTGTTAAGTCCATCCCTCCATCCACTTTCTATTCTTATCCTTTAAGGGTCACGGGGGGGGGGGGGGGGGCAATCCCAGGTGACACTGGACAAGAGGCAGGGTTCACCCTTGACAGGTCACCAGTCCATCAGGAGAAATGAGGTGGTCGGTATCATGCAACCTAAACTAAGACATTCGTCAGATCAAATTCAGATTAAAGCAAGATTCTCCAGATCAAAGTGAGAATTCCTGATGATGTCATCAGGGCTTTGACAGTAACTAGAATTCTGTCTTTGATCTCAAGACATGAAAGAAACACAATTGAGGAAAGTATAAGAGAGCACATTCAGCTTCATGAGAAACACTTGAACTGTTTAACAGTAGAATTTGTTTGAAACAGTTTACAACACTGAGTGACAGGATTGAAGAGGGAAGATTTTTCTACTTTAAATTTAATTCTAACTTCCAAGTCAAGTCAAGTCAATTTTATTTATAAAGTGCCAAATCACAACAGAAGTTATCTCATGACACTTTACAAGTTTATCTCATGAGATCGGTACCCTGGAAGGTATCACCTTGATGCTTGATGTTCCTGCCTGTTTAAAGGTTTTGTCACCACTGTTGCAGGATGTGCTTGCTGATGGAGAATTGTTGGGTGTAGATTCATTGAAGGAGTTTGGTACTGGACCTGCTCTACTTGTAAAGAGTCATGAGATAACTTTTGTTTTGATTTGGTGCAAAATAAATAAAATTAACTTGACCAGTGTTATTTGTGGTCTTTTGTTAATTGCATGGCACATGAAATTATTATTGGTCACTTTTCTAGCAACAGTCTCACAGTGGCAAGACAAGAACACTTCTACTTTTGATGATGACAGTTTGTTCAACACTAAACTTTATTCAGTACCATGTTGTCAAACACTGGAACATCCACAGCACCTGAACAGGGACTTGAACCCTGGACCCTCAGATTAAAAGTCTGATGCTCTACCATCTGAGCTACTCAGTCTCTTCCTACAGAATTTAGACAGGAAAAGAAATACCTGTGAAGGTCAAACTGATGCTTTCTTGACTTGTTCAATCCTCCATGTTAAAGTCCACCATGCTTTTGATTGGCTCTGATTCTCTGTGGCAAAATCCTACAAGAGGCTCCAAAAATGTCTTGACTGTCATAAGAATGCACAGGACAAGATGGTAGTTTCCTTCATGTCTGCAGTTCCTCCACTGGAAAGTAAAGTCAATGCTGTTCCTCTGCTGAAACCTGGGATCGGACCAGGGACCTTTAGATCTTCAGTCTAACGCTCTCCCAACTGAGCTATTTCAGCTCTGAGTGAGGGCCCTGCTTCTCTCATTTTATAATCTCTTCCACTCTCACTAGAACTTAGAGAGGATTTGAGCTTCTGAAGTCATGACACATTGAACAGTTCTACAGGACCATTTTTGATGAATGTCTGAATCACACAAGCCTTTTTTGTTTGTCTTCTTCCCAGTTGCCTCAACATTGTGTGAGCCAATAATTCCACATCTGTACCAGACACACCTCTGGTTGGTGGGTTTTCTGGATCTTTCTGTTCTAACAGTGTTTTTTGTCTTAATTATGCCACTTTCACATGAAAGAAACACAAAATGAAAAGTAGAACAAGCCAGAACCCAAAATATTGATTTGCAAGGTCAAACAAACAACAACCAGTCAAGCAAATCAAACCAACAGAAACCAACTACTGGTTCCAAAACCAGTAAAAAACAAAAACAGAGGAAAAGTCTTTGTGTGCAAAAACATCCATGTGTATGGATGTGTGTTTAGATGCGTGCGTCAAAAACTGACAATTTATTTTTTTGACAACTTGAGCCAACAGTGGTGGTGTCTGTCAAAGAGGTGGAGCTCTGTCCTTCACCTGCAAGATTTCAGCAGGCAGCTCAGGTCCAGTTTTCTTCACTGTGCCACCATGATAAGTTTCCTCCTGAGAAGTTCTTGTCCAAGGTCATAGCTGGTAAAAGAATTGTCACAGTGATACTGGGACCCTGCAGTCCAGTCGTCATATCCAGGACCACACTGGACATGGCCGTCTTTGTTTGTTTTGTTGTTGTGCAATGTGAGAGAACGTGACAGACCATTTTATACCAAAGACAGGCTGTGTGTGTGTGTGTGTGTGTGTTTGTGTGTGTAACCACGTTAAATTCTTTTAAATAAATATGTTTCAACCTGCTATTATTTGTATGCTGTATGATTTCTGCAACCCAAGACTAACTAAGGTGTACATACTGCAACCTAAAGTATGGAAATGAGGAGAATGATGAAAAATCCACAAGGTGATCAGAAAATAATAAATGTATTCAGGGAAAAAAAACCATCTCTGAACATGTGTGATTGAAATATGTCAGTGGGACTGGCAGAATCTGGCTTTACCACAAAGTGTCTCATCAAGAGATCTGTCACATGCGTCTGCTGTGGAGGGTCAATCTGTCCACATTCAGATCAATGATACAACATCTCTGCTATGATCAAACTACTCAGGATGAAACAGACCAATGTTGACATCAAGTAGCAACTCAGCAGCTGATCAACAGAGTCCTAAGAACCAGTAGAACCTGTTGATCGTCCCTGGGTGGGCTCGAACCACCAGCCTCTCAGATAACAGCCGAGCGCGCTGACCGATTGAGCCACAGAGACTATGAGTCTCCTGCTTTTCATGAAGAGTTTTCAGGCTAAATTTCAGTGTGTGAGGTCCACACTGCACATTTGAGGGAACATGAAGGACAGATGAGAGTCTGACTGTCATGGTGAAAGCCTTCAGCACTAGAACTGAAACAGCCCCCACCATCTTAACCCCCCCAGACCAAACATCATCGTCCAGCCTCCAACCAGAGGTCCATCAGTTATCATGGGAGCCACATGTGGAGTCTGGATTCTTTTCTAGAATGAGACGGCAATGACAGTCCTGCCAAGTGACATCACTGACATGAATGGATGACTTCAGTCATGTGACTGGATGACTTCAGTGCATCCAATTACCAAGTGCACTGCAGCAGTCCTTGTTGCTGTCTGCTGTTGTGTCACAGCAAAGTAAGGAAACAGCCTGACGGTCCTCAAGAGGAAATTAAACAACCTCCAAAGATGGAGGTGAACCTAGACCTGCTCATGTTTGCTGTCCTTGATGAACTTGGGCGGTACTCTGGTACTGGGATGAGGTCATGGAGACGATCCAGGAGCAGTCCTGATGTTAAATGGACAAAATGTGTCAACATGAAATAAAATTGAAAACCTATTTGAAGCCTTATTTTGTGTTTGATGGACATTTTTTAAATCTCTAATGACTTGTTTTAACTGAACCTACTGGATCCTGTGGTGCCTGATGAGGAGACAACTTGGGTACAAAGTTGAAGAGGAGGGTTTTTGGAAGGGAGGTGATTTTTTTTTCCAGTGTTGTAAATCAAAATAACTACAACGACATGATAGAATTTTCTCAAAATGTCCTGACTAAGATGGATTCCAAACCAAGGGACTAAACCAAACCAATTCCTACTTAACCCTAAGCTCCACCTCAGTTCCAGATGAAACTGGTTGAACATGGAACCGTCCCACTTGGAACATTTCCATCACCTTCACCACCACTGGAGTATCAACAAAGATTTTGGTCAACACCAGAATGGTTGAGACAAGACAACATGCTACCAATCCTCTCTCTCTCCCTCATCATCAGCTGCTCCAGCCCTTGAAAGAAAACCTTTGACACATGGACCTACAGTAGGAGCAGATGTTGTCTCCTCTGGAACAACAGTTTAACGTTGTTGGCAGGACTCCAACCTGCGCGGGGAGACCCCAATGGAATTCTAGTCCATCGCCTTAACCACTCGGCCACAACAACTACACTCCCATGAACATGAGTAGAGGACTGATATTCAACAATTAATCTTCATCGAAGCACAGTAGATTTTTTTAATCTTCTCACAAACACAAACTATTTGTGTGTGTGTGTGTTGTTTACCAGCAAGATGAAAACTGTTGTGGTATTTGACAATTCTATTGTTTCTGAATGAAAATCATGTGAAGGAGAATCATTGAGACATCCTAAAAATGGCTGAGGTCTCTGAGCTGCAGCAGGTCTGAGCTGCTTTTGATGCCCAGATGATGAGGAGGCAGTGAATGTTGGGTTTGGTGGAGCTGAAAAAAATGCTGCAGGTGTTGAGAGGTCTGCTGGTGTCCAGGACTTCCTCTCCAGGTCTGAGGGCTTCTCCCTGCAGTTCCCACAAACACCACAACAGTCCTGGAACCCCTGCAGATGGTGGAGGACCATGATGACCCCGATGCACCATCAGGGCATCAAAAACCAGTCCTGATGATCAAAAAGGTCCCTCCACTCATTCAGGGTCAACTCTAGAAGAAGCTTCTGGAACAGATGAGCAAACACTCTCAACTAGAAATCATGATTTAAACGCAATGTTGATTTTTACATTTTCCTTCAATGTTTTAAAAACCATCAAAGTGGACAGAAGCCCAGATGGTCCAAACCTGTTTCCTGTCTCCTTCCATTGTGGAGAGCCTCTGTTCTGTCCTGCTGCTGTCCAGTTGTCTCTACTGAGCTCCTCTGCTGGTTCCACCTTGAAGAGTGTCTGAGCTAAAATTGAATCTTGGGGAACATCAACCTTTGATCTCAGAGTTTTGTGTTTGATTTTAGAATTCTTTGTTTGATCTCATCTGAGACAAAGACATGGAAGCTCAATCTGGTGTTGAGGAGGCTGTGATCCCATAGTGGTTAGTACTCTGTGTTGTGGCTGCAGCAACCCCGGTTCGGCTCCAGGTCACGGCAGCATGAGACAAATTTCTTGCGTGTACTGATGGAAACAAACCAAGCCTAAATTTCCCACAATGCTATAGGGTGGTGTTTGGTCAGTATTGAGCAGGCGTCAGTCTGACAATGATGTCATATTATTTTGTTATCACTTGACCAGACCCAAAAGTAGGCTCCAGGTGTCAGTTTCTTCTCAATGCTAATGTCTGCTAGCTTAGTCTGCTACTTTGATGGCTCTGACTACTAAAAGGTCCAGACACCTGGATATGGTGGTTCCTCCCTAAACGTAGATTCTGTCAGCTCATGTTTTGAAATCAACTCACCATGAACACAAGTAGATTTCAATGGACTGCAAATGTGTCTCATTTAATGGTAAACATGTCAAATATAAATTCCATCACCTGAGGAGGTCTGCTGCTGGAATTAAGCTCCAGATATTCACAAGATATTTTATGTCTTAAAATAAAGCATTTTTATATTTGATTTATTGTTCATTAGCCTGCTTCATGTGGTGTGATTTTATGTGTCCTATATTAAATAGAACTTTGTAAACGATCGTCCCTGAGGATGTTGAATGATGTCAAAAAAGTGTTCTCTCAGCTCTCCTTTCCTCTAAATAGAGGAGTCTCTGCTGAGGTCGTTCCCTTTCAGAGTCCTGACGTCTATTCAGATGCACCGAGAGACTCAGGCAAACAGAAGACAAGGGCAAGTGAAGTAACCTGAAAATGAGAGGGGAGGTTCGACATCAAACTAAAACAGGAAGAACAGGACACAAATGGGATATCAAAATAAGAGAGACCATGAGACATGACCCCCCAGTTCCTGCTGCTTCCAGCTCTTTATATCGAACCCCTCGTACAGTGGTTGAGAGAGACCACAAATATTAAAGGTGTCCACATAAATGGAGAAGAACACAAGGTCGCGCTGGACACTGATGATGTTTTAACATATTGAAGTGAGCCCCCTAACACAGGACCTGCGTTAATAAAACTCTTTGAAACACTGGGAAGCTCTGCTGGATATAAATTCTCCATTCTAAAACACAGGTTCTGACCTTTAATCACTCACCTCCAGAACACAAGGAGGAAAACCTCCACCTGGATTGGGGCCAGAACTCCTTGAAGATGATAGAAGAAGATGGAACTCCATTTCCTTTCTGAGTCTGAGTCACAGGATTGATAGAGTAAAAATAAATGTCCTACCACAAGATCTCTTTCTAGTTCCAGGACCAACTGGAGAAATTGCCTTCAAAACCGTTTCTGAATTGAACAAAATGCTTTCCAGATTTATCTTGCAGGGGAAGAAACCCAGGCTCAAATTTAAACCACGACATGAATGAGCCCCAGTTCCTGCTGTACTGGCCCATCAAAATCTGGAAAAATGTTTCCATAAAGTCCAAATCTCAATGAATAATTTGGAATGTTAACAGGAGAATATCACTACAAGTCATTTAATGATGTGCTTTTAATCCTGGGTTCAAGCCTCATGAAATGAACCCAAGATTTAAATCCTGGATTCAAAGAGAGTAACAACTTTCTACTCACTTGTGGAAAATGGAAATTTAAAAGATTTGAAAGCCTGAGAAGAGAATATCACTGAGAAAGTCTGACTTTTTAGAATCTTCTTAGGTGAGCAATTATTTTTGAACACGACATCAGAAATGAAACAGACTTTAATGATCCAATGCTGAAAATATTTTTGGCTGCCCATCAAGAAACAAGAAAAACCTCATATCGTATGTTGTTTTCCGTTTGACCTGATTCTTGGTTGTCAACTAACTGGCTCATTGGCTTTCTTGATGGAACAACAAAAGCAAAAGTTGAAGACTTTGAATATCCAGGCCTCTGGCGTGATTCTCAGCTGTCATTTAAATTTCACATGAACTCAGTGTCCAAGCAAATATCTGGTGGGCTAAAATTACGTTTGTTGTTCTGTTGACTTTTTCCACAAGAAGTCTGGAAAAGTATTATGACACAGTTCATGTTCCCAATACTGGACTACGCTGGTGGTTTCTATGGGAACACTGGTGACGGCCCCAGGCCTGGGTCCCATGCAGCGTTGTGTGTGCAGGGTCCTGTTGGTGGGTGTGTTTGTGTCTTTGCATGTCTGGAGCAGCCTGGTCATCAGGCTGACTGGGAGCACCGGGCCAGTGTTCCCAGTTAGGCCTGTTTAACCCCGCCTTCCCAGACATTTGTCTCCCTTCTGCGCTCAGCCGGCGTGCTGTTGTTGTCCTTTTCTTTTTCCTTGTTTTCCACCAACAACATGCAGCACACACTGACATCACATCACACTCTCACCTCCACTGCTGACACTGACTTCCACACCTCACATGGTTGATTATTTACTTTCATAAATGCTGGTTTGCTGCTACCAGGTTTTGCTGCACCTCTGAGCCGGTCCTAACACATTCAGACATCAATCTTTGTCCTCTCAATGTCTGATATAATAGTCTTTGTAGATTTGTGCTCAGGTGTTTGGATTGAACCCATCATTATTTAATGTAGGAGTCCCAAAGGCAACTCCATTGGTCAGTATTTATTTTCAAATGTGTCTGCTTGATTTTCCCTTCATACTTGAAACAACTTTCAATTCCTTTCAGCTCACAATGCAACCTAGAGTGTAGAGATCATTTGTTTCTATGTCTGCCTAGAATCAGCAAAGAAACTGGTCATCGCACATTCATATTTTCCTCAAGTCAATTTTATCATTTGGAAACCATCTTGAGGACATTTGGAGAAAGTTCAATCATTCAGCTGCAGTTACAGTGACTTACAACACTGCAAAAAGAAAAAATCACCCCTCCACAAACACTCTTGTCCAACTTTTGTGCCCAAATTTTCTCCTCATGAGGCACCAAATCAAGTTGTCATTTTTATTTGTATGGAACCAAATCACAACAAAAGTTCTCTCATGACTCTTCACTAGTAGAGCAGGTCCAGCACCAAACTCCTTCAATGAATCTACACCCAACAATTCTCCATCAGCAAGCACATCCTGCAACAGCGGTGATGAAAACCTTCCTTTAACAGACAGGAATGTCGAGCAGATCCAGGATCAGTGGGGACGGCCTTCTGCTTTGACCAGTTGTATTTAAAGCCCCATCAGATTGGAACAACCTTTCCTCCTCACTTCGGTCTCTCACTTCCTTTCTCATCTTGAAATCATCAAGCATTTTCAAACATCTGCTCTTGTTTCTGATGCACCTCACCTTTTCTCTCCAGGATTCACTCTGTACTTGTTCTTGTTTGTTTTCTGTACTGTAAATATGTGGATATTTGTGTATGAATATGCATTGTGTACTTGGTGCATGGAAGCAGAATTTATTTAGATGGGTGTTTAAATGTTTGAGTATGTGAAGACTGTACTTTGCAATGGGATCTCTGATCATACTTTGTATAATGCTGGATGGTGGCTCTTGGGAACATTGTTGACAGCATTCACCACTGGAGCCTACTTTAATTGCCAGTCAGGACAGGTGTTGTTCAGAATGGAAGAGGTGACAGCTTTGGCAGGACAAGTTGCTCCACATTCACTTTCAGTCAAGCCAGGAGTTGAACCTGGAATCTTCTGAGCTGAAGTCAGACGCGTTGTCCATTGCACCACCAGCCCTACAGAGTGGAGGGGTCTTGTCAGATGTATGACGGAAAATTTAAATGATATGGCGGCATTTTCTGTTTTGGTGCTGTCTGATTTTCTAAATATAACATTATATATTTATTTATAAATATTTGTAGGACGAAAATAAGAAAGGCAACCTGCATCATCACAGCCATGAAGACCTCAACACGGTTGAAGAGAAAGTCTTGGGGTGGATTCTTGTGTTTTGCGGCATTCTTGATGTGTCTGCATAGAAACATTGGCGTTGTGGACCCACATCCACAGAGAGAGGAACTCAACCAAAAATGCAAGTGGAGAATGTTTCTGGAGGAGCTGGAAATTCCCTGGTCAAGCCACACATTGAGGGAAGGGAACGGATGCCCCGAGACCCAGACGCTTCAGCCTTGCTCAGACGGCTGCAGAGCTCACCCAGCACTCCATCCATGCCATCAGCAACACAGAGAGCAACCACGCCAGCATCCTCCTCAGCAGCCCTGCCTCAACACCAACCAGAACAGCCACAGCCACAACCCACTCAGGCCACCAGATTCCAGAAGAAAGAGGAGTCAGGTCTGACCAAGCAGTCAGGACAGCAGGACAAACGGATTGTGGTTCAACTGCAAACGCACACGTTTTTGCACCAAGAGACTTTTCCTCAGTTTTTTTTACTGGTTTTGAACCAGTAGTTGGTTTGATTTGCTTGACAGGTTGTTTGACCTTGCAAATCCATATTTTGGGTTCTGGCTTGTTCTGCTTTTCATGTTGTGTTTGTATTAACGTTCTGTTGCTGAAAAAAATATTTGTCTTTTTCTCTAAGTAAATATATGAGGGTGGAAACTGACTGTCACACCCAGGACACGGGTATGGGTAGTGTGAGACCCAGACATTAAACCACTGATGGCAAAACACGACAGAGTTGCATAAGTTGTAACAATATTTATTTCCCCAGTTGTGATACACAAATATAATAAAGCAGCTATATACAGAAGGGACCAGAGGTCTGTAATAAAATCATCAAAACTAAATAACGAGCTCAAAACAAAAGCATAACTCAGATACAAAGTAATTTAGCAAAATGCAAATCAAAATATTTAACGTTGATCAAACGCGTACATTCTATGTTTTAGCAGTATACTTTCAACAAGAATAAATCAAATATGCATATTCTATGTTTTAGCAGTCACAATACTTTCAACAAGAATAAGTCAATGCACATATCAACCATGGTTTACTCTTAGCTTAATCAATAGAAAGAACATCATAACTTGGAAACAATAGAACTTTTGAGAAACAATATTCACCTCTGGACCTCAGCAATGAGCACCTCACTCTAGCAGAGTTAACAGCAGACTGCCTTGTTAGCCCACTCTCACCCCTTATATACTCTCATGGCCCCTCCCACCAGACAGACCAAAGACCAGTTAAGGGGAGTTGTATTGTTTTCCCAAATTGTTCTGTGTACCTTAACATACAGCAAAGAAACACCATGTCCTTCAATGACCATATATATCTGCTACTTTGCAATAAACAAATGTCCAGTTTCCTTCATTGACCAAACCCATTCACATGTCCATGTACTGTTCGAGTTCCCCTGTCTCCAGACAGGGAATGGTTCGCCCCAATTTGGGCGTAGCCTTCGACGCCTACTTAAAGGCTCCAGCCTCACCCTGACTCTTTTAGGATCCAGTTCAGATCCCTGGTGAGGGAGAAGGCCGTAACCTGTTTGATGCATGGCCTTGCCGAACAAATGTCCTTCAACGTTGCTGGCTGTCTCCGGGTTTGTCCATGCTATCCCACCAAACAACTGTGCACTCATTGAGGTGGGCCAGGGACAAACAGTGACAGTGGGGTCTAGACTGTCACACTGACCCATAACACCATGGATGTTACAATAGTTAATAATATTAAAATGAATAATAAATAAAACCAATCCATGTCAGAGATGTGTTCTAACACCCCTCAGTAATGGTCAGGAAACACAACAACCTTTTGTTTATTTCTATTATTTTCTTGAGGTTCATTTGATCATTTTTTAAACTGAAATCGAGGGTTTACTGACTAAAAAAGGTCCAGAGGCCCACAACAAAATATTCAAATCAATATTTCCATGGATAAGGAAGCCTAACAAGGAAACCAAGAGATGGAAACAACTTGGATAATAGAAAATTGTTTTTAGTTTATTTTACAGCTGATTGAAGACGTGGGTCAAAACTGACCTGTTAACATCAGAGATGGGAACAGAAAGCTAACACAAGAGGAAGGTTGAAGCTATGAAAAAGGAGTTTGATAAAAATCTTGAACTGACAGTAGAAATATCCTTTTGTATGTTTACCTTTGTTGACAGAAGTCACTTTAGCTTGGCAGTGAAAAGAATCTCTGCTAGCTTGACAAATAAGTGGCACAAACTGGGTTCAAGCTGGACTTTGGACACTGGTATCTGCAACAACTCCCATCAACTCCTAATTTGTGTGTACAAAAAAATCATTGAGAAATCAAGGTGAGATCAAAGAAAGAATTCTAAGATCCCCCAGGGATGATGAACAGGCTCTACTGGTGCTTTGGACTCTGTTGATCAGCTGCTGAGTTGCTACTTGATGTCAACATTGGTCTGTTTCATCCTGAGTAGTTTGATCATAGCAGAGTCGCTGCATCAATGATCTGAATGTGGACGGACAGATTGACCCTCCACAGCAGACGCATGTGACAGATCTCTTGATGAGACGGCTGAGTCTTCAATTTAGTCGTCGTGTGTCATGCAGTGTTGAGGAGGCCGGCTGGCTGTGGGTAAAGTGGGGCTCAGAGTTTGTGGAGTTGGCTCTGGACTGAAGGGGGTCACTGATTTGTTCTCAGATGCTACAGCTCAGGTTAGCGAGGTGGTGGAGAAATGAGTGAGAACTCTGCCAGCTGGAGCCTCTTGGGTCCCGGGAGGCTTCACTCCTGGAGGTGGAAATGATGGAGTTTTAAAATCTGCTCCTCTTTCACGCTGACTTGTTTTCTTGGGTTCCCTCTTTTATTCATGTGTGATTTTAATCTCAGCTCTCTAAACCTGAATGGAGCCAGAACCCATTTTAAAAGAGCTGCTCTTTTTAAACTCCTGGAGATCTAGAGGATCCCTGCCATGTTTGTCCAGGAGACCCACAGCACAACAGTCAGTGAATGGGGATGCAGGCAGGCTTTTAATGGAGGTCATTTGAAGTCCCAAGTCCAGTTGGAGCAGAGGGTGGAGTTTGATTCTCCAGGAGTTTTTTGTTGTTGTTTTTTCACCAGTTTCTTTTGATTTGGAGGAAATCGTTCCAGGTGTTTGAAAGAAGGTGAGAGCAACTTTGGAAAATCGAAGCGAAGTAAAATCTGGTCAACTGGACGTAAGTTTTAAACTACGGTACGTAAACTTACGTCCAGTTGACCAGGTTTTACTTCGCTTCGATCTACGATGACCTGGATGAATGAGAACCTACACAGAAAACTTTGGAAAATGTTCAACTGGTGTTTTTAAATGTCTTTGCACCAACAAATGGTGGACAGGACAGCTTTTGAAACATTTTAATGCCACTGTTCAACACTGAATCTGCTGGTTTCCTGTTTTTAGGAGCTGATGGGAGCTGCACAGAGAAGCTCTTTTAGACAGGAACCATTCAGAGCTCCATCCTGCTTCTTCCAGCAGGATCCACAGATCCACCAACACACCAGCTGTTTGATGTGTGGAGGCTTTTTACCAGGATTCCTAGACAGCACAGCTGGACTCACTCAACAGCTAACTTGTTAGCACCGACGAGACAGGAGCGCTTCTATGGTTTTACTCAGTGGTTCAATATTTTTAAAAGATGTCCCATTCAGCCTGTGGGTTTTAGTGATCACTCTTCAGTCTCCTGTTCCGTTTTATTGAAATATTCATTTAAAAGCTCCTGAGAGAGAGAGAGAGGGAGAGAGACAGAGAGACAGAGAGAGAGAGAGAGGGAGAGAGAGGATCAAACTGATCTCAAACTTGACTTCAAAATTCTCTGATTATAATAATTTGTTCTCCTTGATAGATTCATCACTACAGTGTCATAGAGGGTCCATTACTATTGCAGTATATTAAAGAATATAAGAACGAGGTTTCCATCCATGGAAATATAATATTTCATGTATTGCAGTATATTTTCAAAGATATAACACTTTAATGTGAGACTTTAATGTCTGTCTTTGGTTTCTAAACTCTGACTCTCCTGTTATTGGTGCTGACTGAATTCTACCACCTGACAGACTGGGAAGGCTCATATTTGTGATGGATCCATCAATACATGAAGATCTTGTTTCAATGTTATAACATTAAAGCTCATCTTAGTAAAACAATGAAGTTACCTGAACTAAGTTCTTGAAAAAAATGACTGTCACTGACTTAAATAAATCAAATCTACTTCAAAGTTCCTTCTGTTGTCATAAGTCGGCCATTTTAAGTGTACTTGTAGTTCCAGAGCATTCCAAGTGGAGATGATATGAATCATTTTGTTAGATGAACTCAGTTCCTCTGCTTTGATGTTGGTGGACTGAGTGGAGTTTGCCTGAACCTGCTTGAACCTGTTTGCTCCTGCTCAGTCCCTCACTCAAGCCTCACTCAGCCTCAGCAGCACCGCTCCACTGAGGACTGATTCAAGTTCCTCGCAACCAAATACAGAGGAGAGCTGAACCTTCTTGCTGTGAGGCCACAGTGCTGACCACTGCACCATTGTGTCCCCTGAAAATGCCACCAAATTGTTGGGATTTTCTGTAAAAGCAAACATACATGAACATAGCAGCTCCTTCACAGGGCTGGTGGTGCAATGGATAATGGGATCAGAAGATTCTAGGTTCAACTCCTGGCCAGCTTGCTTTAAACTTTATACTGAGAAGATGAAGTGAGAACCACTGCTAAAAGTCCCTGAAATCCTCTCTCAGATGCTAAAGCTCAGGTTAGTGAGGTGGTGGAGAAATGAGTGACAACTCTGCCAGCTGGACCCTCTTGGGGCTTCACTCCTGGAGGTGGAAATGATGAGGAGTTTTAAAATCTGCTCCTCTTTCACGCTGACTTGTTTTCTTGGGTTCCCTCTTTCCTCCTTGTCTGCTGTAAACATGAACACATGCATGGATCCTGCTACCTCTCACATGTTAAGCTGGCACTTGACAGTGACAGCAGGAGAACAAGAAATCCCAGAGTGTCATCAACATTTCCTGTGAAATAAATGACAGAAGCTGTTGAATTTCTGTCAGAACAAGGAGAAAGGAGCCCCAATGAAAGAGTGGTGTGTGTGTGAAATAGAGGACATTGTTCAGTCCACAGACCTGAGCATCGCTGCTCTGACGACCACGTTACCTCCTGGTTATCAGTGTGAAGTCAATGGTGAGGTAGTCAGTTGTTCCTTGTGTTTTATTCCAGAGGCCTGGTAGTTAAACGCTGAATTAAATAATTTTAATTCTTTACTTGAATATTCATGCTGTTTTGCTGGAAATGTTTGACAACTTCTTGCATGTTGGTGCCCCATCACACAAAAAAGGTGCAGTTGTACTCTTTTCACCTCTGACCCACAAACATTCCACCAGTGAACGTCCAGAAATTGAAGCATAAACAGTTCAGCAACAACGAATTCTTCAAATCATCCTCTGAACCGAGAGCCACAGGCTCCTCCCAACATATGCAACACTGCCATTGAACTCTGCTTCAGTGTAACGGTGGTCGAAGGGTCAACATTGAACCTGTTGTATGACTTGAAAATTGTATCAGAGATCTGTGAGCAGGGCTAAATATATGAAAGTGTTGTCATTAACAGGTTGTGCATTTCTGTAGGTCCAAACATATCCTGGAGTCCACCAATGCCAGTTGTGACCTTGTGGGCTCCGGCTCCAGCGCTGTCAGTGAAAAATGACTGACAATCCATTGTCTCCTGGTGAGTCCTGCTGTGTTGGTAGGATGCATCAAATCACTGTGGGAACAAGAGACACAGTGACTGAACTGTAGCCCATCCATCCATCCATCCATCCATCCATCCATCCATTCATCCATCCATCCATCCATTTTCTTCCACTTATCCTGTTAAGGGTTGTGGGGTGGGGGGACCTGTCTCCCCAGCTTTCAGCGTGAAGTGGGTTCACCCTGGAGGGGTCGCCAGTCCATTGCAGGGCCAACACATAAAGACAGACAACCATTCACACTCACAGTCACACCTAGAGTCAGTTTAGAGTATCAATCAGCCTCGTCCTCATTCTCATGTCTTTCCCACTGAAAAACTTTCACACCTGAAGTGTGAAGCATCGATAAAAGTTAATTTGACAGCACAACAGAAAATCCTAGTATATCACTGACATATTCTGTAAAAGAAATGATAGAAGCTGTTGAATTTTTAGAATGAGAAAAAATGTCCCCCAATGAAAGAGTGATGATTCTTTATTTTGATTTTGTTCTTCACTCCTACACAAGAGAGGGAAAGTGTCGGCTGGCTGGGAGCAACTGCCTGCTTCAGAATGGGAGGAGCCTCAGGACTTTCCAGTGAGAGCTGCAAACTTCCACCAGCGCCCACTGCCAGCACGTCTTCATGATGGAGCTGAGAAGAACACAACAACACAAGAGCACTGGAGAGGAGCACAACACTTCTTTGCTTCCTTGCCACTCTCATATCTGTCTGTACCATCTGGAGCTGGGGGGAGGAGCTTCACATGTTTTTTTTCTTGTTTTTTTTTCCAAAAGGGAATGACATGACTTCCTCTGTATATTAGTATATGAACTACTGAGAATGTTCATCCCCAGTTTTAAGTTAGAATTAAATGTTAAGTAGAAAAATCTTCCCTCTTCAATCCTGTCACTCAGTGATGTAAACTGTTTCAAACAAATTCTACTGTTCAACAGTTCAAGTGTTTCTAATGAAGCTGAATGTGCTCTCTTATACTTTCCTCAATTGTGTTTCTTTCATGTCCTCCTGAGATCAAAGACAGAATTCTAGGTACTGTCAAAGCCCTGATGACATCATCAGGAATTCTGACTTTGATATGGAAACTCTTGCTTTAATTTGAATTTGATCTGACTGAAGTTTTAGTTTAGGTTGCATGAGACTGATGCCCCCCCCCCCCCCCCCGTGACCCTTAAAGGATAAGAATAGAAAGTGGATGGAGGGATGGACTTAACACTGAAATCAGCTGATCTGATCCACATTCTAATTTTTCCTTTCCCTCTTTAGGAGTCAATGAGAATAGTAGTGTATATAATAATGTATATACAACCTTGGAGTATCTTTCCAAAGCTTTTAGCATTTCATCTTGTTTCTACTTGTAGTTTTAGTGTCTGGATCTTTTCTTTTTATATCCTGCTGTCTGCTCTTTGCTTTTGGAGCTTCCTTCAACAACTACCAAGCCTCCTGGGTAGTGTAGGAAACATGGTCAAGTTCTTCTTACTTTTGCAGTCACGTCCTGCTCACATTGGTCTGTCTTCATTTTGACTCCTCCCACTGCCACAATGACCAGCCTTTATACACTTGGTGACTGGGGCCCTGGTTGCTGCAGGCCTCACCACCAGCCTGTGGTTGTGAGCAGGGCAGAACAGAACTGACAGTATCTCACATGCAGGACCTGGGTCAGATCCTGGTGCCAGCTGGGGCACCGCTTTAACCTGGACCCCCTGGAAGATCTTCTCCAGGAACTCGCTTTTTTGGTTCCATCAAGGCCTGTGAGGATGGTGAAGAGTGATCCACCACCAGGCAGCACAGTCAGCTGCAGCCATGTTGTTCCACTAGAATCAAGTATGATAGTGAAAGACTGGTGAGTACTTGCTAACTAACACTTCCTGTTTTTATTGCTATTCTTCCATGAATGTGCTCATGTTGGTTTGTCCCCAACCACAGTTTCAAAGCCATGATGACATCTTTCATTAACAATCAGACATATTTTTTCTCTATTTGGACAAATAAGGTTTCAACTGACACGGCTGGCCAACGTCCTGGAGTTAATTCAGCCTGTAGAACCAGGTGCTTGATCCTTCTTTTACTAGGCAGGAACAGGCAGCAGATCCAAGATCAGTAGGTGAAGATGTCTGCTTTGACTGGTAGGAGGAAAGAGAGCAGGAGAGCTGGTCAGAGACAAAGACAGATAATGAAGAAGGAGTGCTGTATTCTGCTAGCACATGCTAGTCACAGTCAGAGATAATGAGTCTCAGCAGGTAAAGATTCATCACTGATTTCAGAAGATAATTGGATGTTCACTGGAAGACTATGAATGTTTGTGGGTCAGAGGTGAAAAGAGTACAAGAGCACCTGTTGTGTGTGATGGGGCACCAACATACAAGAAGTTTTATACATTTTGAGCGAAAAAGCGTGAATCTTCAAGTAAAGAATTAAAATTATTTAAGTAACAATGAGGTCTCTGTAATAAAACAAAAGGGACAATGACTACCTCACCATTTCCACCCCTCTTTAACAGATTCACATTTCAAAACAATCAGGTTTATTTTGTTCCCTTCTTTTAGCAGAGGATGGTTTTGATCCATCAACCTCTGGGTTCTGAGCCCAGCACGCTTCCTCTGTAAATCCATATTTTGGGTTCTGGCTTGTTCTGCTTTTCATTTTGTGTTTGTATTAAAGTTCTATTGCTGAAAAAAGTTTTTTTTGCCTTTTTAAACACACACACACACACACACACACACACACACACACACTTCCAGTGACTAATCCATATTTTCATCACTTAAACCACCACTGGAGTATTGAAAGAGATTCCACATGTTGGTCAACCAGAGAAGCTTCACCTGGTGACGCTCATCCAACCATGCATGAAGGTCAAGCTGCATTATCTGCTGTGCTCATTAGCAGGGGAATTAGCTGAAATGGTCAGTATCAGTAACAGGGTGACACTTTATCACAGCAGTGGACAAACATCAGCATTCATCACACAGCAGCTCCTCTGATCAACAGAACAAGCTGAAGTATTCTGGAGAATGAGGGCATGGATCCCTCTACCTCTCACATGCTAAGCTAGCACTCTACCATTGGAGCTAATTCCCCTGCTAATGAGCACTGCAAATAATGCAGCTTGACCTTCAGATTTGAGGGAAGAAAACCTTGAAACATTCATTCATCTTCTTCCACTTATTCCTGTTCAGGGTCTCGGGGGAAGCTGGAGCCTATCCCAGTGTCTACGGGCAAAAGGCAGCGTTCACCCTGGACCAGTCACCAGTCCATCACAGGGCCAACATACAGGGACAAACAACCTTTCACACTCACATTCATACCTACAGTCAATTTAGAGAATCCAATCAGCCTTTTCCCCAAATTGCACGTCTTTAGACTGTGGGAGGAAGCCGGAGTACCAGAGAGAACCCACACAGGCACGGGGAGAACTTGCAGACTCTACACAAGAAGATACTGCGCCCGAGCCGGTACTCGAACCCAGAACTTTCTCGCTGTGAGGCCAAAGTGCTAACCACTGCACCACCCTGCAGCCCCCTTGAAACATGATGATGTTATTATTTATGTCTTTAATGCACCCAAACCTTTATTTTTCAGGGGTTTTGAGTGGTTCTGGGTCATGAATCAAAATTTGAATTGGACAAAAATTTCATGCAGGGTCACTGGGGCCTCACGTTTCATGTTCTCAACAGATTGAAACTGTAGAGTGTGTGACATGTGGTGTGTTTGTCAAGTTCATCAAGGACAGTAAACATGAGCAGGTCTAGATTCACCTCCATCTTTGGAGGTTGTTGAATTTCCTCCTGAGGACCGTCAGGCTGTTTCCTTACTTTGCTGTGACACAACAGCAGACAGCAACAAGGACTGCTGTAGTGCACTTGGTAAAATCACCATCTGTAGACTGGACCAATATGCTGATGTGATCCTTTGATTAATTTCGGATCAGTCAGAGATCAAAGACTGAAGCAGGAGATCAATGCTCAGCATTCAGAGATCAAAGACTCCTGGAGCGTTGCCCTCTCTTGTCTTTGGGCCTGGATGTTAATGAATGTTTTACACATTTCTTTTTAAGAAAAAACTTGCATGACATTTCAAGGAGTTTTTCCTGCCAATACAGGACAACACCCACTCACAAACCAGTGCTGGACAAGTTCCTTCAAAGCTGTAATGCCTTATTTCTTACTTGTTACTGTCATTTTAAAATAATTGGTTCCATTACGATTGTGTCTGCCAGCGCTTGGTGACTGTACAGGAGGTCTGGGGACCGCAGGGCCACAACAAGCCCATTTCCTCAACTCTCCATTTAGTACAGAGGTCCCCAAGTACGGACCAGTGAGGATAAATGTGATCGTGGAGAAGTCTGTTTGTTCTTCAACTGGTCCAACTTGATGGTGAGATCTGTGACGCCATCTTGTGATAGTGGATTCATTTATCTGCTATTTCAACACATTCAAGTTCATTATCCCTACATGTCAAAATACATTTGGTGTGGAGTTTTACTTTCTGGCCTCAATCATAATGTGTGCATTTATTCTTCATGAACATTTCTCAGCTTTGTAAGTTTATGATATTTTGTCTTCCTCTGTTTTCTATTCCATTGTTGTTGATGATTCTATTGCAGGTTTGAGTTCCCTGTTGACTGAAGCAGAAACAGGAACAAAAAGCTGGAGGTGGTCAGAGCTCCAAGTTGGGACGCTGATATTAAAGTAGGAGATGAACACATCCAGGTTAGCCATCACTCTCAGAACCTGCTACTTTACCTCTTCAGAATGTAGCAGCATAGCATAGCTTCATCTCACCGGTTAGTGGCCCACTTTGATGTCTGGGATATGAGGTTAAAGGTTCTTTACAGCTCTGAATGAAGGGTTTATAAAGTGTTAACAATGCCATGAATAACACAAGCATTCAGTAATCCTTGATAAAGGAGACTCACCATCAAGTTGGACAAGTTGAAGAACAAAAGGACTTCTACACTATCACATTTATCCTCACTGGTCCATACTTGGGGACCTCTGTACTAAATGGAGAGTTGAGGAAATGGGCTTGATGTGGCCCTGCGGTCCACAGACCTCCTGTGCAGTCACCAAGCGCTGGCAGACACTATCGTGATGGAACCAATTATTTTAAAATGACAGTAACAAGTAAGAAATAAGGCATGACAGCTTTGAAGGAACTTGTCCAGCACTGGTTTGTGAGTGGGTGTTGTCCTGTATTGGCAGGAAAAACTCCTTGAAATGTTTTTTCTTCAAAAGAAATGTGTCCTTCTCATGTTGAGCTGTGGCCATCAGCTGACTGCTTTTCTTGCCACTGCCTTGCTGGCAGGAAAAGCCTGAGCAGAAATGAAGAGTGAGTTCAAGGCAGTAGATTTCACTCCATAGTTTAGGCCTTCATCCAGCAAGGAACCATAAATGATGATGTCAGCACTCCTCCAGCACTGCGATGCAGCTTAGAGAGGTCGGAGAACCACATGACTTCTCTCACTGGTTATTGATGTTTATCTGTGTCTATATATAATTTATGTCATGTATATATTTGTATATTAATATGTTATTCATGTTACATAAAACATGTTAAACACGGAACGGCGTGGACACAACAAATGAACTGGTTCAGAGACACGAGGCAAAAAAAGCTGGATGAACTCTTCTTCATTCCAAAAATGACTTCACCCTTGAACACTGACGTCAGGTCATTTTATAGGGTCCTCCATTTTTTCATTTATGTGACGTTGCATATTGGGAAATAATTATAAAAAAATATATATTTTGATGAAAACTATATTTGATCAGGAAAACTACATTGGGTCAAATAAATCCATCGTTCGTGACGGTGTTACTAATTTTAACTTTAGTGCTCTGGTGCTGATTGCCTCATTAAGATCTTCATGAAGAAATAAACTGAGATTTGTAAAAATGTTTTTTTTTTTTTTTTTTTTTTTACAGAGTTGGCAGTTTGAGCATTGAATCTTTTTGTGTTGAGAACAAACCCTCAAAGCCTTCATGTTTCAGTTTGCTTCACAGCTAACAGACAAACACCTCTTAGCCTGGTTCTGGTAGTCCAGGTTTAAACACCAACACAAGGATTTTATGCTGATTTCTTCACATGCAGCTGAAATCTAGACTTCAAGTGTTCATGTGAGGTTACAGCTTCACGCCTATTTAGTTTTCAACAAATATTACGTCACTTTTATGCATTGAGCTCACTAACGAACTTTAGTCTCAGTAGCTGAATCTGTTAGGGGGAAGGCAGTGTGGACCGGCAGGAGCCTCCTACAAAATGCAATGGAGAGAAGAAGAAATCCTGAGGAGTCGCTATGAGATTGAAGTGTTAAAGACGTGGCTCCTTTGGTGGTGATAGGATTTGAGCTATTGACTCTATTTTTAGTTTATTTCAATGTTATTGCAAACATCAGCTGCTCACTTATCAGCTAGCAAGTAAACAACAGTATTGTTCAGTGTGCTAGCTGAAGTAGACCGAGCGGTCAGTTGAGTCTTTATTTCCATGTGTGCTCATGGTAGCAGGGGTTTAGATTTCTAAATGTAACCCTTTTACCACCGGCTCCAATATTAAAACCCACCTTAGGCTTACAGGGAACACTTTAACTCATTTCAAATATCTTGTATGGTAAAAGTCCCATCTGGAATAATTAATATCAATCTAGGGCAATGTATGATTCTCACTCTTAAATATTCAAATGGAGGCTATGGGGAGTACACTTGACCTTTAAACTCTGCTGTAAAGCTTCAGTAACAACACACAAATTCAATGAAACAACACAAGATTTCAGTTTAGAAAATGTATTAAAGGCTTGCAGAAAAACACATTCAAACCTTGAATAAACAAGACTATAGAAAATAAAAAGAAGAACCCCGGGGTATATTGTTTGTCTTTTTTTCAACTGTCTAATTTTATTTCGAGTGCACTCATGTTTACTTTCGTTGGCCCGCTTTAATTGGAGCTCATGATGGAAACCTTTACCAGATCCCCCCGTGTGTCGGTGAAGTCAACAATACCGGACCGCAGCCGATGAATCCCTCGCTCGTTATGGCAGCAACCGTCCCGCTCGCAGCAGCCCGCAGCAACAGACCTCCGTGACTCGGCAGCAGCGGCACATCCTCCGTTAACGACTCTCTCCCGAGGCGACTATCCGAAGCTCCTGTCCCGTCCGTGCAGCGTCGTCTCCCTTCAGCGTGGACAGCGTTAGCCTAGCTCCCGCTAGCTTCTGTAACTGGACTTGCCTGGTGCTCAAAACACAATCGGTGGCGGAGAATCCGACTCACGCACTCCGATCACGTCGGTCAATTACAGTTCACAGTCCGTTACCGATAAAAACTCCTCTCCGACGACACACAGTCTCGAAACTCCGATAACGTTACGCCATTCACACGACGCTCCTTCCTCGCGCTCGTTTCTCCCGGAAGTGTAAACACTAAAGGTCATGAACTCACGCACGTAACCTAACGTAATAGAATTACTTTAACATTTTTGAAAGACATTCACACCCCGTGAAATTACGTTTTTTTGAAAGTTACTAATTTTAAACAAATTTTATTTACATTTTAATATCTTCTTCATAACAAATACTTATTTATGTAAATAAATTTTAGCTTAACCATGAACTGGCATTTTATTCTTAATTTATTCCTGTGAAAATCATGAAATAAATACCACTGATTTATCAGAGTATTACATAAACCTAGGATTAAATTAAAGCTGCAGTCAGCGTTGTTTGGGCCTGAGCCTCCTCCCGCCCACCGGGGCCGAGTAGCAGGGGTCGTCCTGAATCCAGTGATGAATTTTATGAAAGCAGTGGGACTTGTACACTGCAAGCAACTGCTGTAAATTTACTACAAGATTTCAATAGTATCACCGTTTATAAAAATACAGTACTTTGCCGTTAATTCTAATAGGAATCTGTTAAATTACACCCCATGACTGTTTAACAGAACTATGCTGTAATGCTAAAATACAGTACTTCACTGTAAATAAATCAACAGTATCTTTGCCTTATGGACGCAAGGAGAATCTCCTGATCTGCATGTGAGGCAAGAGCCTTGGTTTTCGTCATCCATCTCAATCTCAATCATTTGGTGAGTAGCGATTGCATTTATTGTAGACACTGGCGCAAAGTCTGTAGGCCAGTGGAGGCTAAGTGAAGTTTCCAGTTTGTGTGGCGACACACACGAGTGGGGGGTGCACTTATTAAAATATAATAGTGACCAAAGCCGGACAACGCCACCTTGGGAATTTTGCCCAAGGAAATAGTTAACGTACCGACCAAAAGGCATTCACAGGTTCATTTACTAATTGGCAGGAGATGTGGTTCCATGACAAAAATATTTTACTGTAAACAGGCCAGCAGATTAAAAAGAGAACAAGAATAAATCTAAACAAGTCTGGAGCTTACCAGTGGGGGGGAGGGATCCCAAGACAGAAGACACCCTGATCAATTGGGACATCACATTTAAAAAAAAAAACCCACACATGATTAAAGCAAAACAGGGGTGCACAGCACACAAGAGGAAAAGAGACGCCAGGACCGTGAGCTTCCAGTACCTGAAACGAAATGACAAGAATTATAATTTAACACCAAAACTAAAAAAAACACAAAAACCAGAACAAAACTCAAACCACAATTTAAAAATTAATTCGAGAAACAAGATTTAATTATTAAACACAAATTAGCAAGGAAAAATAATACAACCCAAAATAACCAGAAACGAGTTCATTTCTCCATTGCTAGACCAGGGAGCTAACGGATAGCCGTCCAGCAGCTTGCTACACCCTGAAGCCCAAGCGGAGGAATGGGAAACAATGCAGATCCAAACCTTCAGAGCACCATGAAGGACAGTTCAGTGGCGCCACACGGTGGACATCAGGATCTGGCAGACCCTGGTTAAACAAGGTGAATTACTGAAACAACCTCCAGTTCAACACACAGCGGATTCCAATTCGTTAACACAGAAGCAGAGCACTCCAGTGAACACAGTAAACAGTGAACAAACAAACAAGCAAAACATGTGTAGATGGCCAGTAGGTCGCAGAACAGGCTAGTAGCAGAGCAGGCTAATAGAGCAGGAGCCTGTAACAAAGCAGGGTAGTCTGTAGCAAAACAGCAGCCAGCGCAAAGCAGGGTAGTCTGTAGCAAAACAGCAGCCAGAGCAAAGCAGGGTAGTCTGTAGCAAAACAGCAGCCAGAGCAAAGCAGGGTAGTCTGTAGCAAAACAGCAGCCAGAGCAAAGCAGGGTAGTCTGTAGCAAAACAGCAGCCAGAGCAAAGCAGGGTAGTCTGTAGCAAAACAGCAGCCAGAGCAAAGCAGGAGCATCTAGCAAAGCAGGATAGTCTGGCAAGACAGCGCCCGGTAGCAAAGCAGCAGCTAGTTCTTCCTCAGTGTCACGGCTCACCAGCTGTGCCAATCAGGTGTAGATCGCACGCATGCAGAGCAAAGGGTTTCACTGCTAGTATGCTGTGGCAAACAGCCTCTGCACGTCAGATGGGGGGGGGGGGGGTGTTTCCCCACTAGCGGCGATTAAGGGACCGTGTCCCAAAAGCCGGACGCCTACAATTAAACATGTGAATATGAAAAACGTGCATGATCAGCATGCAACACGAGCTACAGGGAGCTACTGCTACATACCAGCACAGACGGTGGCGAGAAGGCAGACGTGAGGCGATCAGAGGCGGAAGCGAGGTGACCAGGAAGTGGGAGGACCGCGGACCCCAAGAGCAAGAGATTGACCAGGTAGATGCTGCCCCTATTTATAGAGCAGCGCCTCACACTGGTTGGCTAATGATGGTACAAGCCAAGTCAGGCATCACCAACCAGTCTCACTGCTAGGATGGGACCTCTCATCCTGCCACATTTGCATTGATAATTACACTCGGTGCACATCATGCTAGCCAGATTTAGCAGCTAGCCAAAATGTTGAAAATGCTTGCAAATTAATCCAAAAAACACAGAGAGTTGACTTTACTTTTTACATCTCGAGCCTCCACAAATTAATGTGTGCGACATCTGTATTTTGCCTGTGAATTCATGAAGCTTTCTGATAGTCTGAACCATTTTACAGTACACACAATATACGTGTCACACAACAGTTAAGTCGGTTCATATTAAGATGAGTGCACACTGACTGTGTTTACATGCAATTACGTTCCTCCATCTTGTGCTAGGCTACTGCTCTGGCATGAGTCTGTCTGATGGCATGATTACAGTGTACTTAAGGCCATAGATCAGAAGCTGTGGTTGTATTTGTTTAAAAAAGAGTGGTTTTAGCATCGTTCAAGTGCCTGCTCATTTGTGTTGATTTTTCTTTGTCTCTGACATTGCCTACAGATGCAGGAGCCTATTTTCCAGCTGCCCTGATCCTAGTAAGTACTTGCCTGTCCATCACATTTCACAGTTAATCAGTTATTTTTTCAGACCTCAAACATTGAAATAGACAACTATGTTATCTGGTCAAAGAAGCTGTTTTTTTCTTCTTCTTCTTCTCTTCTCTTTTCTCCCTCTTTTCTTGGATCTCCAACACTACATCTACATGTATATATTTGATGGCTTATAATGTCTCATTCATCTGAGTGAGTTCCAACACTCCTTTTTTAGGCGCTTCATTGGAATAAATCCTGAGAGTGTCTGCATGTTTTCCCTGTGCTGGTTCTCTCCAGGTACTCCAGCTTCCTTCCACAGTCCAAAGACATGCAAATGGAAATGCAACTCTAAATTGACCGTAGGTATGGCTGTGAGTGTGAATGGTTGTCTGTCAATATTTGTTGGCTGCGGTGGACTGCGATGGACCACTGACCTGTCCAAGGTAATGTCCCCTCTGGGATAGGCTCCAGCCCCACCCTGTGACCCTTAACAGGATAAGCGGAAAAATGGATGGATGGATGGACGGATGGATGGATGGATGGATGGATAGATGGGTGGGTGATCACTCACAGGACTGTGAGTCTCTCACTCTGACCACTTCATGCTATGGGACTTACACTGACGTAACCTGATTAGCTCAGTCAGTCGAGCATGAGACTCTTAGTCTCAGGGTTGTTGGTTCAAGCCCCATGTTGGGTGTTGATCTTAAACACCACTGCTTGTCCTCTCAGTTTTGAAAGCTTTGTTTGTAAATTGTCAGAAAAATCAGTGAATAAACAATACAAACTTAGGCTTTGTCAGAAATTCCATGCTTCCAAACTAACCAATATGAAAAAAACAAAAGGTGAGACTTTTTCATGCATTCGAAAAATTTGTATGCGCTTCATTGTATCCGCTTTCTATACTTCCATGCATCCCAGCTTATTTCTGTTAAGGGTTGCAGGGGGAGGCTGGAGCCTTTCCCAGTGGCTTTCAGGTGAGAGGCAGGTTTCACCCTGGACAGGTAGCCAGTCCATTGCAGACAGAATACCCACGCAGGCACGGAGAGAACATGCACACACCACACAGAAAGAACCTGTGCTCGAGCCAGGACTTGAACTTGCTTTGAGGCGACACTGTTAACAACGGTACCACCGTGCCACCCATTGACTGTAACACATTGTAAACAATATACACTCTTGTTATCATACAACATGTAGCCCTGTACAAAAATCAAATAAATTACATCGCATAAAAAGCATAAAAAGATGTGTTAAAAAGTTCAAAAATAAATAGAGTTCATGATCTTTAAAATTGGTTATAATGTGAGCAGGTTAAAAGCATAAATATAATATGTAACATTTAAAAAGTAAAACTATTTACAGTTAAAAAATAAATTCATATAAAGGTCTTTAAGTTCTCTGAGTCTGTAAAAGATCAGTGATCTGAGAATAAGGAGAGGGGAAGAAGCCGTGTTTATATGTAACCTCAATTGTTACCTGTCAATCATTTCATTCCTGTCTTATCTTTGGGTGTATTAAGACCGCAAAAGCCAATGAGAGGAAAGTTACTGTGTAAGGGGTGGGACTAGTGGCTCAGGTTTGTGAGGTGAGTAGTTAGCGCGCATGGGGAGAGAAACAGAGGCAATGATCAGAGAGTTAAGAGGGGAGGCATCATTTGTGTGGAGAGCATTTAAGTTTATTTTAGAGGTCGACGACTGGTGGTCCTGATGTAAACTTCTGTGTGACCTTCGAGAGGTGAATATTTATGCCTGTATTTGCGCTTTATCTAACTGTTATAGTGAAAAGAGACTGGATGTGTACATGGTTAGCGACGTGCTAGCTAGGGATAGCATTCCGTGCTAATGTGCCTGCAAATCGTAGCTTTAGCGTTGTAATATTTTTGGAGCGAAAGTAAAGGTAATGCGAATTCGACACGAGATAATGTTTGATAATTGTGGCTAAATTAAGATAATATGCTTGAAGGAGACGGACATTGGAGAGAGAGAGACGGGTTTCCATCCGATGGCTCTGCTGTTCTGCTGTGCCCTGTCCTGCTGTGTTTTCTTCTTCGTGACTTTCGCTGTCCCGCCATTGCGTGTGAGTGTTTGGATTGTGACTGCCACCGCCATTGCCATTACCATTCAGACTCTCATCCTCCATTCCCGTTCTCCCCCTTCTAATAAAACCCTGGATTTGTGAGGACTAACATACACATACACATGCACTTGCTTTTATTGTGTGCTCAGCTGCGAGTGAAGCGGCCATTACAGTTGTGAAGCCCCGACCTCACACGAGCTTCAATAAACAGGCCTGAAACAGGTAAAAATTAAATTTAAGGTGTTTCATATGAATGTGTGTGTGCCCACAGGTAAAATATTGAGTTTTAGTTGTTGTAAATTAAAGAATACCGTTTTAGAAGGTAACTTAAGGATTCTGAAAGGGATTAAATATGATGTATATTTTTAAAAAACAAAAGGGTTATCTTTTGTAGAGGAAACTTTTTTTCCTTACAATTGAGGTGTAAAGGATGACTTGAGGGTATTTTATGTGAAACTATCTAACTAAAAAAGATTTTTATTTTCAGTGAAACGAAAGTTCAGAACCAAGAAAGACACTGTTTGTTTTGTTTTGAAAATCCTCTTACTCATTGTTAATAATTTTGTTCATTGTATTTTTATAATACTAGAATATATTCAATTTTTATTTCATCCATCTCTGTGAACAAGTACCTGTGAAGGATTAATTTGCAATTCTTTTAACTTCAGCTTGAGGAAAGGGCAGCTTTGAGTCTTTGGGGACCAGCATGAGCGAGCTTCCCTCACACACCTTTTCTTGAAGCGCCCTCCACAGCTTTCGAATGGAATGTCATGCAGTGTGTAATTTGAAGTAGACAGATTGCAGATGCAGTACTTTTCTCTAGATGACATCAACATTCTTTTCTTTGTATTGACAGGACAACTATTTGGTGTGTAAAAAGACCGTGAGGCTGTTGCACATCACATTTTTTTTGAGGTTGTAAAGTGAGTGAAATGGATATAGAGCCCATGTGTGTGAGAGTCAAGGGCTTACGGCCATACCACTCTGAACACGCCCGATCTCGTCTGATCTCGGAAGCTTAGCAGGGTCGGGCCTGGTTAGTACTTGGATGGAAGACCGCCTGGGAATACCAGGTGCTGTAAGCTTTTTTTTTTTCATTGTTAGGAAAGGGCAGCTTTGAGTGTTTGGGGACCAGCATGAGCGAGCTTCCCTCACACACCTTTTCTTGAAGCGCCCTCCACAGCTTTCGAATGGAATGTCATGCAGTGGTTAATTTGAAGTAGACAGATGGCAGATGCAGTACTTTTCTCTCGATGACATCAACATTCTTTTCTTTGTATTGACAGGACACCTATTTGACGTGTGAAAAGACCCTGAGGCTGTTGCGCATCACTTTTTTTCTGAGGTTGTAAAGTGAGTGAAATGGATATAGAGCCCATGTGTGTCAGAGTCAGGGGCTTACGGCCATACCACTCTGAACTCGTCTGATCTCGTCTGATCTCGGAAGCTCAGCAGGGTCGGGCCTGGTTAGTACTTGGATGTGAGACAGCCTGGGAATACCAGGTGCTGAAAGCTTTTTTGTTTCATTGTGAGGAAAGGGCTGCTTTGAGTCTTTGGGGACCAGCATGAGCGAGCTTCCCTCACACACCTTTTCTTGAAGCGCCCTCCGCAGCTTTGGAATGGAATTTCATGCATTGGTTAATTTGAAGTAGACAGATGACAGATGCAGTACTTTTCTCTAGATGACATCAACATTCTTTTCTTTTATTGACAGGACACCTATTTGGCGTGTGAAAAGACCCTGAGGCTTTTGCGCATCACTTTTTTTCTGAGGTTGTAAAGTGTGTGAAATGGATATAGAGCCCATGTGTGTCAGAGTCAAGGGCTTACGGCCATACCACTCTGAACATGCCCGATCTCGTCTGATCTCGGAAGCTAAGCAGGGTCGGGCCTGGTTAGTACTTGGATGGGAGACCTCCTCGGAATACCAGGTGCTGTAAGCTTTTTTGTTTCATTGTGAGGAAAGGGCAGCTTTGAGTGTTTGGGGACCAGCATGAGCGAGCTTCCCTCACACACCTTTTCTTGAAGCGCCCTCCACAGCTTTCATATGGAATGTCATGCAGTGTGTAATTTGAAGTAGACAGATTGCAGATGCAGTACTTTTCTCGAGATGACATCAACATTCTTTTCTTTGTATTGACAGGACAACTATTTGGTGTGTAAAAAGACCGTGAGGCTGTTGCACATCACATTTTTTTTGAGGTTGTAAAGTGAGTGAAATGGATATAGAGCCCATGTGTGTGAGAGTCAAGGGCTTACGGCCATACCACTCTGAACACGCCCGATCTCGTCTGATCTCGGAAGCTTAGCAGGGTCGGGCCTGGTTAGTACTTGGATGGGAGACCGCCTGGGAATACCAGGTGCTGTAAGCTTTTTTGTTTCATTGTGAGGAAAGGGCCGCTTTGAGTCTTTGGGGACCAGCATGAGCGAGCTTCCCTCACACACCTTTTCTTGAAGCGCCCTCCGCAGCTTTGGAATGGAATGTCATGCAGTGGTTAATTTGAAGAAGTCAGATGGCAGATGCAGTACTTTTCTCTCGATGACATCAACATTCTTTTCTTTTATTGACAGGACACCGATTTGGCGTGTGAAAAGACCCTGAGGCTTTTGCGCATCACTTTTTTTCTGAGGTTGTAAAGTGTGTGAAATGGATATAGAGCCCATGTGTGTCAGAGTCAAGGGCTTACGGCCATACCACTCTGAACACGCCCGATCTCGTCTGATCTCGGATGCTAAGCAGGGTCGGGCCTGGTTAGTTCTTGGATGGAAGACCGCCTGGGAATACCAGGTGCTGTAAGCTTTTTTTTTTTCATTGTTAGGAAAGGGCAGCTTTGAGTCTTTGGGGACCAGCATGAGCGAGCTTCCCTCACACACCTTTTCTTGAAGCGCCCTCCACAGCTTTCGAATGGAATGTCATGCAGTGTGTAATTTGAAGTAGACAGATTGCAGATGCAGTACTTTTCTCTAGATGACATCAACATTCTTTTCTTTGTATTGACAGGACAACTATTTGGTGTGTAAAAAGACCGTGAGGCTGTTGCACATCACATTTTTTTTGAGGTTGTAAAGTGAGTGAAATGGATATAGAGCCCATGTGTGTGAGAGTCAAGGGCTTACGGCCATACCACTCTGAACACGCCCGATTTCGTCTGATCTTGGAAGCTTAGCAGGGTCGGGCCTGGTTAGTACTTGGATGGAAGACCGCCTGGGAATACCAGGTGCTGTAAGCTTTTTTGTTTCATTGTGAGGAAAGGGCCGCTTTGAGTCTTTGGGGACCAGCATGAGCGAGCTTCCCTCACACACCTTTTCTTGAAGCGCCCTCCGCAGCTTTGGAATGGAATGTCATGCAGTGGTTAATTTGAAGAAGTCAGATGGCAGATGCAGTACTTTTCTCTCGATGACATCAACATTCTTTTCTTTTATTGACAGGACACCGATTTGGCGTGTGAAAAGACCCTGAGGCTGTTGCGCATCACTTTTTTTCTGAGGTTGTAAAGTGTGTGAAATGGATATAGAGCCCATGTGTGTCAGAATCAAGGGCTTACGGCCATACCACTCTGAACACGCCCGATCTCGTCTGATCTCGGATGCTAAGCAGGGTCGGGCCTGGTTAGTTCTTGGATGGAAGATCGCCTGGGAATACCAGGTGCTGTAAGCTTTTTTGTTTCTTTGTGAGGAAAGGGCAGCTTTGAGTCTTTGGGGACCAGCATGAGCGAGCTTCCCTCACACACCTTTTCTTGAAGCGCCTTTCTGCAGCTTTGAAATTGAATGTCATGCAGCGTGTAATTTGAAGTAGACAGATGGCAGATGCAGTAGTTTTCTCTAGATGAAATCAACATTCTTTTCTTTGTATTGACAGGACACCTATTTGGCGTTTGAAAAGACCGTGAGGCTTTTGCACGTCACTTTTTTTCTGAGGTTGTAAAGTGAGTGAAATGGATATAGAGCACATGTGTGTAAGAGTCAAGGGCTTACGGCCATCCCACTCTGAACACGCCCGATCTCGTCTGATCTTGGAAGCTAAGCAGGGTCGGGCCTGGTTAGTACTTGGATGGAAGACCGCCTGGGAATACCAGGTGCTGTAAGCTTTTTTTTTTTCATTGTTAGGAAAGGGCAGCTTTGAGTGTTTGGGGACCAGCATGAGCGAGCTTCCCTCACACACCTTTTCTTGAAGCGCCCTCCACAGCTTTCGAATGGAATGTCATGCAGTGTGTAATTTGAAGTAGACAGATTGCAGATGCAGTACTTTTCTCTAGATGACATCAACATTCTTTTCTTTGTATTGACAGGACAACTATTTGGTGTGTAAAAAGACCGTGAGGCTGTTGCACATCACATTTTTTTTGAGGTTGTAAAGTGAGTGAAATGGATATAGAGCCCATGTGTGTGAGAGTCAAGGGCTTACGGCCATACCACTCTGAACACGCCCGATCTCGTCTGATCTCGGAAGCTTAGCAGGGTCGGGCCTGGTTAGTACTTGGATGGAAGACCGCCTGGGAATACCAGGTGCTGTAAGCTTTTTTGTTTCATTGTGAGGAAAGGGCCGCTTTGAGTCTTTGGGGACCAGCATGAGCGAGCTTCCCTCACACACCTTTTCTTGAAGCGCCCTCTGCAGCTTTTGAATGGAATTTCATGTAGTGGTTAATTTGAAGAAGACAGATGGCAGATGCAGTACTTTTCTCTCGATGACATCAACATTCTTTTCTTTTATTGACAGGACACCGATTTGGCGTGTGAAAAGACCGTGAGTCTGTTGCGCATCACTTTTTTTCTGAGGTTGTAAAGTGTGTGAAATGGATATAGAGCCCATGTGTGTGAGAGTCAAGGGCTTACGGCCATCCCACTCTGAACACGCCCGATCTCGTCTGATCTCGGAAGTTAAGCAGCGTCGGGCCTGGTTAGTACTTGGATGGAAGACCGCCTGGGAATACCAGGTGCTGTAAGCTTTTTTGTTTCTTTGTGAGGAAAGGGCAGCTTTGAGTCTTTGGGGACCAGCATGAGCGAGCTTCCCTCACACACCTTTTCTTGAAGCGCCCTCCGCAGCTTTGGAATGGAATGTCATGCAGTGGTTAATTTGAAGTAGACAGATGGCAGATGCAGTACTTTTCTCTCGATGACATCAACATTCTTTTCTTTTATTGACAGGACACCGATTTGGCGTGTGAAAAGACCCTGAGGCTTTTGCGCATCACTTTTTTTCTTAGGTTGTAAAGTGAGTGAAATGGATATAGAGCCCATGTGTGTAAGAGTCAAGGGCTTACGGCCATCCCACTCTGAACACGCCCGATCTCGTCTGATCTTGGAAGCTAAGCAGGGTCGGTCCTGGTTAGTACTTGGATGGAAGACCGCCTGGGAATACCAGGTGCTGTAAGCTTTTTTGTTTCTTTGTGAGGAAAGGGCAGCTTTTAGTCTTTGGGGACCAGCATGAGCGAGCTTCCCTCACACACCTTTTCTTGAAGCGCCTTTCTGCAGCTTTGAAATGGAATCTCATGCAGCGTGTAATTTGAAGTAGACAGATGGCAGATGCAGTACTTTTCTCTAGATGACATCAACATTCTTTTCTTTTATTGACAGGACACCTATTTTGCGTGTGAAAAGACCCTGAGGCTTTTGAGCATCACTTTTTTTCTGAGGTTGTAAAGTGTGTGAAATGGATATAGAGCCCATGTGTGTCAGAGTCAAGGGCTTACGGCCATACCACTCTTAACACGCCCGATCTCGTTTGATCTCGGAAGCTAAGCAGGGTCGGGCCTGGTTAGTACTTGGATGGGAGACCGCCTGGGAATACCAGGTGCTGTAAGCTTTTTTGTTTCATTGTGAGGAAAGGGCAGCTTTTCTTCTTTGGGGACCAGCATGAGCGAGGTTCCCTCACACACCTTTTCTTGAAGCGCCCTCCACAGCTTTGGAATGGAATGTCATGCAGTGTGTAATTTGAAGTAGAAAGATTGCAGATGCAGTACTTTTCTCTCGATGACATCAACATTCTTTTCTTTGTATTGACAGGACAACTATTTGGTGTGTAAAAAGACCGTGAGGCTGTTGCACATCACATTTTTTTTGAGGTTGTAAAGTGAGTGAAATTAATATAGAGCCCATGTGTGTGAGAGTCAAGGGCTTACGGCCATACCACTCTGAACACGCCCGATCTCGTCTGATCTCGGATGCTAAGCAGGGTCGGGCCTGGTTAGTTCTTGGGTGGAAGACCGCCTGGGAATACCAGGTGCTGTAAGCTTTTTTGTTTCTTTGTGAGGAAAGGGCAGCTTTGAGTCTTTGGGGACCAGCATGAGCGAGCTTCCCTCACACACCTTTTCTTGAAGCGCCTTTCTGCAGCTTTGAAATTGAATGTCATGCAGCGTGTAATTTGAAGTAGACAGATGGCAGATGCAGTACTTTTCTCTAGATGACATCAACATTCTTTTCTTTGTATTGACAGGACACCTATTTGGCGTTTGAAAAGACCGTGAGGCTTTTGCACGTCACTTTTTTTCTGAGATTGTAAAGTGAGTGAAATGGATATAGAGCCCATGTGTGTCAGAGTCAAGGGCTTACGGCCATCCCACTCTGAACACGCCCGATCTCGTCTGATCTTGGAAGCTAAGCAGGGTCGGGCCTGGTTAGTACTTGGATGGAAGACCGCCTGGGAATACCAGGTGCTGTAAGCTTTTTTTTTTCTTTGTGAGGAAAGGGCAGCTTTTAGTCTTTGGGGACCAGCATGAGCGAGCTTCCCTCACACACCTTTTCTTGAAGCGCCTTTCTGCAGCTTTGAAATGGAATATCATGCAGCGTGTAGTTTGAAGTAGACAGATGGAGGATGCAGTACTTTTCTCTCGATGACATCAACATTCTTTTCTTTGTATTGACAGGACACCTATTTGGTGTGTAAAAAAACCGTGAGGCTATTGCACATCACATTTTTTTTGAGGTTGTAAAGTGAGTGAAATGGATATAGAGCCCATGTGTGTGAGAGTCAAGGGCTTACAGCCATACCACTCTGAACACGCCCGATCTCGTCTGATCTCGTAAGCTTAGCAGGGTCGGGCCTGGTTAGTACTTGGATGGAAGACCGCCTGGGAATACCAGGTGCTGTAAGCTTTTTTTTTTCATTGTGAGGAAAGGGCCGCTTTGAGTCTTTGGGGACCAGCATGAGCGAGCTTCCCTCACACACCTTTTCTTGAAGCGCCCTCTGCAGCTTTGGAATGGAATTTCATGTAGTGGTTAATTTGAAGAAGACAGATGGCAGATGCAGTACTTTTCTCTCGATGACATCAACATTCTTTTCTTTTATTGACAGGACACCGATTTGGCGTGTGAAAAGACCGTGAGTCTGTTGCGCATCACTTTTTTTCTGAGGTTGTAAAGTGTGTGAAATGGATATAGAGCCCATGTGTGTGAGAGTCAAGGGCTTACGGCCATCCCACTCTGAACACGCCCGATCTCGTCTGATCTCGGAAGTTAAGCAGCGTCGGGCCTGGTTAGTACTTGGATGGAAGACCGCCTGGGAATACCAGGTGCTGTAAGCTTTTTTGTTTCTTTGTGAGGAAAGGGCAGCTTTGAGTCTTTGGGGACCAGCATGAGCGAGCTTCCCTCACACACCTTTTCTTGAAGCGCCCTCCGCAGCTTTGGAATGGAATGTCATGCAGTGGTTAATTTGAAGTAGACCGATGGCAGATGCAGTACTTTTCTCTCGATGACATCAACATTCTTTTCTTTTATTGACAGGACACCGATTTGGCGTGTGAAAAGACCCTGAGGCTGTTGCGCATCACTTTTTTTCTGAGGTTGTAAAGTGTGTGAAATGGATATAGAGCCCATGTGTGTCAGAGTCAAGGGCTTACGGCCATACCACTCTGAACACGCCCGATCTCGTCTGACCTCGGATGCTAAGCAGGGTCGGGCCTGGTTAGTTCTTGGATGGAAGACCGCCTGGGAATACCAGGTGCTGTAAGCTTTTTTGTTTCTTTGTGAGGAAAGGGCAGCTTTGAGTCTTTGGGGACCAGCATGAGCGAGCTTCCCTCACACACCTTTTCTTTCAGCGTCTTTCTGGAGCTTTGAAATGGAATCTCATGCAGCGTGTAATTTGAAGTAGACAGATGGCAGATGCAGTACTTTTCTCTAGATGACATCAACATTCTTTTCTTTTATTGACAGGACACCTATTTGGCGTGTGAAAAGACCCTGAGGCTTTTGCGCATCACTTTTTTTCTGAGGTTGTAAAGTGTGTGAAATGGATATAGAGCCCATGTGTGTGAGAGTCAAGGGCTTACGGCCATCCCACTCTGAACACGCCCGATCTCGTCTGATCTCGGAAGCTAAGCAGGGTCGGGCCTGGTTAGTACTCGGATGGGAGACCGCCTGGGAATACCAGGTGCTGTAAGCTTTTTTGTTTCATTGTGAGGACAGGGCAGCTTTGAGTGTTTGGGGACCAGCATGAGCGAGCTTCCCTCACACACCTTTTCTTGAAGCGCCCTCCACAGGTTTCGAATGGAATGTCATGCAGCGTGTAATTTGAAGTAGAAAGATTGCAGATGCAGTACTTTTCTCTAGATGACATCAACATTCTTTTCTTTGTATTGACAGGACAACTATTTGGTGTGTAAAAAGACCCTGAGGCTTTTGCGCATCACTTTTTTTCTGAGGTTGTAAAGTGTGTGAAATGGATATAGAGCCCATGTGTGTCAAAGTCAAGGGCTTACGGCCATACCACTCTGAACACGCCCGATCTCGTCTGATCTCGGAAGCTAAGCAGGGTCGGGCCTGGTTAGTACTTGGTTGGGAGACCGCCTGGGAATACCAGGTGCTGTAAGCTTTTTTGTTTCATTGTGAGGAAAGGGCCGCTTTGAGTCTTTGGGGACCAGCATGAGCGAGCTTCCCTCACACACCTTTTCTTGAAGCACCTTTCTGCTGCTTTGAAATTGAATGTCATGCAGCGTGTAATTTGAAGTAGACAGATGGCAGATGCAGTACTTTTCTCTAGATGACATCAACATTCTTTTCTTTGTATTGACAGGACACCTATTTGGCGTTTGAAAAGACCGTGAGTCTGTTGCACGTCACTTTTTTTCTGAGCTTGTAAAGTGAGTGAAATGGATATAGAGCCCATGTGTGTCAGAGTCAAGGGCTTACGGCCATCCCACTCTGAACACGCCAGATCTCGTCTGATCTTGGAAGCTAAGCAGGGTCGGGCCTGGTTAGTACTTGGATGGAAGACTGCCTGGGAATACCAGGTGCTGTAAGCTTTTTTGTTTCTTTGTGAGGAAAGGGCAGCTTTTAGTCTTTGTGGACCAGCATGAGCGAGCTTCCCTCACACACCTTTTCTTAAAGCGCCTTTCTGCAGCTTTGAAATGGAATCTCATGCAGCGTGTAATTTGAAGTAGACAGATGGCAGATGCAGTACTTTTCTCTAGATGACATCAACATTCTTTTCTTTTATTGACAGGACACCTATTTGGCGTGTGAAAAGACCCTGAGGCTTTTGCGCATCACTTTTTTTCTGAGGTTGTAAAGTGTGTGAAATGGATATAGAGCCCATGTGTGTGAGAGTCAAGGGCTTACGGCCATACCACTCTTAACACGCCCGATCTCGTCTGATCGCGGAAGCTAAGCAGGGTCGGGCCTGGTTAGTACTTGGATGGGAGACCGCCTGAGAATACCAGGTGCTGTAAGCTTTTTTGTTACATTGTGAGGAAAGGGCAGCTTTGAGTCTTTGGGGACCAGCATGAGCGAGGTTCCCTCACACACCTTTTCTTGAAGCGCCCTCCACAGCTTTCGAATGGAATGTCATGCAGTGTGTAATTTGAAGTAGACAGATTGCAGATGCAGTACTTTTCTCGAGATGACATCAACATTCTTTTCTTTGTATTGACAGGACAACTATTTGGTGTGTAAAAAGACCGTGAGGCTTTTGCACATCACATTTTTTTTGAGGTTGTAAAGTGAGTGAAATGGATATAGAGCCCATGTGTGTGAGAGTCAAGGGCTTACGGCCATACCACTCTGAACACGCCCGATCTCGTCTGATCTCGGAAGCTTAGCAGGGTCGGGCCTGGTTAGTACTTGGATGGAAGACCGCCTGGGAATACCAGGTGCTGTAAGCTTTTTTGTTTCATTGTGAGGAAAGGGCCGCTTTGAGTCTTTGGGGACCAGCATGAGCGAGCTTCCCTCACACACCTTTTCTTGAAGCGCCCTCTGCAGCTTTGGAATGGAATTTCATGCAGTGGTTAATTTGAAGAAGACAGATGGCAGATGCAGTACTTTTCTCTCGATGACATCAACATTCTTTTCTTTTATTGACATGACACCGATTTGGCGTGTGAAAAGACCCTGAGTCTGTTGCGCATCACTTTTTTTCTGAGGTTGTAAAGTGTGTGAAATGGATATAGAGCCCATGTGTGTCAGAGTCAAGGGCTTACGGCCATACCACTCTGAACACGCCCGATCTCGTCTGATCTCGGATGCTAAGCAGGGTCGGGCCTGGTTAGTTCTTGGATGGAAGACCGCCTGGTAATACCAGGTGCTGTAAGCTTTTTTGTTTCTTTGTGAGGAAAGGGCAGCTTTGAGTCTTTGGGGACCAGCATGAGCGAGCTTCCCTCACACACCTTTTCTTGAAGCGCCTTTCTGCAGCTTTGAAATGGAATCTCATGCAGCGTGTAATTTGAAGTAGACAGATGGCAGATGCAGTACTTTTCTCTAGATGACATCAACATTCTTTTCTTTGTATTGACAGGACACCTATTTGGCGTTTGAAAAGACCGTGAGGCTTTTGCACGTCACTTTTTTTCTGAGGTTGTAAAGTGAGTGAAATGGATATAGAGCCCATGTGTGTAAGAGTCAAGGGCTTACGGCCATCCCACTCTGAACACGCCCGATCTCGTCTGATCTTGGAAGCTAAGCAGGGTCGGGCCTGGTTAGTACTTGGATGGAAGACCGCCTGGGAATACCAGGTGCTGTAAGCTTTTTTTTTTTCATTGTTAGGAAAGGGCAGCTTTGAGTGTTTGGGGACCAGCATGAGCGAGCTTCCCTCACACACCTTTTCTTGAAGCGCCCTCCACAGCTTTCGAATGGAATGTCATGCAGTGTCTAATTTGAAGTAGACAGATTGCAGATGCAGTACTTTTCTCAAGATGACATCAACATTCTTTTCTTTGTATTGACAGGACAACTATTTGGTGTGTAAAAAGACCGTGAGGCTGTTGCACATCACATTTTTTTTGAGGTTGTAAAGTGAGTGAAATGGATATAGAGCCCATGTGTGTGAGAGTCAAGGGCTTACGGCCATACCACACTGAACACGCCCGATCTCGTCTGATCTCGGAAGCTTAGCAGGGTCGGGCCTGGTTAGTACTTGGATGGAAGACCGCCTGGGAATACCAGGTGCTGTAAGCTTTTTTGTTTCTTTGTGAGGAAAGGGCCGCTTTGAGTCTTTGGGGACCAGCATGAGCGAGCTTCCCTCACACACCTTTTCTTGAAGCGCCCTCTGCAGCTTTGGAATGGAATTTCATGCAGTGGTTAATTTGAAGAAGACAGATGACAGATGCAGTACTTTTCTCTCGATGACATCAACATTCTTTTCTTTTATTGACAGAACACCGATTTGGCGTGTGAAAACACCCTGAGGCTGTTGCGCATCACTTTTTTTCTGAGGTTGTAAAGTGTGTGAAATGGATATAGAGCCCATGTGTGTCAGAGTCAAGAGCTTACGGCCATACCATTCTGAACTCGTCTGATCTCGGAAGCTAAGCAGGGTCTGTCCTGGTTAGTACTTGGATGGGAGACAGCCTGGGAATACCTGGTGCTGTAAGCTTTTTTGTTTCTTTGTGAGGAAAGGGCAGCTTTGAGTGTTTGGGGACCAGCATGAGCGAGCTTCCCTCACACACCTTTTCTTGAAGCGCCCTCTGCAGCTTTGGAATGGAATGTCATGCAGTGGTTAATTTGAAGTAGACAGATGGCAGATGCAGTACTTTTCTCTCGATGACATCAACATTCTTTTCTTTTATTGACAGGACACCTATTTGGCGTGTGAAAAGACCCTGAGGCTTTTACGCTTCACTTTTTTTCTGAGGTTGTAAAGTGAGTGAAATGGATATAGAGCCCATGTGTGTAAGAGTCAAGGGCTTACGTCCATACCACTCTTAACACGCCCGATCTTGTCTGATCTTGGAAGCTAAGCAGGGTCGGGCCCGGTTAGTACTTGGATGGGAGACCGCTTGGGAATACCAGGTGCTGTAAGCTTTTTTGTTTCTTTGTGAGGAAAGGGCAGCTTTGAGTCTTTGGGGACCAGCATGAGCGAGCTTCCTTCACACACCTTTTCTTGAAGCGCCTTTCTTCAGCTTTGAAATGGAATGTCATGCAGCGTGTAATTTGAAGTAGACAGATGGCAGATGCAGTACTTTTCTCTAGATGACATCAACATTCTTTTCTTTTATTGACAGGACACCTTTTTGGCGTGTGAAAAGACCGTGAGGCTGTTTCACGTCACTTTTTTTCCAAGGTTGTAAAGTGAGTGAAATGGATATAGAGCCCATGTGTGTAAGAGTCATGGGCTTACGGCCATACCACTCTGAACACGCCCGATCTCGTCTGATCTCGGAAGCTTAACAGGGTCGGGCCTGGTTAGTACTTGGATGGGAGACCGCCTGGGAATACCAGGTGCTGTAAGCTTTTTTGTTTCTTTGTGAGGAAAGGGCAGCTTTGAGTCTTTGGGGACCAGCATGAGCGAGCTTCTCTCACACACCTTTTCTTGAAGCGCCCTACGCAGCTTTGGAATGGAATGTCATGCAGTGGTTAATTTGAAGTAGAAAGATGGCAGATGCAGTACTTTTCTCTCGATGACATCAACATTCTTTTCTTTTATTGACAGGACACCAATTTGGCGTGTGAAAAGACCCTGAGGCTTTTGCGCATCACTTTTTTTCTGAGGTTGGAAAGTGAGTGAAATGGATATAGAGCCCATGTGTGTCAGAGTCAAGGGCTTACGGCCATAACACTCTGAACACGCACGCGCCAATCAGACGGTACGCTGACAGCACGACACACGGAGGTCGCGGACTCCGCTTTTCCCATTTCTTTCGTTTTTTTCAGCCTTTTTCATTGTTCTTCCTTATTCTCCTTGCATTTTTGGTTCGTTTTTAGAGTGAACATTTTTTCCCCCCGACAGTTTTTATACTGATCGGGGGAGGTCAATTTGAGTTTTTTTTTCCTAATGAAAAACTTTCGGACGGACCAAATGGATTTGAACTTTGCAAACGGATTTCAGATTACGAGCATGGAAAACGGACTTGACATAAACGCACAAACAGGTGAAGAAAATGAAAAATGGTTGCTTGTTAAAAGAAACAATCAGAAACGAAACATGAAGAAGCCGGAAGGAAAACTGCCGGAGGGAAATGCGAGAGCGGCTTCCGCATTGACAGCGGGGGAAAGACGGCGAGCAGCGGCTGATTCAGAGGAGATGTGTGGAAGGAGCGCTGGAGCCGGTCCACAGGCAACGAGAGCTGGTGGCCTGAAGAACAGAGCTGAAGAAGTGGTTCCGAGAAGACCTGGGCAGCGAGGAGCTACTGGAGAGGCGACGGAGAGTGAGAGAGAATTGGCGGCGGAAAGAGATGCGGCGTCTGGTGGGGAAAGGCAGCTGCAGCAGCGACATGGAGCGGCGAAATCTGCGGGTGGCGACCACAAGTATGACAGAGAACTGACGGTCAGTGTCGAGGTAACTGGGCAGGATGAAGTCCCAGTTCTCGAATTAATGAGATGCATAAGAGCACTGTGTGGAGGTTTAATAGCCTGTAGGGCGACAGGGTCGCAGAAATATGAAATTACCATGTCACACATCAAAGGGAAAGAGAGAATCCTAGATGGTTTCAAAATTGGGGACAACACAGTGCATGTCAAAGATCTGTGTAATGATGAACTCATGGTTTCTTTTTTAAGCTTACCAGCTTACATCAGAGATGAGGAAATTTTACAAAAGCTAGAAGGGTGGGGAGTCTCAGCTGCATCAACTATAAGGAGGAGGATGTGGCCGGGTACGCAAATTGCTGATGGGACGCGGTTTCTCAAAGTAAAATTTACAGATAAAGTCCAATCTCTGCCTTATTCAGCACGGTTTGACACAGCAATAGGACCGGAATATTTCAGGGTCATACATGATAGGCAGGCTAGGGTGTGTAGGATGTGCCTCCAGCCGGGGCACATCCTAAGGGACTGTCCTGAGTTCTCCTGTCATAAGTGTGGTGTCCAGGGGCATTATGCAAGGGAGTGCAACAGGAAACCTAATAAGATACAGAAATGTGAGGTGTGTTGGAACAAAATTGATGAATGTAATTGTAATCATAGTGATGAGGATATTGTGGTGGAATCTGGATCTGAGGAGCTGTACAGTGAGATGGAAGGTTTAAGTGAGGGAGGAACGGAGGATGAGGAGGAAGATGACGAGGTGGGTAGTGGCGCCGCCAAGCAGGCTGCCGGTGAGGGTTACGCCCCTCAGAGAACCCAGAGCCCTCCTACAGCGGTGCAGAGCCCAGGCACAAGGCTTGGTTCAAGTCTGAATGTTATGAGCACTGACTCAGGCCCACAGCAGAGAGGAAAGGATGGAGGAGGAAACGGGTCCGAAAAGGAGCCGGAGCCTTCTCAACTCCTGGAATCAATGGAGGTAGGGGACACCCCAGGAGAATTGCAGCCGGCGGCAGCCACATCCACCAGGGTACCTGCCTTAAATGTGCCCTCCACCTTCCCTCCTCAGAGTAGATCAAACAGTGACTCGGAAATGGACTTTGCCACAATAAAAAATATTCGGAAAAAGCACACCTCAATAAAAGATGCTGCGATGAAGAAAAAACAGAAGAAAGAAGGAGGGAGAGGTAAAAAATCTTGAGGGAAAATTGGCTGTTTAAAGGTTTTTTTGGTCTGACCATGTTTCTGCTGCACTCCCTTAATGTCAATGGACTCCGCACTTATGGCAGGATGACCGCCATTTTACTTAAAAGCAAGTGTGACATTCTCTGCTTACAGGAGACAAGGTGGGAAGGGGATAGCGTGGCGGCAGCAAGCAAAATGTGGGAAGGAGATGTCTTTTTTAGCAACGGCACAAGTAAATCTTTTGGCGTAGCTATTTTAGTAAAAAAGACTATAAGTACCAATAGCAAGTTAATATATCATGACAAGAAAGGTAGAATACTTATTATAGATGTTTGCATAAACAATAGAACATACAGAATTGTTAACATATATGCCAGTAACTGTGAAAAGGAAAGGAAAATGTTTCTAAATAGTATAAGCAGATGGATAGATCATAGAACCATAATAATAGGAGATTTCAATATCGCATTAACTAAGGATGATATATCAATTAATAATGTATACAAGAATGACACAACAGAACTGAGCTATATAATTTAATGAATATTCACAATTTGACAGATGTATGGAGAATTCACAACCCATTCAAGAAAGAGTACTCCAGAAGACAGGTTGTGCAGGGAAAAATGAAACAAGCCAGAATAGATTTATGTCTAACGGCCCCTGAAGCAACAAAACAGATCAATAAAATACAATATAATTATAACGCATGGAGTGATCACGCAACAATTGAGTGTTACTTGGGTGCTGCAGGAGGTTTCAGGGGGGGAGGTACCTGGTGCCTCAACTCCAGCCTCCTGGCAGATTCAACTTACGTTAAAAAAATCACAAAACTGCTTGATTATGCAAAAATAGAAATGAAAATAGAAAATAATTTTATAGAAAAGTGGGAAATTCTAAAGCAAAGAATTAAAAGAAGTAGTATAAATTATAGTAAAGAGAAAAAGTGGAGAGAGGAGCTGGAAGAAAATCGACTAAGAAAATTAATCAATCATGAAATAGCATTATTTGATAAAGAACCTAACAGAAACACAGAAAACTATGAATTATATAAAGCAAAACTAGGAAACATAGAAAAAATAAAATGCAGAGGTGCAATGATAAGAAGCAGAGTTAAAAATTTAGTAGAAGGAGAAAAATGCACCGCATATTTTTTGGGGCTCGAAAAGCAAAAACAAAACAAAACTATAATAGAAAAAATCAACGATATAACTGGAAAAGAATATGACGATCAAGAAAATATACTAAGAGTAACTACAGAGTTTTATAAAGAATTATTTGATAATGGATATAGCAATAGCGAAGAGGTAGACAAGTTGTTATCAAATATCCAAACTAGTATTTCAGTGGAGGATAAGGAATGGTCTGATGCACAAATTACTATTAATGAGATAAAGACGGCAATAGATAGCTTAAATAAAAACAAAAGTCCAGGGGTAGATGGTTTAACAGCAGAATTTTATATTTGTTTCAAAGAGCAGATAGCTCCCCTGTTGCTGTCATTGTACCACTCAATGGAACGGGAACAGAGAACATCCAATACATTCACTGCAGGAATAATTTCACTTATCTACAAAAATAAAGGTTCAAAACAGGATATAACAAACTATAGACCAATAAGTTTACTCAATACAGATTACAAGATACTGACCAAAACACTGGCAAACAGGCTTAAACTTACAATAGGAACCATTATTGGTAATACACAGGCATACGGCATACCAGATAGAGACATCATAGATACGATCCTTACAATAAAGGATACCGTCAGGACAATGGCAGCACAGGGGGGGTATCTGCTCGGAATTGATTTGGAGAAAGCGTTCGACAGAGTAGAACATCTTTTCTTATATAAAACTTTAAAAAGATTTGGATACGGTGAAGGCTTTATTAGATGGATTAAATTATTATACGATAACGCATACAGTCAAATAAAGATAAATGGACAACTAACAGAAAAGATCAAATTAAAAAGATCGGTAAGGCAAGGATGCCCGCTTTCGGCTCTTTTATACAGTATTGTTGCTGAGCCACTAGCTTTAAGTATAATGAATGATAAGAATATTATAGGTATAAAAACATATAGAGACAAAGTCGTTAAAATAGCACAATTTGCGGATGATATCAATATAATGTTTAAAAATGAAGAAAATTTAAATTATATTATGGAATTCGGTAAAAATAGTTTAAAAAATAATTGGGGTTT
>NC_141323.1:30421919-30591919 GCF_037954235.1 Aulostomus chinensis
TTTTTCCTGAGGTTGTAAAGTGAGTGAAATGGATATAGAGCCCATGTGTGTAAGAGTCAAGGGCTTACGGCCATACCACTCTGAACACGCCCGATCTCGTCTGATATTGGAAGCTAAGCAGGGTCGGGCCTGGTTAGTACTTGGATGGGAGACCGCCTGGGAATACCAGGTGCTGTAAGCTTTTTTGTTTCATTGTGAGGAAAGGGCAGCTTTGAGTGTTTGGGGACCAGCATGAGCGAGCTTCCCTCACACACCTTTTCTTGAAGCTCCCTCCACAGCTTTCGAGTGGAATGTAATGCAGTGTGTAATTTGAAGTAGACAGATTGCAGATGCAGTACTTTTCTCTAGATGACATCAACATTCTTTTCTTTGTATTGACAGGACAACTATTTGGTGTGTAAAAAGACCGTGAGGCTGTTGCACATCACATTTTTTTTGAGGTTGTAAAGTGAATGAAATGGATATAGAGCCCATGTGTGTGAGAGTCAAGGGCTTACGGCCATACCACTCTGAACACGCCCGATCTCGTCTGATCTCGGAAGCTTAGCAGGGTCGGGCCTGGTTAGTACTTGGATGGGAGACCGCCTGGGAATGCCAGGTGCTGTAAACTATTTTGTTTCATTGTGAGGAAAGGGCCGCTTTGAGTCTTTGGGGACCAGCATGAGCGAGCTTCCCTCACACACCTTTTCTTGAAGCGCCCTCCGCACCTTTGGAATGGAATGTCATGCAGTGGTTAATTTGAAGTAGACAGATGGCAGATGCAGTACTTTTCTCTGGATGACATCAACATTCTTTTCTTTGTTTTGACAGGACAACTATTTTGCGTTTGAAAAGACCGTGAGGCTTTTGCACGTCACTTTTTTTCTGAGGTTGTAAAGTGAGTGAAATGGATATAGAGCCCATGTGTGTAAGAGTTAAGGGCTTACGGCCGTACCACTCTGAACACGCCTGATCTCGTCTGATCTCGGAAGCTAAGCAGGGTCGGGCCTGGTTAGTACTTTGATGGGAGACCGCCTGGGAATACCAGGTGCTGTAAGCTTTTTTGTTTCTTTGTGAGGAAAGGGCAGCTTTGAGTCTTTGGGGACCAGCATGAGCGAGCTTCCCTCACACACCTTTTTTTGAAGCGCCTTTCTGCAGCTTTGAAATTGAATGTCATGCAGCGTGTAATTTGAAGTAGACAGATGGCAGATGCAGTACTTTTCTCTAGATGACATCAACATTCTTTTCTTTCATTGACAGGACACCTATTTGGCGTGTGAAAAGACCCTGAGGCTGTTGCGCTTCACTTTTTTTCTGAGGTTGTAAAGTGAGTGAAATGGATATAGAGCCCATGTGTGTAAGAGTCAAGGGCTTACGGCCATACCACTCTGAACACGCCCGATCTCGTCTGATCTTGGAAGCTAAGCAGGGTCGGGCCTGGTTAGTACTTGGATGGGAGACAGCCTGGGAATACCAGGTGCTGTAAGCTTTTTTGTTTCATTGTGAGGAAAGGGCAGCTTTGAGTGTTTGGGGACCAGCATGAGCGAGCTTCCCTCACACACCTTTTCTTGAAGCGCCTTTCTGCAGCTTTTAAATTGAATGTCATGCAGCGTGTAATTTGAAGTAGACAGATGGCAGATGCAGTGCACTGGACTTCTCTCAAAATATTCCCATCAATATTTCCATGGATAAGGAAGCCTAACAAGGTAACCGGGAGATGGGAAACAACTTGGATGATAGAAAATTGTTTTTAGTTTATTTTACAGCTGGTTGAAGACGAGGGTCAAAACTGACCTGTTAACATAAGAGATGGGAACAGAAAGCTAACAACAAGAGGAAGGTTGAAGCAATGAAAAAGGAGTTTGATAAAAATCTTGAACTGACAGTAGAAATATCCTTTTGTATGTTTACCTTTGTTGACAGAAGTCACTTTAGCTTGGCAGTGAAAAGAATCACTGCTAGCTTGACAAATAAGTGCACAAACTAGGTTCAAGCTGGACTTTGGACACTAGTATCTGCAACAACTCCCATCAACTCCTAATCTAGCATCTCTGCTGGGTCAAACTATTTTACAGAACATTTGACAGACCTGTGGAGCAGTGAGGACAGACATGAGTTGATCCACATGATCCACTGAAGCATCATTTTCCCCTGCCACTGAGGTCACCAACATGAGCTGGAGTTGGGACTCTTGAACTGAACCTGGTATCACAGCGACACCTACTGCTGCTAAATGGAACAGCAACATTGAACCCAAGTACAGGATTGGAGGGAGACTGATGGTCGCTGTTTGGGTTTTTGAAGAACAAGGAGGGCGTTGGTTCAAGCTGGATTCTCAGAGACTATTTCCCCAACCTCTACATTGGAATCTACACTGTCATCCAGTCATGTGACTGAAGTCATCCAGTCATGTGACTGAAGTCATCCATTCATGTCAGTGATGTCACTTGGCAGGACTGTCATTGCCTTCACATTCTAGAAAAGAACCCAGACTCCACATTTCCTCCTATCTATTATTGTGTCCCATCCTCCTGGTCCTTACCCTGAATTCTCAGAGTTTATATCCAGTTAAGTTCTCAAAACAGATTCAGCCATGAGTGTAGATTAATTTCCTTTTCTCCACTGATTATATGTCAAGGTTTGTGTGTGGGGGTGGAGCCTATCCCAGCAGCCTTCGGACAAGAGGCGGGGTTCATCCTGGACAGGTCACCAGTCCATCACAGGGCCAACACACAGAGACAGACAACCATTCACACTCACAGCCACACCTACAGTCAATTTAGAGTATCAATCAGCCTCGTCCCCTCTTGATGTCTTTGGACTGTAGGAGGAAGCTGGAGTACCAGAGAGAACCCACACAGGAACAGGGAGAACATGCAGACTCACACAATTGGGGCTCAAATCTGGAACCTTCTTGCTGTGAGGCCACAGTGCTGACCACTGCACCATTGTGTCCCCTGAAAATGCCACCAGATCGTTTGGATTTTCTATAAAATCAAGTACACATGAACATGAAGAGGTTTTCACAGGGCTGGTGGTGCAATGGATAGCATGACTGACTACTGTCAGAAGATTCTAGCTTCAACTCCTGGCTCGCTCACTTAAAATTTTATACTCAGAAGCTTTCACACCTGAAGTGTGAACCACTGCTAAAAGTCCCTGAAATCCTCCAAGGTTTCCTCCTTGTCTGCTGTAAACATGAACACATGCATGGATCCTGCTACCTCTCACATGTTAAGCTGGCACTTGACAGTGACAGCAGGAGAACAAGAAATCCCAGTGTGTCATCAACATTTCCTGGAAACTAAATGACAGAAGCCAGTGGTGGCAGGTGAAAAAAATTCTTGGTGGGGCTGGTGTGCCAAAAACATTTCCGTGCCTAGTCTAGTATAATCATTCAAAAGGAGCAGCCGGACAATTATTAAATGTTTTAAAATAGTATTTACTTTCCTTCTTAAAATCGACAGTTTCAAAGACAAAAAAAAACAACAACAATTTACAACTACAGTAAATTTTATGCGATCAAATATTATACAATGATGTTAACTTTACAGAAGGTGATTTGAGCTTAATCTATACAATACAAATCAACAATGTGTGTGTTTGTCTCTCTCTCTCTGTCTCTCTCTTTGTTCATCTGTGTCTGTCTCTGTCTCCTTCTCTGTGTCTCCGTCTTTGTGTCCTTTTCTCTGTGTCTCTATCTCTGTTTGTCTGTCTCTTAGTGTGTGTGTCTCTCTCTGTCTCTCTCTCTTTGTGTCCGTCTCTCTTTCTCTCTTCGTCTACCTGTCTCTGTCCCTCTGTCTCTCTGTCTATTTGTTTCAGTCTTTCTGGGTGTGTGTTTGAATTCAGCAGTTATTTGTACAGGAACTTTGCTCGTCTCTCTTTCTGGGAGGCAAATTTCTCAATGACCCTGGTGTTGAAACCAGGAATGTTTAGTGTCAGTTTTTTCTCAATGGAGAGCATAGCCAGAGCGTTGAGCCGATCTTGTGCCATGGTATTTGTAAGAAAAGTTTTTATCCTCTTCAAAGTGGAGAAGCACCTCTCAGATTCTGACGTTGTCATTGGTGTGGTGATGAGGATGTTGAGCAGACTTACAGTTTCAGTGAACGTGTCTTGAAGGTTATTTTCCATCAAAACCTGATAGAGAGCCAGTGCACCACTGCAACTCTGAAACTCTTCGTTCCCGTAGATCAGAGACAGCTCTGTTTGAAGTCTGGCCTTGTCCAATGAGGGATAGGCTTCCACTGTGGTTTTCAGTGCTGAATCTGGGAACTTTCGGCTGTGCTGTGGGAACAGGTCTCCTTGCAGGAGTGTGGCGCTGACAAGATGCTTGGTGAAACTAAATCTCTCCTTGGCATGGCTCACAATGGTGTCACATACCTATGCAATGATATAATTATACAAAATAGGAATTATTGCATCTTCACTTGTCTTAATACATTGACCTGATGAGCTAGCCTATATTATGTAATAAACATACTGTAATGATTCATATCATCATAAAAGAATATACATTTAAGTCTGGACCACTGTATCATATGGCCAACATCTTATTTTGATTTTATTTAATAATGTGATTCAAATCACACTAAGAAGCAAGTTCTTACCTCCAGTGCCAAATGGTGCAGTGTGTCTTCTCCCAAGGTTCTGCGTCTCTTTGCGGGTGGCTCCTGAGCAGGTCCCCTGAACTCCTCATCCTCAGCCAGAGTAGGCACGTCCTCCCTGACCCAACACATAAGTTTCATGAGTAAGTTCTAAAAACTGGTTAGGGATACATTAACAAAACCAAAGGTGGATATCATTACTGTCAATTATATTATACAGATAAATCAATTCTTTAAATAAGATGATATATAAGCATTTAAGTCTACATATACAGAGAAATTGAGGTTAGGCTACAAATTAATTAATTTAGCATACCTGATAGCCTGCATGTGGTCAATGAATGTCTGGGTGACTCCTGCCATGTAGACAGCATCAATGTTTCTCTTCTGCAGCTGGTTGTAAAGGATGTCCACATGTGGCATGATTTTGTGGAACAGGGCCAGTAAAAAACAAAAAGTTTCATCTTCCAGCATTCTCACATAGCCACCAGCTTCTCTCTTTGTCTGGCTATCAAACCCTTCACTGTTCCGGATAGCCTGAAAGCAATTCACCAGATCCTTCTTGTGCTCATAAACTGTGTTAACACGACTGTTGAAGTTCCAACGTGTTGATGATGCACTTGGAAGTCGGTGCGCAACCATCTCATCAAGCACTGCAGTTCTCTTGCTTGACTTAGAGAAAAGAGAAGCAAATCCCCCCATGTCAGAAAAAAAGTGACTGATCTGAGGGATGTGGGAGGTTGCTTGCTGCAGTATCAGGTTTAACTGATGGGCATAGCAGTGAACATAGTGAGCGTTTGGATAGATGTCTTGTACCTTTCGCTGCACTCCTCCTTTGGCACCCCTCATCACAGCTGCCCCATCACAGGCCTGGGCAATCAGCTTCTTTTCTTGTCCCTCAGAAAGGATGCTGTGCAGCCTCTCCAATAAGGCACTGGCTATTGCATCCGCACAGGTGTTGGGCAGCTTCAAAAATTCAAAGAACCGCTCTTGAATATTGTGGCGGTCGTCAATGTATCTCAGAACTAAGACTAACTGACACTGTGTTGAAACGTCAGTAGTTTCATCAGCCTGGATCGCTAAAAAGTCTGCCGATTTAACTTCATCCAGGATCTGTTCTCTCAAAACTGCCAGCATACAGTCCAGGAGCTCGTTCTGTACTGTCTTCGAGGTGCCTTTAAAAACGGTTGCATTTTCAAGGTGCTCCCTCAAGTACCGATCAATGGATGCCATCAAGTCAACTGGACCTCTGAATATTCCAGCGTTGTCAGAGGAATCACTTTCGTCATGTCCCCGCAGAGCCAGTTCAAAAGCACCACAGAATTTAACAGTTAATTATCTTAGATAAGATGTTACGGTTCTTATCTACGTCATCATTGTGCTTCCTTACAGCGATGCGGTGACTGTCATCGAGCTGCGTTGCTATGCTAATCTTCCCAAGAACCGCTAGCTTCACGCAGTTTTCCATGTGAATTTTCGCTCTTTCGTGTTTCTTAATCCGCTCGGAGAGGTGCTTTAGGTCAGTGATTCCTGTCTGTGTCCATGCTGAATCACACCGGTCACTCCTGAAAGGGATGCAGGGGAAGCAAAAAAGTGCGTTGGCTGCTCCACAACCCGTCAGCCACGGCTTGCGCTGAAACCAGCTCCGGCAAAAAGTCCTATTGTAGGATTTAGCCTTTTCCTTGGACTGCTGCTGGATGTTGATTTCAGGCTTGTCCGGTCCCAGCTCCTTAACGCGGATTTTTTCCGCCATGGTCCTCCTTGCAAAAGGGAAATTTAAAAGGGATCTCACCGAAATCGGTGGAAACTTCTGCTCTTGAACTTCGATCGTTGTTGTCGCCATTTTCTCTCTCACTCACTTCTCGCGGTATTTTTTTTCGTAGGGCATCGGAAATCTGGGAATCTCACTACGCAAAAAGAATATCGCGGGCTCCTCAGCTAGCTTTCGCAATCCAAACCTTCACGCATTTTACGTTGGCGTAGGGGCGACTTTTCCGGCGCCCCTACGCCGTTAAATTTGGCGATGTTGATTGGCCAATTATTCATTATTTTTCCCTAGCAACCATACAGGATTGGCTAATTAATTGCAGGTCTGACAAGCGCCCCTAAAGACAAATTATACAGTCTATCAGAGTAAATTCACTATTAATTGAATGAGTCAGTTGGCGTAAATTTTGTTTAAATGACCCATATTGCATGTAGACACACACAATTAAGTAAGGCTGACATTGACGCTAAAAATTGTAAACATATGCACATATATATGTATAAATACATGTAGAGATTTTCCTCTCCACATCTGGTGGGGCGGCGCCCCAGCGCCCCCTATGAGCCAGCCGCTACTGGTGGATAATAAAAAACTTTCTCATTCAAGTTGAAACCTGCAAGAGGCAGCAGACAAGGTCAAATTAATTTGACACATCAAACTAAACAACAATAGGGGGCATACTGCCCTCTACTGACTAAAGCTGATAATGCTACCATGAACTATCAGGAAAAGAAAAGCAACAATTAAACAAAATAATAAAGGACATTCACCCCCCCCCCAAAAAAAAGAAAAAATATATTGAAAAAAATGTCCTCAAATAGTGAAGTTTCATCAAACCTTGTGTCTGTATGTTGTGATAGTATTTTATACACAAAATGACACTAAACTCACCTCCATGTTTGATGCAGTACAGAAAAAGAACATAGTTCCCTTTATTCTCCTGCCATTAAAGTTCATAAACTAGCAAGAATGTCAGGTAGCATTAGCATTAACTTCAGCTAAAGTCTACCAGCTTCAGGTACCTAACAATCGCCTTACTCGCTACTTAAGGCTTTATCGTCCATGGTTGTCTTCCGCTTATTCCTTACTATTAAGGGTCGCGGGGGGGCTGGAGACTATCCCAGCATCAACGGGCGAGAGGCGGGGTTCACCCTGGACAGTTCGACAGTCCATCGCAGGGCCAACATACAGCAATTGCTTGCAGTGTACAAGTCCCAAGACTTTCATAAAATTCATCACTGGATTCAGGACGACCCCTGCTGCTCGGCCCCGGTGGGCGGGAGGAGGCTCAGGCCCAAACAACGCTGACTGCAGCTTTAATTTAATCCTAGGTTTATGTAATACTCCGATAAATCAGTGGTATTTATTTCATGATTTTCATAGGAATAAGTTAAGAATAAAATACCAGTTCATGGTTAAGCTAAAATTTACATAAATTAGTATTTGTTATGAAGAAGATATTAAAATGTATAAAATTTGTTTAAAATTAGTAACTTTCAAAAAAAACATCATTTCATGGGGTGTGAATGTCTTTAAAAAATGTTGAAGTAATTCTATTACGTTAGGTTACATGCGTGAGTTCATGACCTTTAGTGTTTACACTTCCGGGAGAAACGCGCGCGAGGAAGAAGGAGCATCATGTTAATGGCATAACGTTATCGGAGTTTGGAGACTGTGTGTCGTCGGAGAGGAGTTTTTATCGGTAACGGACTGTGAACTGTAATTGACCGACGTGATCGGAGTGCGTGAGTCGGATTCTCCGCCACCGATTGTGTTTTGTTGAGCACCAGGCAAGTCCAGTTACAGAAGCTAGCGGGAGCTAGGCTAACGCTGTCCACGCTGAAGGGAGACGCCGCTGCAAGGACGGGACAGGAGCTTCGGATAGTCGCCTCGGGAGAGAGTCGTTACGGAGGATGTGCCGCTGCTGCCGAGTCACGGAGGTCTGTTGCTGCGGGCTGCTGCGAGCGGGACGGTTGCTGCCATAACGAGTGAGGGATTCATCGGCTGCGGTCCGGTATTGTTGACTTCACCGACACACGGGGGGATCTGGTAAAGGTTTCCATCATGAGCTCCAACTAAAGCGCGCCAACGAAAGTAAACATGAGTGCACTCGAAATAAAATTAGACAGTTGAAAGAGACAAACAATATACCCCGGGGTTCTTCTTTTTATTTTCTATAGTCTTGTTTATTCAAGGTTTGAATGTGTTTTTCTGCAAGCCTTTAATACATTTTCTAAACTGAAATCTTGTGTTGTTTCATTGAATTTGTGTGTTGTTACTGAAGCTTTACAGCAGAGTTTAAAGGTCAAGTGTACTCCCCATAGCCTCCAGTTGAATATTTAAGAGTGAGAATCATACATTGCCCTAGATTGATATTAATTATTCCAGATGGGACTTTTACCATACAAGATATTTGAAATGAGTTAAAGTGTTCCCTGTAAGCCTAAGGTGGGTTTTAATATTGGAGCCGGTGGTAAAAGGGTTACATTTAGAAATCTAAACCCCTGCTACCATGAGCACACATGGAAATAAAGACTCAACTGACCGCTCGGTCTACTTCAGCTAGCACACTGAACAATACTGTTGTTTACTTGCTAGCTGATAAGTGAGCAGCTGATGTTTGCAATAACATTGAAATAAACTAAAAATAGAGTCAATAGCTCAAATCCTATCACCACCAAAGGAGCCACGTCTTTAACACTTCAATCTCATAGCGACTCCTCAGGATTTCTTCTTCTCTCCATTGCATTTTGTAGGAGGCTCCTGCCGGTCCACACTGCCTTCCCCCTAACAGATTCAGCTACTGAGACTAAAGTTCGTTAGTGAGCTCAATGCATTAAAGTGACTTAATATTTGTTGAAAACTAAATAGGCGTGAAGCTGTAACCTCACATGAACACTTGAAGTCTAGATTTCAGCTGCATGTGAAGAAATCAGCATAAAATCCTTGTGTTGGTGTTTAAACCTGGACTACCAGAACCAGGCTAAGAGGTGTTTGTCTGTTAGCTGTGAAGCAAACTGAAACATGAAGGCTTTGAGGGTTTGTTCTCAACACAAAGAAAGATTCCATGCTCAGACAACTGCCAACTCTGTAAAAAAAAAAAAAAAATTTTTTTACAAATCTCAGTTTATTTCTTCATGAAGATCTTAATGAGGCAATCAGCACCAGAGCACTTAAGTTAAAATTAGTAACACCGTCACTAACGATGGATTTATTTGACCCGATGTAGTTTTGCTGATCAAATATAGTTTTCATCAAAATATAGTATTTTTTTTATAATTAATTATTTCCCAATATGCAACGTCACATAAATGAAAAAATGGAGGACCCTATAAAATGACCTGACATCAGTGTTCAAGGGTGAAGTCATTTTTGGAATGAAGAAGAGTTCATCCAGCTTTTTTTGCCTCGTGTCTCTGAACCAGCTCATTTGTTGTGTCCACGCAGAGAGAGAGAGAGGATAAATGTGATCGTGGAGAAGTCCTTTTGTTCTTCAACTTGTCCAACTTGATGGTGAGTCTCCTTTTATCAAGGATTACTGAATGCTTGTGTTATTCATGGCATTGTTCACACTTTATAAACCCTTCATTCAGAGCTGTAAAGAACCTTTAACCTCATATCCCAGACATCAAAGTGGGCCACTAACTGGTGAGATGAAGCTATGCTATGCTGCTACATTCTGAAGAGGTAAAGTAGCAGGTTCTGAGAGTGATGGCTAACCTGGATGTGTTCATCTCCTACTTTAATATCAGCGTCCCAACTTGGAGCTCTGACCACCTCCAGCTTTTTGTTCCTGTTTCTGCTTCAGTCAACAGGGAACTCAAACCTGCAATAGAATCATCACAACAATGGAATAGAAAACAGAGGAAGAAAAAATATCATAAACTTACAAAGCTGAGAAATGTTCATGAAGAATAAATGCACACATTATGATTGAGGCCAGAAAGTAAAACTCCACACCAAATGTATTTTGACATGTAGGGATAATGAACTTGAATGTGTTGAAATAGCAGATGAATGAATCCACTATCACAAGATGGCGTCACAGATCCTGATGCTCTGAGCAGGAAACACCAAGCAAAACATGACTAAAAAGCTCCTGTTGTTCCCTCCATGAAAAACTGTGGCACTGATGAGAAGAAGGATCCCAGCGTCCTCTGAGGATCCATCGCCTCACCATTCGGTAGAAGGATGATCGGGTCGGCACCAGGAGAAACCCTTGTGTCTCTGATGCAGGAAGATGGAGCACTGAAGAGGACACATTGTGGCGTCCTGAAGAGGACATTTGGTGGAGCCTGAGACAGCAAACATCATGCCGCCCTTCATCAGAAGAACCATAGCACTTCAGTCACGTGACTGAAGTCATCCATTCATGTCAGTGATGTCACTTGGCAGGACTGTCCATTGCCGTCACATTCTAGAAAAGAACCCAGACTCCACATGTGGCTCCATGATAACTGATGGACCTCTGGTTGGAGGCTGGACGATGATGTTTGGACTTGAAGGAAAACTCTTGTCCAAATTCCATTGTGTTCAAATTTAAGGTCCCACAATAAGAAGTAGCTGAATCTGACAGGTGAAGGTTTGGAACTACAAGATGGTTGATGTTTTTCTTGACTTGATGCTCTGACTGTCAGGGTAGATGACTGCTTCTTTCTGCTGCTGCATCTGAGTGGCTATGATTGGAGGGTTTTACCTCCCAAGTTTGTCTGGTTCCAGGGGAAATTTTAAATTTCAGTCCCCAACCTTGGCTGTTCTGAAAACTCTTCTCCTGAATCACTCCTGAGCTGCAGCAAGAAAAAATACCAGTGCCCAACCAGATCAACTTCATGGCTGCTAACAGCCTCAGACACTTGATTTCCATCAATCTGGAGCCAAGAAGGCCCTCACCTTTGGTTCTCCTCAGGAGGGTCCAGGTTCCTGCCATTGTGGCTCCTTGTGCCACTGCCAGAGAGTCTCAGCTGCACACTGCAACATTTCAACAGGAGATTACATTCCTTCAAATGTCCTGACATCTTATTCCAATGGTTCTGTTCCATATTTATATTTTAAAATCAATTACATGATGAAAGCTGCCACAGCTGGTTTAAGTGAGAGAACACGCTAGGCAAGGCAAGGCAATTTTATTGTAGAGCCCGTTTCTCAAAACAGTTTGTCTCAAAGGGCTTCACATGCATCATAACAACATCCTCTGCCCTTAGACCCTCACATCGACTGAGGAAAAACTCCATAAAAACCCTTTTAACAGGGAAAAATCTGGGAAACCTCAGGGTGAGCAACAGAGGAGGGATCCCTCACCCAGGACGGACAGACGTGCAGTAGATGTTGCTACTGACAAGAAAACAGTTACAATGCAAAATGGGGAAAACACGGAAATGTTAATAACAGCTGAAGAAGGAGCTTCTGGTAGGGGAGGAAGGAGAGCAAGCCAGCTTGATGGGGGACTGGATGCAGACTGGTTCATTGAAGGGGAGCGCAGGCCGGTGTAACAGTAGGGAATAGAGAGGGGGGGGGGGGGGGGGCGATGCAGGCGGCGGTTGGGGCTCTGGTGGATCTGTGGAAACACAGAGAGACTGCGAGACACCAAGGCCAAACTACAAAGTGCAACAAGTAAAATGTGCAGGGAGGAGAGGAGGAGAGAGGGGGAGAGGAGAGGAGAGGAGGGAAGGGCTCCATGTAACCTGATGTGTCCCCCAGCAGTCTAAGCCTGTAGCAGCATAGCTATCAATGGTTCAGAGCTACCTGAACCAGTCCTAGCTGAAGGCTCTGTCATAGAGGAAGGTCTTAAGCCTGGACTTAAACGTAAGTTAAAGTGTCTGCCTCTCTGACCCATGGAGAGAGCTGGTTCCACAGTAGAGGAGCCCAGGAACTAAAGGCTCTACCTCCCAGTCTGTTTTTATTGATACTGGGAATCACTAAAAGACCTGCATTCTGGGAGCGGAGTGCTCTGGTCGGACAGTAGGGACTAATGAGCTCTTTCAAATAGGATGGAGCTTATCATTGAGAGCCTTATAAGTCAGCAGAAGACTTTGAAGTCGATTCTAGATCCTACAGGAAGCCAGTGGAGAGAAGCTAAAGTGGGAGAGATGTGTTCTCTCTTCTTAACTCCCATCAAAACCCTCGCTGCAGCGTTCTGGACCAGCTGGAGACTCTTTAGAGAGTATTTAGGACATCCTGACAAGAGAGAGTTGCAGTAGTCCAGCCGAGAAGTGATAAATGAGATTTGAAACCAGTAAAATATGCTTTTCTGTGTGCAAACTAGTGAGGGGCATGGAAGGATATTTTACCACCAATACAGAACCCAAACTTTAGTCATGTGATGAGATGGCGACTGAGAAGAGTGATTATGAAGTTAATGGACAAAATGTGAATTGAAAGAAAATACATTAAAAAATACTAAATAAACAAATAAATAAAAGAAGGAGCACAAATGACATTTTTCTGCACAAATTTACTGGTATTAGACTGCATTTTTGGTTCATGAGTAGATGAAAGAGTATCACATATATATTATATACATGTGATACATGCACGTGGCTTTGGACAAAAGCTGAAAGAAATTGTAGGATTATTTAAATGTACCAAGTGGACTATTTCAGGTTTCTTGAAGATGCTTCAGCTCTCATCCAAGAGGCGTCTTCAGTTTTCTTCACTGATGGGAGGATTTATAGCTCTGTGGGGGCGGGACCTTCTACAGAGGTGATTGACATGTGAGCTCTGGGTGTCTGAGTTGTTTTAGTCAGGTTGTGAAAGGGAAGTTGACTCAACTGGTATCTGTGTCAGTTAAAAGCCTCACAGTAATTCCATAATCTAGGAGTAGAAACCAGAGTCGCTCACGACGAGGATGGGATTCGAACCCATGCGTGCAGAGCACAATGGATTAGCAGTCCATCGCCTTAACCACTCGGCCACCTCGTCTGCTGACAGCAACCCTGAGCTTTTAAACACCTGAACTCTTTGCAGCCTATTTGTCAGAAATGGACCCAGCAGGAGCCACTGAACACAACTCTGACATAATCAGGCTTCTTCCCAGCAGCATCGTGCTACAGAAGGCAGAATACAGACCATCGACACATCATCAGAGTGAACACCAGCTGATGTTTACAAGTTTAATTCACCTTTTACTACAAAATGACATCCAAGCTCAGATTCTCTTGTCCTGATTGAACAAGTAAATGTTTAAGAAGATGAGAGTACCAGACTTTTTCATCCAAGGAAACAAGCATCCTATCCATGTCCTATGCAGAGTTTCTTTTAAAAAAAAAGTGAGACAACCTCAAGATTTTCTGTTTCCTCTTGTTGGATTTTGCCACAGAGAATCAGAGACAATCAAAAGCTTGTTGGACTTTAATGTTGGAGGACTGAACAAGTCATGACATCATCAGTTTTACCTTCACAGGTGCTTCATTTACTTTACTTTCAATTTTACAGAGGTAGAACCTGAAATCAAAGCTGCCCATCAAAAGAAGTGAAAGCTTCCCAGGTTGTGATGTTCTTGTCTACAAACTGTCTTGTATGGAGCTTCAATCTTTAATAAAAAGAATAAAAAGAAGATGACATGTGTTGTGATTTGGCGCTTTAAAAATAAAACTTACGACTTACATGGAAACTGTCTGGGGGGGGTGGAGCCTAGGTATGTGTTTGATGTCTTAATTCTGTCTCTGATGTCTGAATTCTGTCTTTGATCTCTGGGTTCTGAGCATTGATCTCCTGCTTCAGTCTTTGATCTCTGACTGATCCTAAACTAATCAAAGGATCACATCAGCATATTGGTCCAGTCTACAGATGGTGATTTTACCTATTTGAAGCCTTATTTTGTGTTTGATGGACATTTTTAAAATCATTAATGACTTTTTGACTGAACATCCTGGACACTGTGGTGCCTGATGAGGAGACAACTTGGGTACAAAGTTGAAGAGGAGGGTTTTTGGAGAGGGGATATTTTTGCAGTGTTCCAAGTCAATAATAACTGTGGCAAAATGTCATCATTTTTCAAAATGTCCTCACGAAGATGGTTTGTAATTCTGTCTCTCCCTCATCCTCAGCTGCTGCAGCCCTTTCAAGAAAACCTTTGACTCGTGGATCTAACAAAGATCAGATGTTGTCTCCTCCAGAACATCAACACTTTAACGTTGTTGGCAGGACTCCAACCTGAGCAGGGAGACCCCAATGGATTTCTAGTCCATCGCCTTCACCACTCGGCCACAACAACCACATTCACACACACATTTGTAAAAGATTCACATTGACACAACTCTTTAAAATTATGTCACAAGCCCATTTGTTTGAGGTCCTATTTTCTCTTTTTCAGCATTCCTTTGTTTCCAGGTCTCTAATAAGTGCAGAATTACAAAGACAAAGCTGGATCCATCCTGGGCAGGTGATAGGAGCCCATTGACCACTGGCCAGAGACCCTGGCACAGACATTGGGGATGGTGAGAGAGAGCATTTCTACAATTATATTCTACATTTATAGAATTCTACAATCCTACAATTTCATTGAGCAGACGCTTTTGTCCAAAGCCACTTGCATATTTTTTCGGTGAGTTTGGCTCCTGAGCTCAAGACAGTTGTGACTAATAAAGGACAGCTTCAAATGCAGCTGTGAAGCCTCATTGTCAGCTGGGAGGAACGACAGGTGTCTCCCTCTAGTGGCTCCTCACAGCAACACGAGCCTCATTTCATACACATGCATCCACCACCTCACTACCAAAGGCCAGTTGGGCCTCGACAGACAGGTGAGTTTCAAGTGTTGGACAAAGGTCTTTAAGATGTTCTTATTAATTCTATAACATCTGAGACTAAAATCTATGGAATTACAACCAACAAGCAGTCAAACACCTGATCAGATGCTCCTTCATGAGGCTGAGAAGAATCAATCTAAACTGGGATGAAGAAAATTAATTGAGAGGAGAAACCTACTGATTGGATGACATGGACCCACCTGATCCATGTCAGCCTTGTTGGAGCAGAAAGAGGTGGATCAGAGGAATCAGTGGATCAAGACTCAGGTGTCAGATGAAGAATCTCTTTATTCACAATGGAGTCAGAGAAATCTTCCAACGTGAACTTGACAGACCATTTTATACCAAAGACAGGCTGTGTGTGTGTGTGTGGGGGGGGGGGGGGACAATGGCTTAAGGGAGCTCCAGGTAACTGGTTTGAACTGGTCCCTCATCTCTGTGAGTAGAAACCATCTGAGGTGGAGGGTGGAGATCTGATTTGACCTCCTGATCTCCCAGTAAAGCCAGTATAGATGTTGAGCTTGGAGGAGTTGATGGCCTCCTTCATCTTCTTGTTGGAGATGTTTGCTAAACTCAGCACCACCACAGATCAGAGGAAAGTCCACTTGTAAGCTGGACATTGGAGTTTCTAGTGACCTGCAGGATCTTAGTTGTGGTGGCAGCAGGCCTGTTCCAAGAGCTGGGCTCACATTCATGATCAGGCTTCATAATGGTTCTGGACCACTGAGTGATAGAAGCTGATCCTGGAGCAGCAGAAGAAAAATATAGAGAAGAAAAGACAAAAGACAGAGAGAAATGAGGGAGAGAATGACAAAAAGATGGGAACAAGATGAGGGTGAAAGACAAGCAGAGAGAAAGACAGAGGGATGGAAGACAGACACACAACCAACAAAAGCAACAACCACAATAATAGTTTTGATATTGTCCTGTTATTGATGTTTTCATGTGAAAGTGGCATATTTAAGATAAAAGACACTGTTAGAACAGAAAGATCCAGAAAACCCACCAACAAGAGGTGTCTGGTACAGATGTGGAATTATTGGCTCACACAATGTTGAGGCAACTGGGAAGAAGACAAACAAAAAAGGCTTGTGTGATTCAGACATTCATCAAAAATGGTCCTGTAGAACTGTTCAATGTGTCATGACTTCAGAAGCTCAAATCCTCTCTAAGTTCTAGTGAGAGTGGAAGAGATTATAAAATGAGAGAAGCAGGGCCCTCACTCAGAGCTGAAATACCTCAGTTGGGAGAGCGTTAGACTGAAGATCTGAAGGTCCCTGGTCCGATCCCAGGTTTCAGCAGAGGAACAGCATTGACTTTACTTTCCAGTGGAGGAACTGCAGACATGAAGGAAACTAACATCTTGTCCTGTGTATTCTTATGACATTCAAGACATTTTTGGAGCCTCTTGTTGGATTTTGCCACAGAGAATCAGAGCCAATCAAAAGCATGGTGGACTTTAACATGGAGGATTGAACAAGTCAAGAAAGCAGCAGTTTGACCTTCACAGGTGTTTCTTTTCCTGTCTAAATGCTGCAGCGAGAGCCTGAGTAGCTCAGACGGTAGAGCATCAGACTTCTAATCTGAGGGTCCAGGGTTCAGGTCCCTGTTCAGGTGCTGTGGTTGTTCCAGTGTTTGACAACATGGTACTGGATGAAGTTTAGTGTTGAACAAACTGTCATCACCAAAAGTAGAAGTGTTCTTGTCTTGAGACTGTTCCTGCAGGTCAAATGTGAAGAACCGGCAACCCCCATTTTGCAAAAAGTTAAATTTTTCTAACTGTTCAATTGGAAAGTATTTTCAGATTGAAGAAGTGATCAAGAGAAACAGGAAAATCCCTCTAAACACAGCAAACTCCATCCATCAATCCATTTTCTACAGATTTTCCTGTTCAGGGTCTCAGAGGGAACTGCAGCCTGTCCCAGCAGCCTCAGTACAAGAGGAGGGGTTCACCCTGGACAGGTCGCCAGTCCATCACAGGGCCAGGTGAAAGTGCCAACCACTGCACTGCCCCTACTAGTCGTCTACATATCAGTGTTCTCAGTATTGCACTGACATTCACATCAGTATTGTGCTTATATTTTATTTCCTGGCTCTTCAAGCCTCCTATTATGCTGAAGTTGATTGCTTCAGTGACCAGGAGACGTTATCATTGGCAGCTAGTTTACTATTATTGCTGCTGCTGTTGCTGTTGTTGGTTGTGTGTCTGTCTTCCATCCCCCTGTCCCTCTGTCTTTCTCTCTGCTTGTCTTTCTCCCTCATCTTGTTCCCATCTTTTTGTCATTCTCTCCCTCCTTTCTCTCTGTCTTTTGTCTTTTCTTCTCTATATTTGTCTTCTGCTGTCTGTCCTATCCTGCTCTCTTTCAACAACCAACCAGTCAAAGCAGACGTCCGGTTAAAAAAATTATCATAAAAGAACTCTTGATGTGATTTGGCTTGAGACATGAAGAAGATAGGATTTTTTTTCTCTTAATTTTAGAAGCATTTACAGATTCATGTAAAGATCATCAATCAGTGTAGTATTTCAGACAGACTTCTGGTCCGTGAGGACGAGGAATCCAGCACAGATCCACAGAACTCCAACTGCCATCTTTGATGATTCCTTTACAGTCTGTAGGGTGGAGAGATCCTCCTGAGTCTGGCTTTGAATGTTTGTCTGTGGATGTGTTAACCCTGTCATGGACTGGTGACCTGTCCAGGGTGAACACGGCCTGTCGCCCAAAAGCTGCTTGGATAGGCTCCACCCCCTCCATGACCCTGAACAGGATAAGCAGAAGAAAATGGATAGAAGTCATGACACATTGAACAGTTCTACAGGACCATTTTTGATGAATGTCTGAATCACACAAGCCTTTTTTGTTTGTCTTCTTCCCAGTTGCCTCAACATTGTGTGAGCCAATAATTCCACATCTGTACCAGACACACCTCTGGTTGGTGGGTTTATGGATCTTTCTGTTCTAACAGTGTCTTTTATCTTGCTTTTATCTTTTATCTTTTGGATCTTTTCTTTGTATCTGCATTCTGTGGTGCACGGTTGCTCTGGAAGAGCGCTCTATCTATCTATTTTCACTGTACCCCCCCCCCCCCGTATAGCAAAAAGAAAAGATTCTGATTCTTACACACACACACACACACACACACACACACACACACACACACACACACACACACACACACGTGTATAAACATGATGTTCCGAATGTTTCACTGTCTGTGGTTGTCCATCTTTCCTTGCCTCTTCACTGTCATTGTCAGAACTCTGAGCAGTCTTCCTCTCCAGGTGATGTCTCTGAGTGATGATGATTGCTGTCTGTTCAACCAGCTTCATTTGTTGATATCTGAGAAGGACTGAAGACAGCAAAGTGTGCTGATTGGCCAACAACCCCACACAGGTCAAAGGTCACTGCTCTGAGGCAGACCAGTTTACTATATCAGTGGTGACACCATCCACTGCTGGCGCTCTCTTCAGTGCTTCTTGTTTCTGCCCTTTGTGCTTGAGCTCCTAGAGCAGCTGGTCCGGCTCTCCCCCTTTTCTTTTCTATTCCACTAATTTTTTTTTTAAATTTTCTATTTTTGTAATTCATCATCGATCTCAGCTCACGGTTGCTACACTCTTGACCTCCTGTGAGCCTTGAATCTCCATCCTGACCAGCAGAGAGAAGCCACCTTTGTGTTGGAGAAGAGCAGCTTAGTCGAGGCAGCCAGCAGCCTGAGACCAGAGGGTAGCGAATCAACGTGCTTCCCTTCTTCATCGAGCGAATGTCAGCGGGAGCCACGGTCGACGAGGTGGAGGCTTTGGAAGCCGTCCTCCCTCCAGTTCATTGGAGAGGCATCGTACATCGATGGGAGAATCCAGCTGAGAACGTCAGCCGGTTACGTTGGTTTTCACCTATTCAGGCCTGGACTCCTGTCTCACTGCCAAACTCTGCCTGACTCCGTAGAGCTGGTCAGCCTCCACTCAGTCCTCTTCATTTGTTTGGAGGTCACTATCGTTCATCCTACACACCTTTCCACCTGCCTCTTTGCCGTCTACTTGAAGCTCAGATAAATGGAGGCTAATTCATCCCTGCTACTCAATAAGTGCCTTCATTACTCTGCTGGAATTATCACTCTGTCTTAAGTGTTTTCTTAATTGTATTAAATCCTCTTTAATTTCCAAGAAGTGTTCCAACTCATTCATGCATGCAAGCCACTGATCCACAAGAACTCATTGATGAGCTTAAACCTGAGACTGATCGTTTCTCGTTGGATGAGACAAAAATACAACGAGTGGAGCCCAGAGTAACAACTGGATAAAACATTCTAAAGATACGCCGTCATCACCAGTTTATCAAGTCACGACACTCTTTTTATATCATCTTTTTATATCATCCAACATCCTCAGGGACTATCATTGAAGAAGCTCTATTTAATATAAGATGCATAAAATCACACCACATGAAGCAGGCTAATGAAAAATAAATCAAATGTAAAAATGCTTTATTTTAAGATCTAGAATATCTTGTGAATATCTGGAGCTTAATTCCAGCAGCAGACCTCCTCAGGTGATGGAATTTATATTTGACATGTTTACCATTAAATGAGACACATTTGCAGTCCATTGAAATCTACTTGTGTTCATGGTGAGTTGATTTCAAAACATGAGCTGACAGAATCTACGTTTAGGTAGGAACCACCATATCCAGGGGTCTGGACCTTTTTGTAGTCAGAGCCATCAAAGCAGCAGACTAAGCTAGCAGACATTAGCATTGAGAAGAAACTGATACCTGGAGCCTACTTTTGGGTCTGGTCAAGTGATAACAAAATAATATGACATTGTTGTCAGACTGACGCCTGCTCAACAATGACCAAACACCGCCTTATGGCATTGTGGGAAATTTCTGCTTGGCCCGTGTCCATCAATACACACAAAGAAATTTCTCCAGAGTCAGTCACACCAGTGGTAAAAACACTAAAGTGCTGTCAAGGAGAAACAGGATACGACCAAACACACACACAAGTTACAGAGAGAGAACTCTCCCAGAAGGAACCACTCAAAGGAGAACCATGGACATCATCAGGCTGTATGACCTCATCAATATGAGACAGGTGGATAGGAAACAAGCTCAGAGATGTCAGAAACATGAGATCCAAGTGCTGAGAAAGCTTCAACTGGTGAGGTTCCAGAACCAAGAGCGAGGTGGAGCCTGCATCACCTACTGGGAGCTTTTTGTCAAAGGTTCAACTTTGATTTGAATGCTTTTGGAGAGACAACGTGCAGGGAGGGAATTTGGTGATGAAGAACAAGTTCCTCTCAGCTTTAAATGGAGTTTTCAGGAGTCAAACAGACACTCCTCTGATCCGTTGTCAGATGTGTTCTCATTGCACCACAGCCCTACAGGTTGAGGGTTCTGATCCTAGTCAGACACATTCACTATGATGCTGCTGAGCCTGAAGGTAGGATGAATAAAGGAGTGTCTGAGAGAGCTTCAACAGACAAACTGTCCAGTTTAACAACAAATACTAGTCAGTATTCATGTTGCTGCCGTGACCCGGATTCAAACCAGGGTTGCTGCAGCCACAACACAGAGTACTGACCACTATAGGATCACGGCCTCCTGGAGGCTGAGGTTTGAGCTTCTATGTCTTTGTCTCATTGAGAGATCAAAGACAATTTGTGTCCACAAAGAAATCATTGAGGAATCAAAGTGAGATCAAAGAAAGAATTCTAAGATCAAACACAAAACTCTGAGATCAAAGGTTGAAGTTCCCAAGGTTCAGTTTTAGCTCAGACCCTCTTTAATATCTGTATACTGCCACTTGTCATCAGGAGACTCAGTATAAACTTCCACAGTTCTGCTGATGTCACATAGCTGTACATCGCCGTGTCTCCTGATGACTTCCTCCACGTCACCTGTTGATGTGACAGGACTCGACCAAACGTCATGTTTTGATGAAGAGGGTGTGAGCCTGAGTTGGCTCAGTAGAGACAACTGGACAGCAGCAGGACAGAACAGAGACTCTCCACAATGACAGGAGACAGGAAACAGGTTTGGACCATCTGGGCTCCACCCACTTGTATTTATTGAAGGAAATTATACAAATCAACAAAGTGGAAACATTGGTTTTGCCAGTGGGTTTAAATCATGATTGATATTTTAGTGTTTGTTCATCCATTTATTTGTCCAAGAGAAGAAGAAGTGACTCTGAGTCAAACTGGAGTCCTTTGAGGTCTGGCATCTCAAGAAGGAGGAGCATTCAGGCTGAGGTCATCATAACAGTCAGGATGTGCTGACTCATCATTAGTGGGAATCTCAGTGTCTATGTTGTGTAGTGAGGGACAGCACTGTTGCTGTGGCCTGATATGTAGATGAAGGAATCAATGAGACACCATGAAGACAGACAGCATTGCTGGACAACACCTTCTTTTATTACTTCAGCATTGGCAAGAACTGGAAGCATCAGCAGAACCACCGCAGAAAAAGAACACTTTTTTTTACAGATTTTTCACGTCACCAAGCACTCTATGAGCTAAACTGCCCCCTTCTGGCTTAACTACGCATGTACAGGTGAAACAATTAAACTCTTACCAAAAATAACAGAAAATCATGGAGCTCATTATGACATCACACTAACTACTTTCACTCCAGAAATCAGGTCATGACATCATAAAGAAGAATAGAAGTCTCTTCCTCACAGGTGTCACAGAACAAAATCTCTCCAACACTAAACAGTAGTGAGAGAGCAAAGCTGGTAAGAAGACAAGACTGTTGGAGGAGGAAACCTCTCAATGTTCCAGAGGTGTTTCAGTGGAAGACATCACATTTGGGAGGGAGGTTCTTGACATTTTCATCCATTTTTATTTTGGTCAGATGAACACATCATGAGCTCTACTTGGACAGAATACGCCTTCAAACAGGCAGGGGTGCTGAGGCTCAGAGACCAACAGTTGAACAACATCAGAGCTCATCAGAACAAAGACCAAGGTGTCTGTTTTCATTTCAAAAGATTTGTTGTCAGTGAGTCTATTATATTTTTCATCAACACCTGAATGAAGGATGGTTTCATGAAAAACTGTCATTTTTTTAACGAAAGCTGAGAAAAACACAGTTTTGTCAAAGAAGTGGTTTTCCAGCATCAAACTGGACTTCATTTTGTTTCCATCTCTCATTTGGTGACTTCAAATGTTCACTGTAAAAATCCAGCCTACTAATCAGGAGGAGGCCCAGTATTGGACCATGAGCTGATCTCTGCTATGCTGGTAGATGGGAACTTGTTTAAAGTTGATTTTGTGATTATTTTTCATCAAAATGTGCTCAGACGGCTCCTCAACAGTTCTGATGATGAACAGAACCTCTGTCCTCATGGGTCATGTGACAGGATGTGACCTCTACATGAGCCAGAAGCAGTGAACGCACCCCCGCACAGCAGAACATGTTCACTTGACCTGCTCTGGCTACTTGTGGTTAGCTTGCTGCTAACAAAAGTGGGTACAAAAATGGAATCATGGTCCCTTCAGACTTTCCATCAGTTTTATTCTGTCAGTGGAACGCGTCAGTTTGGGCTGTAGAGACTAAAACAATCAATCCAATGTTTTGCAGCCACTTCTTCTTGGATGTTTATGGGAAAAAAGTATTTTGGGGCCACAGTGCATCACGTGGTGGATGGGGGAGGAGCATCCAAATCTGAGGAGACGTTTCCATTGGATGGAAAATGAGTTGACACCACTGAGGGAAGGATGAGTCCTCAAATGTTTGGATTGTTTTAACAGGAAGAGAAAAAAAGAAAAACCGGGAGTCTGATGTAAAAACACTGGAAAAGTTTTTGGTTTGTCATGTGTGGAGAGATAAATGAGCCATGACCACAGAGATGCAGGATCAGAACTGAGAACATGGAGTTTTCATTTCAGGGACCTTCAATAACCTTTGATCTATCTGATAAAACAGGCCAGAACTGAGACTTGACCTTGAGAACAGAGATGGACGATCATGAAAACATGAGGAAAACTACAAGACTGCAATGAGGAGACGTCCTGTTGCTTGAAACATCATCACGGTGAAAGCAGAAGAAGCCTGGAGCTCAGTTGTGGCGGCGCTGCAGTCACACGTTCGTGGTGTCTTGGTGGTGAACTCCAGCCTCTTCATCAACCAAGCCTTCCTCTGTAGCATCACCAGCGTTGAGTTCAATGTTCTCCTGGTGTCCTGCCTGCCGCTCCATTTTGGCCTGGAAGACATGACAGCTCAGACCTCCAGTTGCTGCTGAAACAACTGCTCATAGCCAAGGACTACGAAGCTACGTCGTGTTACCTTGAAGTAGCGGTAGAAGAAGACAGCACATGACCCCAGGATCAGATGGTGGATGAACGCTCTGATGATGAAATCACTTAAAGGCACTGAAAAACATTTAGAATCATCACATTTGATCAATGACATCACCACTGACCACCACAGACATGTTGATGGTTGAAGGTTCTTGATGGAAGGCTGCATGTTAAAGGAACACGCTAACTTTTAGGAGAAGTCTCTGATTGTCCATCATCCCCAGAGCCAGACTAGAAGATGGAGACCCTTCTCTAGGAGCTGAGACTCATGCTAGTTAGCTTAGCACAATGAATGGTAGGAGGTGGGAAGTGTTAGCATAAAAGTCCCAAACAGTCGTTGCCTGTGGAAGGAACTGAAAAAAAAGAAAATAGAAGTTTTAATATAAACAGACAGAAAATGTTGTTATTTCATGTGTTTTCACATAAAACAGACACCCCCTATTTTTTGAATTTATTCCACCTGACCAGTAGGTGGAGCTCTGACGCTTACGTGGGTTAGGCTGAGAGATTTTTCCCACAGGCCCAACGAAGCCTCAGAAATCAAACGGACTTGAGAAGACGTTCATCCATCGTTTCTCTCTTCATTGATCCTCAGTCTTCATCCTGGGTATCACATGTAGCGTCCAGATACCCCTCAGTCTGGAGCCGCTACACCTGCATTCATATATCTGGGCTTGTGGATCACTTTTAACAGACATTCTAATTTTAGAATCAGACACATAGCTGGGACTACTTTCCTGACTGGGAGCAGTGATTTGGCCACCAAAACCAAATGTTTGTTGGAGCAGGAGAGCGACTGCTGCTACTGATCATGGCCGACATTGGAAGAGAGGAGGAGGAGGAGGAGGAGGACTGCAGGACAAACCAACATCATGATCCTGAGACAGTTGATGCTAACACTTCCCACTCACTACCATTCATTATGCTAAGCTAACTCATGGTCTGCTGGTCTCTGCTGGTCTCAGCTCCCTCATGGACACACAGAACATGTAATTACAACATTCTTGGTTTGATTTCACCAACGTGTTGAACCTCATGCAGTTTCCTCTCTCTTTGTTTCCTGTTTGTTCAAATTGTCCAGTTCAAGTCTGGGGCCTCTTGCAACGAGATCGTTTCCTGTCAGGTTCGTTCTGACACTGAGTTTGAAGTGGGACCTTCACGTGAGCAAATGATAGGACGAACAAATGTTTCTGGAGAAACTATTAACACTTGCTAACACTTCCCAACCGCTACTATTCAATGTGCTAAGCTAACTAGCGAGGGTCTCAGCTCCCTAGAGGAGAGTCTCTGTCTCCTTGTCTGGTTCTGGGGATGATGGACAAGAAGCATATTTCCCAGAAGGTTGGTGGATTCATTTAACACAGACTATTTTTACACGTCCGCCATCGTTCCACTGTTATTCTGAAAATGACAACAGTCCAGATTTAATCAGGATTCTAGAAAGAGTTTATTCTGGGTGGGTTTTCAAAACTGAGCATTTCTCAATGAAAACGTAGGACAGACCAATATTATTTAGGTTTGAGGCTTTTCTGTCATGAATGAACTTCAGGAGGAATTAAAACTGTAGAGTCTCACAGTGTGAGACACTTTAACTGGACGGGAGACAAACAAATGACAAGTCAAGTCAGTTTTATCTATATTGCGCCAAATCACAACAAAAGTTATCTCATGACACTTTACAGGTGTCTGCTTTCTGAATTGTACCAAGGTGCTTGTTTCCTTGGACTTATAGATTTCTTTTTTAACGGGGCATTTGAGTCCAAAGTTGTTCTTAAGGAGCCTGTTGGACTATCAAGAAAATGATCAATTTGACAGTGAACTTTAGCTCCGCCCTTCATCTCTCAGACTAGCCTAGCTAGTTAGAATTAGCTAGCTGGACTATTTTCCATAGTCATGTAAAAAGCTTCATCAGAATGTTGTCATTTTCAGGCTAAAAACAAGAAGCAGGAGAACAGAGGAGTAGAAAGTGCATGTAAATGTAGTCAGGGTCACATTCTTCTGTCTGACTCCAGCTGGTCCTGTTGTCACCTGCTATGATGAGGTGGAGCTCCTGGCTCTCAGAGGAGAAGTGATGGGGGAAAACATGGGACAGGTGATAAACACATTTGTAGTTCCCTCGGTGGGTGTGGTCTGCTGCTGAGAACAGGAACTGGGCGGAGAACTTGAGCGCTGGTAGGGTGTAGTTCTGTGCCGTGCTGGAGGTGGAGAAGATGAGCTGGAACAGGCCTCCTGGGTACTGTGGTTCAACAGAGCAACTGATGGTGAAGTTGGAGCCCCGGAGCAGCAGAGTCTCCTGCTGCCTCACCTCAGAGACGCCGTCAGTGAAGGCAGAGAAGGAGATGTTTGGCTGGACCAGCAAATCTGTGGAGGGGGGGGCAGAAGAAAGGCTGAATCAGCAGATGTGCTGGTGTCATCGAGGAAGCAGCAGCTTGTTTGGAATGTCCAGTTTTACCTGAGCACACCACCATCAGACTGGTAGCACTATGAACTTCATCAGTCTCCACTACACACTCCCGCAGTCCAGATGCTGACTGGACACAAGAAGACCTGATCCACCACACAGGCCTGAATAGCGAGTCCCTTCTTTTATTTGTCAAAGCAGCAGAGCCACAATTCATCCGTCTACACACTGCAGAGGCAGACTGGTGGAGCCATTCAGGACCCCCAGGGGCCGCTGGTCTCCACTCTCCCTGGTGTTTGATCTCCAGGGTCCCAGCACAGCGACTGGGCTCTCCCACCATCCTGACTCCATCAGGCTCTGAGCAGACACAGGAATCATGAGTGGTAGAAGTAAAGCAGTGGGATGAAGCAGATCTATGACCTTCACCTGAGCAGACGAGGCCAACGCTTTTCCCAGGTAAGCAGGTCTTCCTCACTGAGCCAGACCTTCCACAGTTTAGCAGAGCAGATTCATCTCCACCACACTGGAACTTTGCTGCCATGACTGGGGTCTCCATGTCTGTATATGGGCCCCCGTGGAGGAGGGACGGAGCCCCACACCCCAACTCTCTACACACCACCTCTGCATCCTGCAGGCCAAAATCCTCCTCACACACAGAGGACCATGACTGGTTAGACTTCACCTCCAGTCTGCCTGAGCACAGACTGGACCCCCCCACCAGCCTGACAGACTCTGTGGAGACATCAGGAAATCATCATTCTAATATTCACCCATTTTTCTCAGCTACTAATCCTGCTTAAACTCATCGGAAAAAACAAGAACCATGAAACTTCCCTTCCTGACTCACCTTCCTCTTGTTATTGCTTGATGAGGCTGAACCCCCAAAACACACACACACACACACACACACACACACACACACACACACACACACACACACACACACACACACACACACACACACACACTCGTATTTGAGACAACTTGGTCTCTCTGCTTAAAGTGAAACATCTGGATTCCGTATTTCACATCATCAACATGACCCTCATCAAATTCAGGATCTCATCATTGTCAGAATAACAGAGGAATATTTGTGTTCATGTAAACAGCCAAAGACAACTTGTCCTGGATCTCAGTCACATGACTGTTAGTGTCAATAATGTTACCTGAGCAGGTGATTTCCTGGATGGTGGAACCAGAAGAGTTCCATGATCTCACACACTCCTTCAGTGTTGATGTAGACTGAACACACTCAGAGTTGATGAACCACATGAGTCGTTCTGAGGACTCGTCTCTCTGCTGTGTTGAGACAGCAGAACCACAGTCCAGCCATCTACATATCACAGCTGTTTCCTTCAGGGTCCAGGACCGGTCTGTCTCTGCTTCTCTCCACTCTCCCAGGTGTTTCACCTCCAGTCTACCAGCACAGTGGTTTGCTCCTCCCACCAACCTGACATCATCAGCATCTGAGCAGAGACAAGAGCATCATTAATACATGAATATGCAACAGGACGGACGAGGACCTGAACCAAAGCTGCACCTGAGCAGATGAGTCCAACTGATTTGCCAGTTGAGCAGGTGTTTCCAGACCCTGAGCGTCCACAGTCCAGGAGGGAAGATTCATGGCCCTCACACTGGAACACCTGAGTCCAGAATGGAGACTCTGCTGGTCCAAAAAGTCCCCCCTCCAGGACTGAAGGTGTCCCACATCTCAGCTCTCCACACAGCACCTCTGCATCCTGCATGTCAAAGTCCTCTTCACACACTGAGGACCACAGCTGGTTAGATTTCACCTCCAGTCTGCCAGAGCAAAGGTTCGACCCGTCCACCAGCCTGACAGACTCTGAAAAAGACAACAAGAGGCAGATTCATGATGAGAATGAATTCATGTCAACATGAACTCACCTGTTCATGCCTCTGACATGTTAACTAGCAAACCCTGTAAATGAGACAGGAAGACACAAATTTCCAAGGAATTTATCCTCCTTGAAATAATTCATGTGATCCAACAGGGCTGGTTCTAGACAGTCACATATAAGGGGGCAGATGGAAATGTGAAGGGGGCAAAGGGTGGCAACACATGTGGGAAAATGGTGTGGTGGCGGTGTTGGGGGGGGGGGGGTAGGTGGTTCTCTGGATAACTGATATTATCATGTAGTTTGATTGCTCTTTATCAGACCTTTACCCTAAGACCGGTCCCACTTGGTCCAACTTGTCCCACCTGAAGGCTAAGCTTCTGCTGGTGTAACTCTTCAGGTCACTGAGGCCCACAAACCCCCTGACCCTGATGAGGTGGCAATACCTCGGGGCAAAATAAAAAAAAAAGAAAACAAAAACAAAAACAAAAAACAAAAAAACATTTCTTAGGATGACAACAACTAAATCTTGACATCTACCTTCATTGGATGGCCTGTATCAAATATATTCAAACCCAACAATAACACTTATCATTATTGCCAATGTCAACAAAACAGAAAGGGTAGGCCAGGTTATTAAAGAAAAATCCCTTCACCAAGTCTTGAAAAACAAAACCGATCAATAGAAAATAAATAAATAAATAAAATAAAGAATAAAATAAAACATTCATCCAGATCTCGACAACCAACAACATTGAAGGTCTTTGTTGGCTCCATGCAGCAGACCAGCTCACTGTGGTGCTTGTGGGATCCAGAAAGAAACACTTCTCTTACAGAGTCAAACAGTGAGAAGAACAATGGGCTGGTCCTCAGTTGACTCTACAAATACAGATGTGCGTGCAGCTGAGTGACAGGGAGATGAGAGGAAGCTGAGACTGTATCACGCACCTTTTTTTGCATTTTTTCCGCTACTGCAGATAATTTTGTCAACTCATAATATATCAATTTTGTCTGTATATCAAAATGTTTTTTTTTTAACTTCTAAAATTTTGATTTGAGGGGGCAGTGCATTTGTTTGAGACAGATCTTGCTTCCCCATAGAGCCGCCCTGATGATCTTATATCATCTAATATCCCACATGTGTCAATCAGAGAACACAACTGGAATCTCAGGTTTTCATCACCTTCTGGACCCTTGCAAAATTGAGCACTGGTTATGTCACGATCCCTGTCTCGTGCTTCCTGTTTTATTTTGTAGTCATGTCCTGTCTTCCTGACCTCCCTCCTGTGATTCCCTCATGTGTCTCACCTGGTTGATTGCACCACCTGTGTCTTGTTTCCCCTCTCATTTTTAACCCGTGTGTTTTCCCCTGTTAGGTTGTTGGGTCATTGTTGTTGTTGTCGTTGTTGATGATGTCGCTGTCGTCGCTGATTGTTCTGTCTTGTAGACTGTCAAGTTCATCAGTCACCGGTCAAGCCTCCAGCCTCACGTCTTGTCTCCGCCCTCACACCACGTCTCCGCCCTCACGCCACGTCTCAAGCCTTCGCCCTCACGCCACGTCCAGCCCCCAGTCACCCAGCTTCAATAAACCTCTTTTGTGCACCTCCCAAAATTGTCTGCATTTGGGTCTCCCACACAATCCTCAACCCTCAACCCTAACATGTTACCAAAAGGAAAGAAAATTAACTTGTGATTGGAAGGTTGCTGGTTCAATCCTCAGGATTTGCAGGAAGAAGCAGTGTAAATGACTCTAATGTCGGTCCATTTCTGAGGGAAAATTTCCCGTGGGCTTTTATTTTGTTAAGGCAATTCTCAGGAGTTGAGGCTTTTATATTGAAGAGCATCCAGTTAAGTTCCTGCACATCTGGCAGGCAGCATTTTGAAGCTCCTGGCTGGAACTGGAACAAGGAACTGTGTTTCATTTGTTTGATGTCAATTTATGGGAATCAATGAACTTGATTGAGTGTTGAGATGAAGGCTATGCTAACAGGAGCTTCTCTCACAACTGTTTCTCAGTCTTGTTAGCTTCTCTACCTCACCACATGAGCACACTATGGGTGAACATGACTAATTTTTGTGGTTCGTTGTTGTGAAGATTGTTTATGTTGCAGATCTGACGTTTAAAAAAAGAGCTAATTTCATTTATCTGTCTTTTAGCACTTGAGGGTTTTTCCTGAAGAAAAGGATGAAACAGACAGTAAATTATGTTAAAATCCTGCTGAGTGCTGAACAGATTAAAAAGCTACTGGAAACATCAGTGCACTTCACCTTTGTCTCACCAGGATTGAGCTACAAGCAGCACTGCTGCCTCCCTCATGAACACCACTGAGGTGCCCTTGAGCAAGGCCCTCAGTAGGTGAACTGAGCAGCTTGATTTGGTTTTTGTGAACATTATCAGAGTGATGCTGCAAATGTGAGTCACTCAGGGAGTTTCTTCTGGTTAAATAAATGTTAAAAATGGAATATCATCATTGTCAGAATAATAGAAGAATATTTGTGTTCATGTAAACAGCCAAAGACAACTTGTCCTGGATCTCAGTCACATGACTGTTAGTGTCAATAATGTTACCTGAGCAGGTGATTTCCAGGATGGTGAAACCAGGAGAGTTCCATGATCTCACACACTCCTTCAGTGTTGATGTAGACTGAACACACTCAGAGTCGATGAACCACACGAGTCGTTCTGAGGACTCGTCTCTCTGCTGTGTTGAGACAGCAGAACCACAGTCCAGCCATCTACATATCACAGCTGTTTCCTTCAGGGTCCAGGACCGGTCTGTCTCTGCTTCTCTCCACTCTGCCAGGTGTTTCACCTCCAGTCTACCAGCACAGTGGTTTGCTCCTCCCACCAACCTGACATCATCAGCATCTGAGCAGAGACAAGAGCATCATTAATACATGAATATGCAACAGGATGGAGGAGGACCTGAACCAAAGCTCCACCTGAGCAGATGAGTCCAACTGATTTGCCAGGTGAGCAGGTGTTTCCAGACCCTGAGCGTCCACAGTCCAGGAGGGAAGATTCATGGCCCTCACACTGGAACACCTGAGCCCAGAATGGAGACTCTGCTGGTCCAAAAAGTGCCCCCTCCAGGACTGAAGGTGTCCCACATCTCAGCTCTCCACACAGCACCTCTGCATCCTGCATGTCAAAGTCCTCTTCACACACTGAGGACCACAGCTGGTTAGATTTCACCTCCAGTCTGCCAGAGCAAAGGTCCGACCCGTCCACCAGCCTGACAGACTCTGAAAAAGACAACAAGAGGCAGATTCATGATGAGAATGAATTCATGTTAACATGAACTCACCTGTTCATGCCTCTGACATGTTAACTAGCAAATCCTGTAAATGAGACAGGAAAAAAGATTTCCTAGGAATTTATCCTCCTTGGAAAAATTCATGTGATTGTTGAAACTGGGAAACAATATTCCTGCTCATTTCTCACTGAACCTAATATCCCAGGATTTAATATCCCACATTTCTAAATCAGAGAACTCAACTGGAATCTCTGGTTTACATCAGCATCTTGACCACATAGAGAAGTGAACTTGTGATGGGAGGGTTGTCAGTTCAATCATCAAGAGAGGCAGGAAGAAGGAGTGGAAATGAATCTGATAGGCTGTTATTGGGGTTAAACTCTGTGAGCTTTTATTTTCTTCAGGCCTTTTTTAGTCGAGGCTCCTAACATGTAGGAATCATTCAAAACTTTGAAGCGCCAAGTTGGAATGAGAACAAGGTCTTCTGTCATTGTTCTGTTTGATGCCATGTTCTGTGTTTTGGGTGGGGTTTTTGTATCTGTGTGTTGAGGTAAAGGCTATGCTGACATCAGTCAAGTCAAGTCACTTTTATTTGTATTGAGCCAAATCACTACAAAAGTTATCTCATGACACTTTACAAGTACAGCAGGTCCAGCACCAAACTTCTTCAATGAATCTACACCTAACAATTCTCCATCAGCAGGCACAAAAGCAGTGACAAAAGCCTTCCTTTTAACAGGCAGGAACGTCGAGCAGATCCAGGCTCAACAGGAACGGCCTTCTGCTTTGAATAGCAGGGGGAAAGAGAGCAGGAGAGCAGGACAAGACAGAAAAGGGAGGAAGACAGATAAACAGAAGGAAAGAGAGGGACAGATGTAAAGACAGAGAGAAAGTGGAAGAGACTGATGGACAGATTGGGACGGGGATTAAAAAGAGTTCTGTGGAAATACAACTTGATATTCGGCTTCAATTCCATACGACAGGACGAGGTTGAGGGTGTGACTGAGACAGTGAGTGGGCTCACCTGCAGACTGATGGAAACCAATGGAGTCTAAAACCATGAGCTTTGGTCACAACTGTTTCTCAGTCTTGTTAGCTTCTCTACCTCACCACATGAGCACACTATGGGTGAACATGACTCATTTTTGTGATTCATTGTTTTGAAGATTGTTCATGTTGCACATCTGACGTTTAAAATTTGTGTTTTTATTAAGAACTGATTTCATTTCATTTATCTGTCTTTTAGCTCTGAAGGTTTATTTCTGAACACAAAAATGAAACAGAGAGACAGTAAATTATGTTAAAATACAACTGAAAGCTGAACAGATTAAAAAGCTACTGGAAACATCAGTACACTTCACCTTTGTCTCACCAGGATTGAGCTACAAGCAGCACTGCTGCCTCCCTCACTACCACCACCATGGGGCCCTTGAGCAAGGCCCTCAGTGGCTGTACTGAGCACCTTGTTTTGGTTTTTGTGAACATTATCAGAGTGGTGCTGCAAATATGAGTCCCTCAGGGAGTTTCCTCTGGTTAAATAAATGTTAAAAATGGGATATCATCATTGTCAGAATAATAGAAGAATATTTGTGTTCATGTAAACAGCCAAAGACAACTTGTCCTGGATCTCAGTCACATGACTGTTAGTGTCAATAATGTTACCTGAGCAGGTGATTTCCAGGATGGTGGAACCAGGAGAGTTCCATGATCTCACACACTCCTTCAGTGTTGATGTAGACTGAACACACTCAGAGTCGATGAACCACACGAGTCGTTCTGAGGACTCGTCTCTCTCCTGTGTTGAGACAGCAGAACCACAGTCCAGCCATCTACATATCACAGCTGTTTCCTTCAGGGTCCAGGACCGGTCTGTCTTTGCTGCTCTCCACTCTCCCAGGTGTTTCACCTCCAGTCTACCAGCACAGTAGTTTGCTCCTCCCACCAACCTGACATCATCAGCATCTGAGCAGAGACAAGAGCATCATTAATACATGAATATGCAACAGGACGGAGGAGGACCTGAACCAAAGCTGCACCTGAGCAGATGAGTCCAACTGATTTGCCAGGTGAGCAGGTGTTTCCAGACCCTGAGCATCCACAGTCCAGGAGGGAAGATTCATGGCCCTCACACTGGAACACCTGAGTCCAGAATGGAGACTCTGCTGGTCCAAAAAGTGCCCCCTCCAGGACTGAAGGTGTCCCACATCTCAGCTCTCCACACAGCACCTCTGCATCCTGCATGTCAAAGTCCTCTTCACACACTGAGGACCACAGCTGGTTAGATTTCACCTCCAGTCTGCCAGAGCAAAGGTTCGACCCGTCCACCAGCCTGACAGACTCTGAGAAAGACAACAAGAGGCAGATTCATGATGAGAATGAATTCATGTCAACATGAACTCACCTGTTCATGCCTCTGACATGTTAACTAGCAAACCCTGGAAATGAGACAGGAAAACACAGATTTCCAAGGAATTTATCCTGAGAGTGAGAAGGAAAATATAGAATTGGAAGGAATTTATCCTCTTTGAAATAATTCATGTGATTATTGAAGCTGGGAATCATGATTCCTGCTCTTTCCTCCCTAAACCATCTAATATCCCACATGTGGATACCAGAGAACACAACTGGAATCTCTAGTTTACGTTATCATCACCACCATTTTCAGATCCTAGCAGTGGCAGCCTAAAGTTGTGATTCTCAAACTGTGGAAAACCCAAATATCTTTTGGAAAGTTAAACAAGTCAAAATTGTTTTGAAACAATGAATACTATAGAAAAAATAGCAAACAATTTTGAAAGAAAATACATATCTGTATCAATCAAGGATGGTTCCAAGTCTGCTTTCAGACAGGAGGTGGAGCAGCTGGTCCACTGGGGCAGTCTGAACCACCTGGAGCTGAACCTGCTCAAGAATGTGGAGATGACAGTGGACTTCAGGAGAAGCCCACCCACACTCTCCCCCCTCACCATCCTCAACAACACAGTGTCTCCTGAGGACATGTTCAAGTTCCTGGGAACCACAATCTCCAAGAACCTGAAGTCCACCTCTAACATGGACACTGTCCAGAAAAAAAGCTCAGCAGAGGTTGGACTTCCTGTGACAGCTCAGGAAGTTGAACCTGCCACAGGAGCTGCTGATCATCTTCTATACTACAATCATTCAGTCTGTCCTGTTCACAGCCATCACTCTTGGTTTGGATCGGCCACCAAACAAGACAGGATCAGACTGCAACGAACAATCGGGTCAGCAGAGAGAATCATGGGGGCCGACCTACCTGTCATCCAGGACCTTTATCGGTCCAGGGTCAGGAAACGGACAGGCACCATCTCTGCTGACCCATCACACCCCAGTCACAAACTGTTTGATCCCCTCCCCTCTGGAAGATGCTACAGAGCCCTGGATGCTGAGACCACCAGGCTAAAAACAGTTTCTACCCTCAGGCTTTCAGTCTGATGAACGGGAAATAGTCAGAGTGTCAGGAAATAAAAACAAACATCTGCTACACCAGCAGCTCAATAGCAGGTGATCTGACAGGAGGGAACTGCAAATCACTACAATGGTGATGAAGGAAAAGCCGGCCCTGGTGTTGTTCAGTGTGAAAACCCTGGAAGAGATCGTCATGAGGCCACAGCTCCTGGAGGAGCTGAATGATTCCCAACTCCTGTGTTGTCCTGAGGATGAACTCACGTCACTGCTGCTCGCCTCCACAGAAGAACCAGAGCCAGCGTTTCCCTGATTGATGCTAAGATACATTCTGATGTGTGTGATTCTACAACTGTCTGGTGTGCATCTCAGTCAAACAGCAACAGTGTGTTGGCCTACCTGTGCTGGACCCTGAGCAGCACACACTGGGTCTTCTATTGGAACCTGTGCTCAGTGTGTATTGCTATCAAAGGTGATTCCAACAGAGGCTCCAGCTGACTGCTGCATCAGAGCACTGATACCAAAGACACTGCCCAGCTCCTTACTTTCAAATATTCTCAAACACTATTCATAATATAATTTACTGTATTTCATCATTGATCAATGCATCATTTATAGCAGTAATTGGCAACAAGTGGATCTTTTCACTGGAACCTCAGAGTTCACCAGATTGACACACACACTTGAAAACAAGTTCAGATTCATAAAATATTCCAGTGTTTCATGTTTCTCTATGGTTGTCTGATGGTTGGCCTCTGACTCACTCTGACTCTGAGAAAACATGCTGTCCACCTCTGATGCAGCTGAACAGAGGCACTATGACACTGTTCCATGGTCATCATGGAGGTACTTGCTTCAAGAGTTAGACAACCACTGGCCTGAAGGACAGAGAAGTGAACTTGAAACTAAAAGGTTGTTGGTTCAATCCTCAGGACTGGTAGGAGGAAGCAGCCACACTCATTAACACCACCAAGATGCCCTTGAGCAAGGCTCTCAGAGGTGGTACTGAGCAGCTGCTGTTCTATGACTGTGAATGTGATCAGGGTGCTCCTGCAAATGTGAGTCACTCTCAGTGAGTTTCCTTGGACTAAATAAAGGTAAAAAATAAAAACACTGGAGTTTTGTGAATATTTGTGTGCATGTTAAAAAAACAAAGTCACTTGTACTGGATCACAGTAACATGACTGCATTACTGTGTACCAAATCACATACTTCCATACTGCATATGTAAAATTTTCAAACTGAGTATTCTACGCAAAGTATGTACTCAATCGCGCAGTGCGCGTGTTTCGAGGGTGAAGTGCTGTCCCAAACCACATCCTGCCGTGCGGTGCACTCTTCAAAATGATGACGTGATGTCTTCTTCTTCTACACAGATTTGTGACTGGCGAGCACCGCATCAGCATCAGCTAATTACCGCCTCCTTTTGCCTGTGCTTGTTTGTCAATTTCTGAAGCAGTAAAAAAGCAAAATGGAGGGTCATCGCACATTGGTACACCACAATAGGCGCCAACAACACGATGTCCTCCTTCTACTGGCTGAAGATGCAACTGTCTGTAGAGTTTAATTATGTGATTTATTTAGCACAACATTTTGGTGAGAAGTGATTTTATCTTTTCAAACCCGTGTCCACACAGAATTTCCTACTTGTCCCTGTTATTTCATGTAAAGATGACTCTATACAAGTCAGTGTTGGCCGACTCTCACCACAGCAAGTGTCCACAGTTGCACACTCAAAATCTTAACTGATTGGAGTACATCATCCGGGAACTTTTGCATTCTCAATTTTTGAAAACTATCCATACGTTTTTCCATTTTCAGTTGAGTAGACTCAAAATTTTAAGTATGCAGTATAGAAGTATGCGATTGAGAAAACACGCAGTGAGAGTCTTCTGGCGAGATGAAGGTTAAAAAAATTGTTATGTTATTGTCAGAATAATAGAGGAATATTTGTGTTCATGTAAACAGCCAAAGACAACTTGTCCTGGATCTCAGTCACATGACTGTTAGTGTCAATAATGTTACCTGAGCAGGTGATTTCCAGGATGGAGGAACCAGAAGAGTTCCATGATCTCACACACTCCTTCAGTGTTGATGTATACTGAACACACTCAGAGTCGATGAACCACATGAGTCGTTCTGAGGACTCGTCTCTCTGCTGTGTTGAGACAGCAGAACCACAGTCCAGCCGTCTACATATCGCAGCTGTTTCCTTCAGGGTCCAGGACCTGTCTGTCTCTGCTTCTCTCCACTCTCCCAGGTGTTTCACCTCCAATCTACCAGCACAGTGGTTTGCTCCTCCCACCAACCTGACATCATCAGCATCTGAGCAGAGACAAGAGCATCATTAATACATGAATATGCAACAGGATGGAGGAGGACCTGAACCAAAGCTCCACCTGAGCAGATGAGTCCAACTGATTTGCCAGGTGAGCAGGTGTTTCCAGACCCTGAGCGGCCACAGTCCAGGAGGGAAGATTCATGGCCCTCACACTGGAACACCTGAGCCCAGAATGGAGACTCTGCTGGTCCAAAAAGTCCAACCTCTAATTGGCCTTCCTGGATGAGTTTTACATTTTACTTTCTACTGCTCACTGCAGGTCCAGTCAAGTGAGAGCACTTTTCCTTCACCTGCCTCAGCATTTTGGGACTCAAAAGTACTGCAATTGGAGGAGGGTGGAGCCGACAGGGAGGGAGAAGAAAATGTGCTTGAGAAGCAGCTAAATACATAAAAACTGATGCTACGTTTCCAGGCAGCACCTCTGGTTTGAAGTAAACATACTAGCTTTGTTTATATGTGATCTAACCTCATGTACACAGCAAGTTAATGGTGTGATTCTCATGATACTCCTGCCTAAACTGTATAATACAACATTATTCCACATTTATACTTGGATTCATCTGCACGTTCCAGTTGATTTGCACTTCTGGTTGGATGCTAGCTGCATGTCAGTACTTGTACTCTGAAAAATGACAAATTTGAATCTATAATTGATGTTTAATATACATCATCGAGACTATTTGTAAGTATTCAGTGGAAAATGTTTTTATTGCACCAGGTGAACAAGTGCACCTCCTAAAATTACGAGTGTATATTAGGCCTGTCACAGTAACACGTTATGTTAGTTGATGTATCCCATCAATTTCGTACCTCTTATCTTGTTAAGGGTGCCGGGGGGCTGGAGCCTATCACAGCAGCCTTCCTGTGAGAGGCCAGGTTCAACCTGGACAGGTCACCAATCCGTCACAGGGCCAACACATAGAGACAGACAACCATTCACACTCAAAGCCACACCTACGGACAATTTGGAGTATCAATCAGCCTCGTCCCCTCTTGATGTCTTTGGACTGTGGGAGGAAGCTGGAGTACCAGAGAGAACCCACACAGACACAGGGAGAACATGCAGACTCCACACAGAAAGATCCTGTGCTCAAGTTTGGGCTCAAACCTGGAACCTTTTCGCTGTGAGGCAACAGTGCTGACCACTGCACAACCATGTCTCCCAGGATATATTATCCAAGAATTATTTTGATTTATGATATGATTATTGACATTTTAACAATTTTACCACTTCAATAATTATGTACCACCTAATAAATCAAGTGCACACTTTATCTTTGTTCCTGTCATGACTTGAGCTTGGACGAGAACCCAAAGCCACGACTCCCAGGCAAGGTGCCAGATGAAGAAAGTTTATAACTAAAGTACAAATCAAAACCACTCTTTTGAGGAAAAAAGCCTAAACTACAAAAACTCAAACTCACTCGACTGAGGAGAACCTGACTCGACAAAGTGACAAAGAAACTCAAAGTTAGATCAGGTAAGGAGCATGGCATGGAAAACAAAACCTGACTAGACAAAGATTCAACAAAAACACAAACTTGATGAGGCATTAAATGACGTAGCACGTTTGGAACTGACGGAAAAGACAAACTCGCACCAGACAAAGAGAAATGCAGACGACATAAACTCATGAGGTGACGGAAACAGGAGGACACAGTCGGGGTGGGGAAGACAATCAGACTGGTGGGAAATCCACCACGGGGAAGTGGAAGTTACCAGAAACTGGGAGGATGGTTAAATTTCAAAATAAAACAGGACGTCATGACACAACATAGACACATGGCAAACAAAGAACACCACTACATGCATGGACATGACAGTTACAAGAGTATTTAAGTCTGTTACATCACCAAAGAGGACCAGTATCATGATGGGTTTATTGAGAAAGGACTCCAAAAAGAAACTGAAATTCCAGACTGGAGTATCAAGACTCTGAGAGAGTCATGTTCACTCAGACCTGGATTAACAACTGTGTCATGATGAGTTTCCAGGACCTTTTCAATTACGGTGCTATGAGCCAACTTAAAGGAAATAGAAGGGAGCTGTGCCCCCCCTCCCCCCTCCCCCCTCCCTCAGTGGAGGAGGAGAGGAGCAGGAGACCTGTCACAGGAGAGGAGAGGTGCTGGTGACCAGTAAACCTGCCTCAGTGGTCTTTTCTGGTGTCAAATGCTCACACGTACACACAATTATCACAGTTACTGAGGACAGAAAAATGATGGAGGTCGTACTGGAGAAGAGTTCAAACTGGAGCCAGGAGGCAACGACCATTCCATCATCCATCTTCCAGCATTCCCCTCCAGCACTCACTATCACCCAGAAGTCCATCCTGTTAGACTGGAAACCTCCAAACAACCTCAACATCCTACAGTGGAAGAAGCTGCTGATGAGCAGAAATCCCTGGAAAAATGTCTGCATCCATCAACCATGAAACCACCAACTTCAGTAAAACCTGGTCCACTACCATCAATAAATGAACCTGACCTCCAACCCTCAAAGTGACATTGAACACACAAACACCCAACACATTCAACACACACACACACACACACACACACACACACACACACACACACCAGCTCCATTCACCCTTTATTCTTTTTAAAATGCCTTTATTTGTTCATACATTTATTGTTTTCATTACAATATCATAATTATATTACATTTGATATTATTGTTGCTGTATTAGAAACATTTCTACTGATCGTGGTGATAACAACAAAAGCATTGAAAAGGATACCATTGATTCTGAATAATACAGAATTACTGCATGATGAAATTATTATTATTGTTATTATTATTAATACTCTCACTCAATCAATATTTTGTTCTATTTTATTATTAATAATGTATCATTTCAGACATTATAACTATGTTCTGGTCTCTTTCTCCTCGTCCACTTGCTTGTTTATATATTTTTTGACAGTAGAAATGCTACAAATCCTGTATGAGGAATCACTGCAAGTGGAGGAGGAAAAAATAGGAACAGCAAACCAGAGATGAACAATTTATCCTCATTCACCATTATTATTACCAAACACAAGTTATTAATGAAATGTGACACTTCTCTCTCATTATTATTATTATTATTATTATTATTATTATTATTATTATTATTATTATTATTATCACTGTTTTTGTGGCATCACTGTTTTCTGGTTCTCATCACTACTCTTGCTATTATTGTTCTGGCATTAACAACGTTGTTTATGATGACATCACCTTTATATTAATATCACAACTATGGTTATTGTTTTTCTTATTATGGTGATAGTCATTAATTACATATTTCTACTCTTTGTCTCCTATGTGTTTGTTTATTCTTTGCTGTACAAAATTATTGTGGAATTATATTTTATTGATATTTCTGTATGATAGAAACCAGAGGTTCTCAATTACAAATGTTAAAAGGCCTTAAAGTAGGATTTATTTCTCTACCCATTCATTTATTCTATTTCTTTTTAAAATGATCTTCTTCAGATGTCATTCATCAGCCTACCATGATAGATATTCATCATTCATTATTAATATGATTGAGATGCAAAGATAATGAACACAACACACACACCATCAATTTACACACAACACTGACACAATATTAGTCTCTCATTATTAATGAATTATTGATTTGTTAAAATTATTTTTAGTTTATTCCTTTTTCCCCCAGATAATTCTTTTAATTTTAGCATTTCAATTCATGAATTAATCTTGTTCATTGTTTCCTCCAATTTCCTGCCTCTCCCTTTCCAGTTTGTCCAGTCCTCTTTAAAGAGAAAACACACAAAATGACTTTCAACCGTCCGATTGCTCAACTACTTGAATAAATGAATAATAAATAAATGAGACAAATATGTCATGAGCAGACGCCCTGACATTGGGTCTGGGGGTTGAACTGGGAGGAGATGGAATAGCGGCTGGTGGCTTCCATCAGCAGCTTCCTCCTTTCGTTTGGTTCCACACCCGACGCTGCTAACGAGTGGCTAGCCAGCCTCAGCTGTGAGCCTCTGCTGCTGATGCTGACTGGTTGCTAGGCAACCAGGTTCCCCCCTCCTCCTTCTCTCTTTGGGACACACACACACACACACACACACACACACACACACACACTCACACACACACACACGTTATCACTTTGTATCTTTTGGTTAGATTGAACTGTTATTCCAACGTGTTGCTGATTGATTGATGCATTGTGTTTAATAAACATTTTTAATCATAAGAGAGAAGTCGCAGTGTCTTTTGTGTCCAAAACTGTGGTCACGTGTCTCAGTGATAGGCAGCGCTCTGATCTCACTCTTCTAAGATCAGAGTTGTCCCTGTTTAGTTGATATGACAGAATATTGACTGTTTAGTGGATAAACTCTGTTTGAGACTGACAATTTTTACAAATTTGGTCAACATTTTAGTTTCCCTGAACTCATCAGGGTGGTGCCCCGATTGATTAATATTCAATATTAATTAGTATTTCATTCAATAATCAAAAATTATATTCATAATTATTGACAATTATAATTTTGACCAAATCGCTCCTCAATGCACAACATTGGCAAAAAAGTCTTTTCTGGTTCTGACCCCCCCTCCCCACACACACACACACACACACACACACACACACACACACACGCACACACACACACACACACAATTTCTGCAAATGTGGCTTCAGTGTCTTTGATTCTAGTTTCTTATTTCATGGTTCAGTTGTTGACACTCGGTCTTTTCTCAGCGTTCCTGTTATCTTGTCTCTCCTGCTTCATGTAAATTAAAAGAATATTTTTCAAGTTGATCTGAAACTAAGCTGAGACTAGTTAGACTGTGGAGGACCGACACTCTCTGGGTTTAGCAGCAGCTCAGCCACCTCATGTGATTGAACTACTGTGTTTGTACCAGCACACTACAACTGGAGAACAGTCCATTTATTTGACTTCTTGACATACGGAACACAGAACATCAGAGCAGTTGAGGGCCGACTGGAGCAAACAGTGAGGGAGTCAATCCAGAAATGCAGCTGCTGCCTCCAGGACATGAGCCAGTTGATTTGAGCCGTTTCAAACACACGTCTATCTGAACCATGCAGATCAACAACACCTCCAACAGGAAGCCTACCTGAGCTCCACAGCACCAGCAGCACCAGCAGCACCAGCAGCACCCTGCCATCCATGTCCAGTGTCAAGCTCCTCCGATCGTCTGCTACTAGTTTCTTCACTCTTATTTCCTCATCAGGACTCTTAAGTGCAGCTTTTCATGTCCGTGTCAACAGCTCCTGATGTGCTGAAGTGATACAAAGATAAAGCTGGGGGTCGGACACGTCATCCACATCAGAGTTGCGACACTCATGATCTTCTGATCAGATGAGCAGTTTCCTCTCCTTCACTGCTGCAGACGCATCAGATTGTCAGCACCACATCTCCTGTTTCCTGATATAAAACGACACCTACTTCATAAAACAAGCCTGACCAACTTAACACATTTCATGTCAACTGCATTTAACAACACAGAGATGTTTTGTTAAATCCTACTAGAGGTGAATCTCATCCATGATTCTCCAGACATTTTTTAGGACCTCTGACAGTTTCAGCATCTGAGGAGGCAGACGACAGCGTGTCTGAAACAGAGGGTTTCAAAGTGAAGTCCTCAGATAAATTAGCTGAGTTTCACTGGACTGCTAACGAAGGTCAGAGGAGAGAGAGAGAGAGAGAGAGAGAGAGAGAGTGAGAGAGAGAGAACAAGCAGTGTACATAAGAATGAAATTTCATTCCAGAGGCAAAAACACAACACTGCACAACAAAACAGTGAACCCTCCTGAGCTCAGGATGAAAGCAAGCTTTTCCCAGGCATTTCATAAAAGTAAAATCTGACAAAATCTCTGATCTGACTTTTAAATCCATTTCTTAAAATGACACTTTTACTGACTTCAGGTGATTTCCTTGCTGTCGTTACTTCTCATTTTTAGGGAGTTTCTTGATCGTCACTCAGGACTTCATCCCCCATGTTTGTGAAGGAAACAGGAAAAAAAGACTGAAAACTGACACACATTCCTGGAATATTAATAACAAACCTGCCAGAGGAATCATGAATAGAACAGACAGGAAAAAAGTTAATTCACTTTAATGATAGTTTTGAGTGTAAACTCACTGATCCTGGATCAGATTTGAGTTTAAAGGATAAAAGCAACTGGACTTGCTTGAATGTCTTGAAGAGGCTTCATCATCCAGGTACTTCTTATCTTGTAGTAACTGCAGTACTTCAACCTTGAACTTGGTCATGTTCACACATTGTCACCACATATTTCAAAGCAGGGAAACTGAACTGGTGATTTCAGGCCTGTTAAAAGAACCCTGCAAGTGAATGTGTTGGTCAGACCAGCAGATTGAGGGCCAAGTGTTTCCATGTATTTCTGTGTGAGAAGCAGCGTTGCACCACAGGCTTGTATTTTTGTGTCAAATCTACAAATCTTTGTTCAGTCGTACAAGCAGGAGGAAGGGGAGGACATTGGGTGAAAGTGAGAGTCAGAGGCTGATAGAGAGGAGGGGGGAGGCCGGTGGAGACAAACCACAATCATGAGACGTTTATCAGCACAGACGTGCAGCATTTAGAGAGACGACCTGATAGAAACCTGTTTTTGCTCTTAACTTGCTTTTGCTGGTCTACAATGTTGGAGAGAAGAGAGAGAAATCCACAACACTGGACCGGGCTGATACCAGCGGAACCAGAGCTCCGCTCCTCCAACCTAAAATTAACTTGAGGTCACTCGGTGCATTTTGCTGCTTCCTAACTTGATCTTTTGAAACACATCAGCTTCATTGGGAGAGTGAACAAGAAATGAAATGGTCTCCCTACAAGAGTCACCTTCAAGCTGCTGAGGCAACATGGCTGCTGATCTCTGGTCCTTTTGCTTGAAGCACTGTTGCTTCCTTGACCGGATACAATAACCCAGTACAAACACTAAGTAAGTGCATTGAACAAATCAACCATTGGATGTGCCAGAATTTTCTTCAGCTGAACAAAGATAAAACTGAAGTAATTGTTTTTGGAGTTGAAGAAGAGCGATTAAAAGTCAGAGCTCAGCTTCAATCAGTAATGTTAAAAGCACAAACCAAACCAGAAATCTTGGTGTAGTCATGGACGCAGACCTGAATCTTAACAGCCACATAAAGACAATTACAAAGTCAGCCTACTATCACCTGAAGAACATATCAAGGGTTAAAGGACTGATGTCCCAACAGGATTTGAAAAAAGCTTGTCCATGCGTTTATCTTCAATAAACTCGACTCCTGTAAAAGTGTCTTCACAGGTCTCCCTAAAAAATCCATCAGACAGCTCCAACTGACTCAGAATGCTGCTGCTCGAGTCCACACGAAGACCAGGAAAGTAGATCATATCACTCCAGTTCTCAGGTCTTTACACTGGCTTCCTGTCTGCCAAAGAATTGATTTTAAAAGACTACTGCTGGTTTATAAAGCACTGAATGGTTTAGGACCAAAATTCATTTCTGATCTTCTGGTACGTTTTGAACCATCCAGACCTCTCAGGTCGTCAGGAACAGGTCTGCTTTCTGTCCCCAGAGTCAGAACCAAACGCGGAGAAGCAGCATTTAGTTTCTACGCTCCACATATCTGGAACAAACTCCCAGAAAACTGTAGGTCTGCTGAAACTCTCAGTTCTTTTCAATCACAGCTAAAAACCCATATGTTTACCGTGGCCTATTATTAAATCAAACTTGAGGCCTCTGATCAGTATCTCACACTGCACTGTAACTTCTATCTGCCTGTTTAGCTTCTATCTCTAACTTTACTTAAGCTGCAATGTAACTCTTCTAATTGTGTTGAATGTCTTTCTCTGTCTTTACTTTCTCTAATTATGTTGAATGTCTTTTTATGTTTGTTTTATGTAAAGCACGTTGAATTGTCCTGTTGCTGAAATGTGCTGTACAAACAAACTTGCCTTGCCTCACTGTTCTGTGTTTGTTCTGCTCAGTGGAGGAAGGAACGAAGGACTGGAGCTCTAAGTTTTTCTGTTCCTACATCAGTGAACACACTTTCTGTGCTGAGAAGGAACCAAAGCTACTAAGGAGGATTACAGAGTTTGTCCTTGCAGGAGTCAGTGACTTAATTGTGTCTAACAAAGGGTTGAATCTGAATGTGACAGTTCCCCTTCAACTTGGGGCCATGGCAGAGTGAACCAAGAACACTGGCAATGGGGGTGAGAGTGGAGCCAACGATGGATTCACAGTTCATCACCTCCACCATAATGTGGACCACCTTTCCTGTATCCAGTTTCAACCTCTAAAGAACTCATTCCCTGACCGGGAATCAAACCCGGGCCGCGGCGGTGAAAGCGCCAAATCCTACCCACTAGACCATCAGGGACCGCACAGAGCTCTCCAACAACAGAGATGATACACAATGACTGTGGTCTCAGTTGAGCTGAGCCACTCAGACACAGTCACCCATTCAAGCTGGGCCTGATACCACACTTCAGTACAGACAGAGAGAAAGAAGATACACGGGATCCTTTGAAGAAAATGCAATAAAGACAGGAAGCCCCCATCACATCGTCAGTGTTTCAGTGACTGGCATTGTGAAGAGACTGAGACAAAGTCACATTATGAATGGAGGGCTGAGTTGGAGCAGAGAGGGGGCAAGATCCTGGGGGTGGACTGTCTTTGGGAAGCTGAGGTGTCTGGTGGTCTTGGTGGACCCTCTGTAGCTCAACTGAGACCACCAGAGTCAGTGTGACTGTAAGCCTTCAAAGCCAGCATGAAGGAGCTGGTTTTATCTTTGAAGGGGAAATCACACACACAGCTACTCTCAGTTCCCAAATGTGTGTGTCCTCACTCCTCCGTCCTCCTGCTGCCCTCAGAATACAGACACAATTCAACCTGGTAGGTCTGGTGCATAGAAGTGCTCCTGAAAAGATTTGTGTCAGCCCACAGCTGGCTGTTCTTACCTGGAACCTCAAGATGAAACTGCTTCCACAGATTGGAAATGAATCTGATGTTGACTTTTGGACAAATCACCTGTTCATCAGTTCAACCATCACTTCCATCCATTTTCTACTTCTTATCTTATGATAGAAAGGAGTCTATCTGCTGTGTGACGGAGGCAGTTACTGTGAGCTGCTGCATGTCTCAGCTGTGTGTGTGTGTGTGTGTGTGTGTGTGTGTGTGTGTGTGTGTGTGTGTGTCAGTGACGTGCGGTCAGGGGAGGCAAGTGAGGCTTTGGAAAGATACTACAAAATTTTATATACATGATTATATACACTACTTTTTCAATTAGAATGTGGATCAGATCAGCTGATTTCAGTGTGAAGTCCATCCCTCCATCCACTTTCTATTCTTATCCTTTAAGGGTCACGGGGGGGGGGGCGATCCCAGGTGACATTGGACAAGAGGCAGGGTTCACCCTGGACAGGTCACCAGTCCATCAGGAGAAATGAGGTGGTCGGTATCATGCAACCTAAACTAAAAGATTAGTCAGATCAAATTCAGGTTAAAGCAAGAGTCTCCAGATCAAAGTCAGAATTCCTGATGATGTCATCAGGACTTTGACAGTACCTAGAATTCTGTCTTTGATCTCAGGAGGACATGAAAGAAACACAATTGAGGAAAGTATAAGAGAGCACATTCAGCTTCATCAGAAACACTTGAACTGTTGAACAGTAGAATTTGTTTGAAACAGTTTACAACACTTAGTGACACGATTGAAGAGGGAAGATTTTTCTACTTTAAATTTAATTCTAACTTCAAAGTCAAGTCAAGTCAAGTCAATTTTATTTATAAATGCCAAATCACAACAGAAGTTATCACATGACACTTTACAAGTTTATCTACTGAGATCGGTACCCTGGAAGGTATCACCTTGGCCCCCAGCACGACCCGAAGGAACCTTGGAGTTCTCTTTGATGAGGATCTGTCCTTTAATGCCCACATTAAGCAAATTTCTAGGACTGCTTTCTTTCATTTGTGAAACATTGCTGAGATCAGACACATCCTGTCTCAAAAAGATGCAGAAAAACTAGTCCATGCCTTTGTCTGCCTTTTGCCTTGCCTTTGAGAATTCAAAATTCTCCTTCTAACATACAAAGTCCTCAACAGTCAGGCTCCTTCATACCTGACAGAGCTCCTAGTCCCCTATTATTCAGCTAGAACCCTTCGCTCCCAGGATGCAGGGTTACTGGTGGTTCCTAGAGTTCTAAAAGTAGACTGGGAGCCAGAGCCTTCAGCTATCAGGCTCCCCTCCTGTGGAACCGTCTCCCAGTTTCGGTCCAGGATGCAGACACCCTCTCGACCTTTAAGAGCAGACTTAAGACCTTCCTTTTTGATCAGGCTTATAGTTAGGCTGCTTAGGCTGGCCCTTAGATATGCTGCTATAGGCTTAGGCTGCTGGGGGATCTCCCATGGTGCACTGGGCTTCTCTCTCCTCCTCTCTGTCCTCCTGTATGTGTCATACATAAATCATACTAAAAAAAGGTCCAGAGGCCCACAACAAAATATTCAAATCAATATTTCCATGGATAAGGAAGCCTAACAAGGAAACCAAGAGATGGGAAACAACTTGGATGATAGAAAATTGTTTTTAGTTTATTTGACAGCTGATTGAAGACGTGGGTCAAAACTGACCTGTTCACATAAGAGATGGGAACAGAAAGCTAACACAAGAGGAAGGTTGAAGCTATGAAAAAGGAGTTTGATAAAAATATTGAACTGACAGTAGAAATATCCTTTTGTATGTTTACCTTTTTTGACAGAAGTCACTTTAGCTTGGCAGTGAAAAGAATCTCTGCTAGCTTGACAAATAAGTGGCACAAACTGGGTTCAAGCTGGACTTTGGACACTGGTATCTGCAACAACTCCCATCAACTCCTAATCTAGCATCTCTGCTGTGCTCAAACTATTTTACAGAACATTTGACAGACCTGTGGAGCAGTGAGGACAGACATGAGTTGATCCACTGAAGCGCCATTTTCCCCTGCCAATGAGGTCACCAACATGAGCTGGAGTTGGGAATCTTGAACTGAACCTGGTATCACAGCGACACCTACTGCTGCTAAATGGAACAGCAACATTGAACCCAAGTGCAGGATTGGAGGGAGACTGATGGTCGCTGTTTGGGTTTTTGAAGAACAAGGAGGGCGTTGGTTCAAGCTGGATTCTCAGAGACTATTTCCCCAACCTCTACATTGGAATCTACACTGTCATCCAGTCATGTGACTGAAGTCATCCAGTCATGTGACTGAAGTCATCCATTCATGTCAGTGATGTCACTTGGCAGGACTGTCATTGCCATCACATTCTAGAAAAGAACCCAGACTCCACATTTACTCCTGTCTATTATTGTGTACCACCCTCCTGGTTCTTACTCTGAATTCTCAGAGTTTATATCCAGTTCAGTTCTCAAAACAGATGAAGTCATGAGTGTAGATAAATTTCCTTTTCTCCACTGATTATATGTCAAGGTTTGTGTGTGGGGGTGGAGCCTATCCCAGCAGCCTTCGGACAAGAGGCGGGGTTCATCCTGGATGTGTCACCAGTCCATCACAGGGCCAACACATAGAGACAGACAACCATTCACACTCACAGCCACACCTACAGTCAATTTAGAGTATCAATCAGCCTCGTCCCCTCTTGATGTCTTTGGACTGTGGGAGGAAGCTGGAGTACCAGAGAGAACCCACACAGACACAGGGAGAACATGCAGACTCCACACAGCTGGGGCTCGAATCTGGAACCTTCTTGCTGTGAGGCCACAGTGCTGACCACTGCACCATTGTGTCCCCTGAAAATGCCACCAGATCGTTTGGATTTCCTTTAAAATGAAGTACACATGAACATGAAGAGGTTTTCACAGGGCTGGTGGTGCAATGGATAGCATGACTGACTACTGTCAGAAGATTCCAGGTTCAACTCCTGGCTTGCGCACTTAAAACTTTATACTGAGAAGCTTTCACACCTGAAGTGTGAACCACTGCTAAAAGTCCCTGAAATCCTCCAAGGTTTCCTCCTTGTCTGCTGTAAACATGAACACATGCATGGATCCTGCTACCTCTCACATGTTAAGCTGGCACTTGACAGTGACAGCAAGAGAACAAAAGAGCTTGGTTCTCACGTTACTTGACAGCACTTTTTAGGGCCTGAGCCAGAAGGAACTTCTGGCAAAGACTCCATTATTTTTCCACTTTTTTTTCTTCTTGCAATCAACACTGCCCAGAGTTGATCTGCAGGAAATAAGACTCATACAATTGATGCAGTTTGGTCAGACGGTGCAGACACACTTGACACCCAGAGAGGTGAGCAGGTTTTGGACCAAGTTGAAACTTGTCAAGTATTTGAGACAGAAAATGACAGAAAGCTGTGGCTGTGTTCTGGTTCTGCATGTTTCAGATTTATTCCCCTCCCAGTAATGTCTTATTTCCAGCTCTGCTCTCCCTCAACTACTGTTTAGTGTCATATTTATTTTGCTGACTACTTCATTGACATGTGGTAAAAATGTCTTGTGTTTCCTGAAATTAACTGAGTGCTGCTCAGTAAAGTTGACATGACTTGAGATTCTATTCCTGGTTGGTCCATTTCAACATTCTTATCCTTCCTAGCATTGGAGATAAAGTTTCAGTCAGGGCTGTACTTGATTAGTACTGCATATAGTACACATCAGTCACTGCCATTACACAGTGGAATGGAAGTTGAAATACTGTTGACCAGCAAGCTGAAAACTGTTGTGGTATTTGACAATTCTATTGTTTCTGAATGAAAATCATGTGAAGGAGAATCATTGAGACATCCTTAAAATGGCTGAGGTCTCTGAGCTGCAGCAGGTCTGAGCTGCTTTTGATGCCCAGATGATGAGGAGGCAGTGAATGTTGGGTTTGGTGGAGCTGAAAAAATGCTGCAGGTGTTGAGAGGTCTGCTGGTGTCCAGGACTTCCTCTCCAGGTCTCAGCTTCTCCCTGCAGTTCCCACAAACACCACAACAGTCCTGGAACCCCTGCAGATGGTGGAGGAACATGATGACCCCGATGCACCATCAGGGCATCAAAAACCAGTCCTGATGATCAAAAAGGTCCCTCCACTCATCCAGCGTCAACTCTAGAAGAAGCTTCTGGAACAGATGCGCAAACGCACTCAACTAGAAATCATGATTTAAACACAATGTTGATTTTTACAATTTCCTTCAATGTTTTAAAAACCATCAAAGTAGACAGAAGCCCAGATGGTCCAAACCTGTTTCCTGTCTCCTGCCATTGTGCAGAGCCTCTGTTCTGTCCTGCTGCTGTCCAGTTGTCTCTACTGAGCTCCTCTGCTGGTTCCACCTTGAAGAGGGTCTGAGCTAAAATTGAACCTTGGGGAACATCAACCTTTGATCTCAGAGTTTTGTGTTTGATCTTAGAATTCTTTCTTTGATCTCATCTGAGACAAAGACATGGAAGCTCAATCTGGTGTTGAGGAGGCCCTGATCGTATAGTGGTTAATACTCTGTGTTGTGGCCGCAGCAACCCCGGTTCGACTCCGGGTCACGGCAGCATGAGACAAATTTCTTGTGTGTATTGATGGACACAAACCAAGCAGAATTTTCCCACAATGCAATAGGGCGGTGTTTGGTCAGTGTTGAGCAGGCGTCAGTCTGACAATGATGTCATATTATTTTGTTATCACTTGACCAGACCCAAAAGTAGGCTCCAGGTATCAGTCTCTTCTCAATGCTAATATCTGCTAGCTTAGTCTGCTACTTTGATGGCTCTGACTACTAAAAGGTCCAGACCCCTGGATATGGTGGTTCCTACCTAAACGTAGATTCTGTCAGCTCATGTTTTGAAATCAACTCACCATGAACACAAGTAGATTTCAATGGACTGCAAATGTGTCTCATTTAATGGTAAACATGTCAAATATAAATTCCATCACCTGAGGAGGTCTGCTGCTGGAATTAAGCTCCAGATATTCACAAGATATTTTATATCTTAAAATGAAGCATTTTTATATTTGATTTATTATTCATTAGCCTGCTTCATGTGGTGTGATTTTATGTGTCCTATATTGAATCGAACTTTGTAAACGATCGTCCCTCAGGATGTTGAATGATGTCAAAAAAGTGTTCTCTAAGCTCTCCTTTCCTCGAAATAGAGGAGTCTCTGCTGAGGTTGTTCCCTCTCAGAGTCCTGACGTCTATTCGGATGCACCGAGAGACTCAGGCAAACAGAAGACAAGGGGAAGTGAAGTAACCTGAAAATGAGAGGGGAGGTTCGACATCAAACTAAAACAGGAAGAACAGGACACAAATGGGATATCAAAATAAGAGAGACCATGAGACATGACCCCCCAGTTCCTGCTGCTTCCAGCTCTTCATATCGAGCCCCTCGTACAGTGGTTGAGAGAGACCACAAATATTCAAGGTGTCTACATAAATGGAGAAGAACACAAGGTGGCGCTGGACGCTGATGATGTTTTAACATATTGAAGTGAGCCCCCTAACACAGGACCTGCATTAATAAAACTCTTTGAAACACTGGAAGCTTTGCTGGATATAAATTCTCCATTCTAATCACTCACCTCCAGAACACATGGAGGAAAACCTCCACCTGGATTGGGGCCAGAACTCCTTGAAGATGATAGAAGAAGATGGAACTCCATTTCCTTTCTGAGTCTGAGTCACAGGGTTGATAGAGTAAAAACAAATGTCCTACCACAAGATCTCTTTCTAGTTCCAGGACCAACTGGAGAAATTGCCTTCAAAACCGTTTCTGAATTGAACAAAATGCTTTCCAGATTTATCTTGCAGGGGAAGAAACCCAGGCTCAAATTTAAACCACACCATGAATGAGCCCCAGTTCCTGCTGTACTGGCCCATCAAAATCTGGAAAAATGTTTCCGTAATGTCCAAATCTCAATGAATAATTTGGAATGTTAACAGGAGAATATCACTACAAGTCATTTAATGATGTGCTTTTAATCCAGGGTTCAAGCCTCATGAAATGAACCCTAGATTTAAATCCTGGATTCAAAGAGAGTAACAACTTTCTACTCACTTGTGGAAAATGGAAATTTAAAAGATTTGAAAGCCTGAGAAGAGAATATCACTGAGAAAGTCGGACTTTTTAGAATCTTCTTCGGTGAGCAATTATTTTAGAACACGACATCAGAAATGAAACAGACTTTAATGATCCAATGCTGAAAATATTCTTGGCTGCCCATCAAGAAACAAGTAAAACCTCATATCGTATGTTGTTTTCCGTTTGACCTGATTCTTGGTTGTCAACTAACTGGCTCATTGGCTTTCTTGATGGAACAACAAAAGCAAAAGTTGAAGACTTTGAATATCCAGACCTCTGGCGTGATTCTCAGCTGTCATTTAAATTTCACATGAACTCAGTGTCCAAGCAAATATCTGGTTGGCTAAAATGACTTTTGTCGTTCTGTTGACTTTTTCCATGAGAAGTCTGGAAAAGTATTATAACACAGTTCATGTTCCCAATGTTGGACTACGCTGGTGGTTTCTATGAGAACACTGGTGACGGCCCCAGGCCTGGGTCCTATGCAGCGTTGTGTGTGCAGGGTCCTGTTGGTGGGTGTGTTTGTGTCTTTGCAGGTCTGACGTCCTCAACAGTCAGGTTCCTTCATACCTGACAGAGCTCATAGGTGAACCCTGCCTCTCGCCCGTAGATGCTGGGATAGGCTCCAGCCCCCCTGCAACCATTAATGTGGGTGTTTTGTTAATTGCATGCCACATGAAATTATTATTGGTCACTTTTCTAGCAACAGTCGCACAGTGGCAAGACAAGAACACTTCTACTTTTGATGATGACAGTTTGTTCAACACTAAACTTCATCCAGTACCATGTTGTCAAACACTGGAACATCCACAGCACCTGAACAGGGACTTGAACTGTGGACCCTCAGATTAAAAGTCTGATGCTCTACCGTCTGAGTTACTCAGGCTCTTTCTACAGCATTTAGACAGGAAAAGAAACACCTGTGAAGGTCAAACTGCTGCTTTCTTGACTTGTTCAATCCTCCATGTTAAAGTCCACCATGCTTTTGATTGGCTCTGATTCTCTGTGGCAAAATCCAACAAGAGGCTCCAAAAATGTCTTGAATGTCATAAGAATGCACAGGACAAAATGTTAGTTTCCTTCATGTCTGCAGTTCCTCCACTGGAAAGTAAAGTCAATGCTGTTCCTCTGCTGAAACCTGGGATCGGACCAGGGACCTTTAGATCTTCAGTCTAACGCTCTCCCAACTGAGCTGTTTCAGCTCTGAGGGAGGGCCCTGCTTCTCTCATTTTATAATCTCTTCCACTCTCACTAGAACTTAGAGAGGATTTGAGCTTCTGAAGTCATGACACATTGAACAGTTCTACAGGACCATTTTTGATGAATGTCTGAATCACACAAGCCTCTTTTGTTTGTCTTCTTCCCAGTTGCCTCAACATTGTGAGAGCCAATAATTCCACATCTGTACCAGACAAACCTCTGGTTGGTGGGTTTTCTGGATCTTTCTGTTCTAACAGTGTCTTTTGTCTTAATTATGCCACTTTCACATGATACAAACACAAAATGAAAAGCAGAACAAGCCAGAACCCAAAATATGGATTTGCAAGGTCAAACAAACAACAACCAGTCAAGCAAATCAAACCAACAGAAACCAACTACTGGTTCAAAACCAGTAAAAAACAAAAACAGAGGAAAAGTCTCTGTGTGCAAGAACATGCATGTGTGTGTGTGTGTGTGTGTGTTTAGATGCGTGTGTGTGTGTGTGTTTAGATGCGTGTGTGTCAAAAACTGACAACATGAGCCAACAGTGGTGGTGTCTGTCAAAGAGGTGGAGCTCTGTCCTTCACCTGCAAGATTTCAGCAGGCAGCTCAGGTCCAGTTTTCTTCACTGTGCCACCATGATAAGTTTCCTCCTGAGAAGTTCTTGTCCAAGGTCATAGCTAGTAAAAGAATTGTCACAGTGATACTGGGACCCTGCAGTCCAGTCGTCATATCCAGGACCACACTGGACATGGCCGTCTTTGTTTGTTTTGTTGTTGTGCAACGTGAGAGAACGTGACAGACCATTTTATACCAAAGACAGGCTCTGTGTGTGTGTGTGTGTGTGTGTGTGTGTGTGTGTGTGTGTGTGTGTGACCATGTTAAATTCTTTTAAATAAATGTGTTTCAACCTGCTATTATTTGTATGCTGTATGATTTCTGAAAACCAAGACTAACTAAGCGCACTGACCGATTGAGCCACAGAGACTCTGAGTCTCCTGCTTTTCATGAAGAGTTTTCAGGCTAAATTTCAGAGTGTGAGGTCCACACTGCACATTTGAGGGAACATGAGGGACAGCTGAGAGTCTGACTGTCATGGTGAAAGCCTTCAGCACTAGAACTGAAACAGCCCCCACCATCTTAACCCCCCCCAGACCAAACATCATCATCCAGCCTCCAACCAGAGGTCCATCAGTTATCATGGGAGCCACGTGTGGAGTCTGGATTCTTTTCTAGAAAGTGACGGCAATGACAGTCCTGCCAAGTGACATCACTGACATGAATGGATGACTTCAGTGCATCCAATTACCAAGTGCACTGCAGCAGTCCTTGTTGCTGTCTGCTGTTGTGTCACAGCAAAGTCTTTGGTGCTGAGATGAGGTCATGGAGACGATCTGGGAGCAGTCCTGATGTCAAATGGACAAAATGTGTCAACATGAAATAAAATTGGAAACCTATTTGAAGCCTTATTTTGTGTTTGATGGACATTTTTTTTTAAATCTCTAATGACTTGTTTTAACTGAACCTACTGGATCCTGTGGTGCCTGATGAGGAGACAACTTGCAACTCTCTTCTGGGAGGCCTCCCTGCATGCTCATTCAAGCCTCTGCAGATGATCCAGAATGCAGCAGCACGCCTGGTGCTTCCAGCCCAGCGCTGCTCCAAATCTCTAGCCAGACTCTTCTCTTCTGTTGTTCCCAAATGGTGGAACAAACTACCGAACTCTGTGTGTTCTGCTGAGTCCCTTTCTACTTTTAAGAGACAATTGAAGACTCAATTGTTCAGAGAGCACCGAGGCACTTGACCTGACTCTTCTCCTCTTTGTGCTGTGGGGTAGAATAAGTCAGAGGGTCCAAGACCCAGCACTTAGTGATTATGTAGCACTAACTGTGTTGTGTGATGTTGTATGTCTGTCAAAAAAAAGAAAAAAAAAAAGGGAGGGGGGGGCGACACTTCTTCTGCCACTAGATGGCGGTAGCTGTGACCAAATCACAACTGAAGCACTTTTGCGCTTCCTATGGACTTTTCCTTAATTAAGTCTAAATTCTTACTTGTGTTGTACGTCACTTTGGACAAAAGCGTCTGCTAAATGAAATTGTAGAATTGTAGAATTGTAGAACTTGGGTACAAAGTTGAAGAGGAGGGTTTTTGGAGGGGAGGGGATTTTTTTTCCAGTGTTGTAAATCAAAGTAACTACAACTACATGCTAGAATTTCTCAAAATGTCCTAAGATGGATTCCAAACCAAATCAGCTGTCACAAGGGAAAGTCTGCATGTAAACACACACACACACACACACACACACACACACACACACACACACCAACTGACATTCCCAGGGACTAAACCAAACCAATTCCTACGTAACCCAAAGCTCCACCTCAGTTCCAGATGAAACTGGTTGAACATGGAACCGTCCCACTTGGAACATTTCCATCAACTTCACCACCACTGGAGTATCAACAAAGATTTTGGTCAACACCAGAATGGTTGAGACAAGACAACATGCTACCAATCCTCTCTCTCTCCCTCATCATCAGCTGCTACAGCCCTTGAAAGAAAACCTTTGACACATGGACCTACAGTAGGAGCAGATGTTGTCTCCCCTGGAACAGCAGTTTAACGTTGTTGGCAGGACTCGAACCTGCGCGGGGAGACCCCAATGGATTTCTAGTCCATCGCCTTAACCACTCGGCCACAACAACTACACTCCCACACACATGAGTAGAGGACTGATATTCAACAATTTATCTTCATCAAAGCACAGTAGATTTTTTTTATCTTCTCACAAACACAAACTATTTGTGTGTGTGTGTGTGTGTGTGTTGTTTACCAGCAAGCTGAAAACTGTTGTGGTTTTTGACAATTCTATTGTTTCTGAATGAAAATTATGTGAAGGGACTTCCGGTGACGCCATGATGTAGAAGACACGAGGGAGAATTGCTCCGAGAGAAAACTTATGTAAAAATAGCTCTTTAACGTGATATTAGCAGCAGAAAGGGGTCGAGGACGCGGATAATCAGAGACTAAAGATAAGAGAAATAAAATGGACAAAAAAGGGAAGTCAGCTAAGAAAGAAAATGCGAATGATACAGGCGCCGGTGGAGCGCGGAGCGCCGCACCGGGGATGGCGATGTCCGGAGACGAGGTATCGATGATATTAGCGGAGCTCCGTAAACTACGCCAAGAACATGCAGACGCGGTGACGGAAAACAAAGGAGCCTTAGCAAGACTAGAAGCTAAAATAGCTGAAATGGGGGAGAAAATGGCTCAGTTGGAGCAGCGGTCAGATGAGATGGAAGAGAGGATTAACGACACGGAAGGCCGGACGGCGAGGCTGGAAAGAATGGTCACTTTTCTACTTCAACACGAGGCAAGGCTGTCCGCGAAATGCGAGGACTTGGAATCAAGATCAAGAAGAAACAACATAAGAATACACGGAATCCCAGAGGGTGCTGAGAAAAACGACACCATAGGATTTGTGACTCATTTTATTCAGTCCTCAATGAACTTCCCTGATAAAATGGCGGTTCATTTCGAGAGAGCGCACCGATCACTGACTACGAAGCCGAGAGAAAACACGGCCCCCCCGCGAGCAATAATTGTTCGCTTCCTCAACTACAGGGTGAAAGAACGGCTGATTCAAGAAGCATGGAAGAAAAAGCTCACGTATGAGGGACGTAACGTCTACTTTAAACAGGATTACACAAATGAAGTACAAAAAAAGAGGAAACAAGTAAGGGAAGTTATAAAGAAACTGAAGGAGAAGAACGTGAAGGCACAATCTCCATATCCTGCACAGCTGAAAGTCTTTCTGGAAGACGGGACAAAGACGTTTGCCACATTAATGGATGCTGCACCCATGCTGAGGAATATGGGGATTCAGGTGGAGGAGGAGGACGAGACCGAGAGACTACAGAGAGTGATGGCGCAAGGCAGCTGGACCATAATGACGGGACAGAGGGGGAGAAGACAGAAGCCAAACATCACAGAGACGGATCTACGGGCCCTTATCAAGTGAAGTATTTCATACGAAGAGGATGCCCTGAAATATACATGATCAATAAAAGTGTCTGTTAAAAAGGACATACACGAAGACAAATGGAGCTGGTTAAGAGGTAATTTACTACTTATAAAAAAAAAAAAAAAACAACAGACAAAATATTGTTTTGGTTCTATTTTGGAGCAAAATCACTGCTTTTGTGGAGCAAATGGCACCTTTACACAACATCCGAGAAGTTGCAAGTGCACATAGTGCGAACCACCAGAGGGCCTTCGTCACAACTCTCTGGTCAGGGGACAGTTGGGAGTCTTGTTTTTCTTGTTATTGTGTATTAGTTCTTGAGGAGATGCAGACTTGTCTTTTTCGCTGTGCTACTTTTTGCACAGTTATATTAGTTAATAAGAGATGTAAAGTTACTGGGTTTCCACTTAAACAAATATGAGTAGGCTAAACCTTGTGTCATATAATGTCCATGGGTTGAATCACCCCATAAAGAGAAAGAAAATACTGAGTCAATTGAAAAAAATGCAATGTTCAATAGCTTTGATACAAGAAACACATCTGGATGACAACGAATGTAACAAACTGAAAAGGGAATGGGTAAACCAAGTATTTCATGCTTCTTTTGGAAAAAGAAGGGGAGTAGCCATATTAATAAATAAATCCCTGCAATTTCATACAGAGAAAGTGATAAAAGATCATCTGGGAAGATATATAATGATGGTTGGTTCCATAAGCGATATGACAATATCCATACTAAATGTTTATGCCCCAAATGAGGAAAATGCGGCATTCTTTAAAAATATAGCCAACGTAATTGCCAACAATGGGAAAGGGATGATAGTGATTGGGGGTGATTTTAACACAGTGCAGAATGGTAAGCTGGATAGATTGCCTCCAGAACAGGGACCAAGTGTCAAAAAAAATCGAAGGTACTAAATAATGTCATAAGAGAGCGAGGTCTTACTGATCCATGGAGAAGAATTAACCCTAGAGGGAAGGATTTGACTTTTTACTCAAACCCACACGGGAGTTATTCAAGGATAGATTTTTTCTGCGTTTCACAACAACATATGCATAAAGTGCTGGACTGTGGCAGAGACACCATAACTATAAGTGATCATGCTCCTATTACGCTAACGGTAGATATGGGTAATGAATCTTTTTTCAAATACTGGAGACTTAATGTATCTCTGTTATCAGATGAGAGTGTGGTCAAGGAACTAAAACAAAATTTAAAGGAATACTTTCAAACTAATGACAATGGGGAAGTTTCACCTTCAATTTTATGGGACGGGGGGAAGGCAGTTATTAGAGGGAAAATAATAGAGATATCTTCCAGAATGAGAAAGGCCCGATTAAAGCAACAAAATATGTTAGAGAATAAAATTAGAGAGTTGGAATTGGAACACAAAAGAACATCAAGTAACTCAACACTTATCGAACTGAAAAAAATCAAACAACGGCTCGATGAACTATTAACTTACAAAGCAGAGGGGGCTTTAAGGTTTACGAATCAGAGATATTATGAGATGGGGAATAGAGCCAGCAGATTATTAGCATTTCAACTTAGAAAAGCCCAGGCAAATAGGACGATAAATAAAATAAGACATCCTAACTCTAAAAAATATATGATAAAGCCAACGGAGATAGCAGCAGCCTTTGCAGAATATTATAAAAATCTATATGATGACCCTGACTCGCAATCACTAGAAAATAAAACACTGGCATTCCTCAAAAGATTGCACTTACCGTCATTATTAACAGAGGAGGCATCTGAAATGGTTAGGCCAATCTCAGTACAGGAAATAGCTAATACAATTAAGGTACTTAAAAATAATAAATCCCCTGGCACGGATGGGCTCTCGGGAGAATTTTATAAGTGTTTTGCGAAGGAGATTACACCAGCCCTTTTCAAAGGATTTAATTATGCCCTGACATCAGGTGACCCAGCAACATCTTGGTCAGAAGCCATTATCTCAGTCATACATAAAGAAGGAAAGGACCCAACCACATGTGAAGGATACAGGCCTGTCAGCTTGTTATGTAGTGATCTGAAGATATTGACTCATATTTTAGCACATAGGATACAGATATATATAACAAAATTAATCAAACCAGATCAGACAGGGTTCATCCCTGGTAGACAAGGAGCTAACAATATTAGGAGAACATTAAATCTTATATCATGTACTAAAAACAACAGACAACCCGCTTTGATGCTCAGTTTAGATGCACAAAAGGCATTTGACCAGGTAAAATGGAGCTTCCTATATCGGACATTAGAAGTTTTTGGGTTTCATTCAACATTTATAGATTGGGTAAAATTGGTTTATAAAAACCCCAAATCACGGATTAGAGTTAACGGATGCTGTTCAGATTTCTTTCCCCTCAAAAGAGGGGTCAGACAAGGGGATTGTCTGAGTCCATTGCTGTTGGCATTAAGTACTGAACCATTAGCCGAATCAATAAGACAAAATAAGGATATTAAGGGAATAAGAGATGAAGGGGGAGTGGAGCATAAAATATCTTTATTTGCTGACGATATATGAACATATCTAAGTGAACCCTCCTTAACTATACCAGCTTTATTGAACAATCTGAATGAATATGGAGAATCATCAGGTTATTTAACTAATGAATCTAAGTCAGTAGCAATGATGCTTTCAGGCAAATATCCAACTGAATTAGAGGGAAAGTTCAATTTCAAATGGACCACCACAGGGTTTAGATATCTTGGCATCATTATTACTCCCATTATATCACAGCTATTTAAAGAAAATTATGGAAAACTGATTACAGAAATAAAGAAGGATTTGGCCAGATGGGAGATATTGCCCCTGTCGATGGTGGGAAGAATCGAAACAGTGAGAATGAACATTGTACCCAGATTGTTGTTTCTGTTCGAGTCACTGCCAATTATGGTCTCTAGTTCAACTTTTAAGATGTTAGACAAAATCATATCTAAATTTGTTTGGCAAAATAAAAAAGCTAGAATCAAATACAAAATCCTTCTTTGCCCAAAAGAGAAGGGAGGGTTAAATTTACCTGGTCTAAAAAATTATTATTGGGCAGCACAACTTAGAGCGATTATTACGTGGATCACGAAGGAGACAGACACAATGTGGGTGGGAATGGAACAAAATTCCTGTCAGAAAACACCTTTGGAGGTACTCCCGTTTTTGAAAGAGAAGATGCAGAAAAAAGAGGGGCTGCGTAATGACTGGATTAGGGTAACAATAAAAGTATGGTCAATAGTGCGAAAAAAAACTGAAAATATCGAACTCAATAAGTAGAATCACCAAAAAAGCAGGAAATCCAGACTTTTTACCATCTGTTATGGATGCAGGGTACAACAAATGGAGAAGTAAGGGGTTAATTTATATTGCACAAGTTTTCAATGGACAGTATATGAAGTCGTTTGAGCAACTTAAAAAAGAGTTTAACTTACCGAACCATGACTTCTACAAATTTCTACAATGAAGACACTACCTTCAGAAGCACAGAGAGTGGGAAAATATTTGTAGAACACCATCTAAGCTGGAGGAATTGCTGTTGTCGTATTTGGAGGGGGAGACTAAAAAGGGGTTAATATCAAAAATCTATAGAGTACTACAACATGAATGTAAGGACAACAATTTGGATGTTAAGGAAAAATGGGAATTAGAAACAAATACGATTATACCAGATGAAAATTGGGAGGAAACATTCAGAGCAGGACACAAATTAACAAGCAGCCCAATGTGGAGGGAGTTTGACTGGAAGGTGAAGATGAGATATTTCAACACTCCATCTAAGACTTCAAAATATAGCAACACATCTGAACTGTGTTGGAGAGGATGTCAGTTAATAGGAGATTTTACGCACATATTCTGGGATTGCCCACAGCTGTTGAACTTCTGGGAGAATGGTCGGAAGGAGATTGGGCAAATTTTGGACATTAATTTTGCTTTGGACGCAGCAATGTTTATCCTTGGCATACCACCTGAGAATCTGACAGACAGAAACCTGATTGCTTTGTGGAGGATTTTGATTCTGATCGCTAAAAAGACAATAACAGCCTGCTTGCTAAAGCCAGAACCTCCAAACATATCACAATGGAGGAATAGAGTAAAAAATGTATACATCATGGAAAAAATCACAGCAAGGTTACAGCTGAAAACAGGACAGTTTGCTGAAAGATGGGCACCAGTGAAAACAGTATTGGAATTATAAACATCAACATTTTTTAAAATTTTTTTATTTATTTATTTTTTTTTCATGTGTGTCTTGGAATAAGTATCTGAACACTTGTCTGGAATATTTGTCTGCGCATCTCTGTCATGTTCTATCTGTGCTGTATGTATGTTAAATAAAAAATAAGTTCCAAAAAAAAAAAAAGCCTCACAGTAATTCAATAATCTAGAAGTAGAAACCAGAGTCACTTGGGACAAAGATGGGATTCAAACCCATGCGTGCAGAGCACAATGGATTAGCAGTCCATCGCCTTAACCACTCGGCCACCTCGTCTGCTGACAGCAACCCTGAGCTTTTAAACACCTGAACTCTTTGGAGCCTATTTGTCAGAAATGGACCCAGCAGGAGCCACTGAACACAACTCTGACATAATCAGGCTTCTTCCCAGCAGCATCGTGCTACAGAAGGCAGAATACAGACCATCGACACATCATCAGAGTGAACACCAGCTGATGTTCACAAGTTTAATTCACCTTTTACTACAAAATGACATCCAAGCTCAGATTCTCTTGTCCTGATTGAACAAGTAAATGTTTAAGAAGATGAGAGTACCAGACTTTTTCATCCAAGGAAACAAGCATCCTATCACTGTCCTATGCAGAGTTTCTATGAAAAAAAGTGAGACAACCCCAAGATTTTCTTTTTCCTGTTGTTGGATTTTGCCACAGAGAATCAGAGCCAATCAAAAGCTTGTTGGACTTTAACGTTGGAGGACTGAACAAGTCATGACATCATCAGTTTTACCTTCACAGGTGCTTCATTTACTTTACTTTCAATTTTACAGAGGTAGAACCTGAAATCAAAGCTGTCTGTCAAAAGAAGTGAAAGCTTCCCAGGCTGTGATGTTCTTGTCTACAAACTGTCTTGTATGGAGCTTCAATCTTTAATAAAAAGAATAAAAAGAGGATAACATTTGTTGTGATTTGGCGCTTTAAAAATAAAACTTACGACTTACATGGAAACTGGGGGGGGGGGTGGAGCCTCCATCAGGTATGTGTTTGATGTCTGAATTCTGTCTCTGATGTCTGAATTCTGTCTTTGATCTCTGGGTTCTGAGCATTGGTCTCCTGCTTCAGTCTTTGATCTCTGACTGATCCTAAACTAATCAAAGGATCACATCAGCATATTGGTCCAGTCTACAGATGGTGATTTTACCTATTTGAAGCCTTATTTTGTGTTTGATGGACATTTTTAAAATCACTAATGATTTTTTGACTGAACATCCTGGACACTGTGGTGCCTGATGAGGAGACAACTTGGGTACAAAGTTGAACAGGAGGGTTTTTGGAGAAGGGATATTTTTGCAGTGTTCCAAGTCAATAATAACTGTGGCAAAATGTCATCATTTTTCAAAATGTCCTCACGAAGATGGTTTGAAATTCTGTCTCTCCCTCATCCTCAGCTTCTACAGCCCTTTAAAGAAAACCTTTGACTCGTGGATCTAACAAAGATCAGATGTTGTCTCCTCCAGAACATCAACACTTTAACGTTGTTGGCAGGACTCCAACCTGAGCAGGGAGACCCCAATGGATTTCAAGTCCATCGCCTTCACCACTCGGCCACAACAACCACATTCACACACAAATTTGTAAAAGATTCACATTGACACAATTCTTTAAAATTATGTTACAAGCCCATTTGTGTGAGGTCCTATTTTCTCTTTTTCAGCATTCCTTTGTTTCCAGGTCTCTAATAAGTGCAGAATTACAAAGACAAGCAAGCTTGATCCATCCTGGGCAGGTGATAGGAGCCATTGACCACTGGCCAGAGACCCTGGCACAGACGTTGGGGGTGGTGATAGAGAGCATTTCTACAATTATATTCTACATTTATAGAAGTCTACAATCCTACAATTTCATTGAGCAGACGCTTTTGTCCAAAGCCACTTGCATATGTTTTTGGTGAGTTTGGCTCCTGAGCTCAAGACAGTTGTGACTAATAAAGGACAGCTTCAAACGCAGCTGTGAAGCCTCATTGTCAGCTGGGAGGAACGACAGGTGTCTCCCTCTAGTGGCTCCTCACAGCAACACAAGCCTCATTTCATTCACATGCATCCACCACCTCACTACCAAAGGCCAGTTGGGCCTCCACAGACAGGTGAGTTTCAAGTGTTGGACAAAGGTCTTTAAGATGTTCTTATTAATTCTATAACATCTGAGATTAAAATCTATGGAATTACAACTAACAAGCAGTCAAACACCTGATCAGATGCTCCTTCATGAGGCTGAGAAGAATCAATCTAAACTGGGATGAAGAAAATGAATTGAGAAGAGAACCTACTGATTGGATGACATGGACCCACCTGATCCATGTTAGCCTTGTTGGAGCAGAAAGAGGTGGATCAGAGGAATCAGTGGATCAAGACTCAGGTGTCAGATGCAGAATGTCTTTATTGACAATGGAGTGAGAGAAATCTTCCAATGTGAGAGAACGTGACAGACCATTTTATACCACAGACAGGCTGTGTGTGTGTGTGTGTGTGTGTGTGTGTGTGTGTGTGTGTGTGTGTGTGTGTGTGTGTGTCCTAACTGACTGGAAACTGGATAATAACCAGACTAACTTTTATTATTGACCAAGTCTGGGTGACTCACTTAATTCATAACTGAAGTGATTATTTAATTAATAAACAGAACATTTGTCCAAAAGTCATGATCAAATTCATGTAAAATCTGAGCAACGAGGGTTTGAAAATGTTCAAATGAGCCAAAACAATGTCCTGGGATCCAACCAGGGACCTTTAGATCCACACCAATCTTCCCTGACCTCATAGAAACTGGAACATTTCAACAAATAAATTCAAATTCAACTAAGCAGCAACTCTAGAACAGTCAGAGCACTTGCTAATTCCCCTGTTAGCTCCAGATCAGACAATGCAGGCTCACCTTCACGCTTGGTTGTACGACCGTCACCAGTTGAATCTTCTCTGGTTTAACAAACTCTGGGGACTCAAGACACAAGTCAGCACCGGTGCAGGTCCAGATCCAGATGTTAGCTGATGGGGACAATGGCTTAAGGGAGCTCCAGGTAGCTGGTTTGAACTGGTCCCTCATCTCTGTGAGGAGAAACCATCTGAGGTGGAGGGTGAAGATCTGCTTTGTCCTCCTGATCTCCCAGTAAAGCCAGTATCAGTAGCGGCTGGCTCATAGGGGGCGCTGGGGCGCCGCCCCACCAGCTGTGGAGAGGAAAATCCCTACATGTATTGATACATATATATGTGCATATGTTTACAATTTGTATCGTCAGTGTCAGCCTTACTTAATTGTGTGTGTCTACATGCAATATGGGTCATTTAAACAACATTTACGCCAACTGACTCATTCAATTAATAGTGAATTTACTCTGATAGACTGTATAATTTGTCTTTAGGGGCGCTCGTCAAAGCGCCCCAGACCTGCAATTAATTAGCCAATCCTGTATGGTTGCTAGGGAAAAATAATGAATAATTGGCCAATCAACATCGCCAAATTTAACGGCGTAGGGGCGCTGGAAAAGTCGCCCCTACGCCAACGTAAAATGCGTGAAGGTTTGGATTGCTAAAGCTAGCTGAGGAGCCCGCGATATTCTTTTTGCGTAGTGAGATTCCCAGATTTCCGAATCCCTACGAAAAAAATACCGCGAGAAGTGAGTGAGAGAGAAAATGGCGACAACAACGATCGAAGTTCAAGAGCAGCAGTTTCCACCGATTTCGGTGAGATCCCTTTTAAATTTCCCTTTTGCGAGGAGGACCATGGCGGAAAAAATCCGCGTTAAGGAGCTGGGACCGGACAAGCCTGAAATCAACATCCAGCAGCAGTCCAAGGAAAAGGCTAAATCCTACAACAGGACTTTTTGCCGGAGCTGGTTTCAGCGCAAGCCGTGGCTGACGGGTTGTGGAGCAGCCAACGCACTTTTTTGCTTCCCCTACATCCCTTTCAGGAGTGACCGGTGTGATTCAGCATGGACACAGACAGGAATCACTGACCTGAAGCACCTCTCCGAGCGGATTAAGAAACACGAAAGAGCGAAAATTCACATGGAAAACTGCGTGAAGCTAGCGGTTCTTGGGAAGATTAGCATAGCAACGCAGCTCGATGACAGTCACCGCATCGCTGTAAGGAAGCACAATGATGACGTAGATAAGAACCGTAACATCTTATCTAAGATAATTAACTGTTAAATTCCGTGGTGCTTTTGAACTGGCTCTGCGGGGACATGACGAAAGTGATTCCTCTGACAACGCTGGAATATTCAGAGGTCCAGTTGACTTGATGGCATCCATTGATCGGTACTTGAGGGAGCACCTTGAAAATGCAACCGTTTTTAAAGGCACCTCGAAGACAGTACAGAACGAGCTCCTGGACTGTATGCTGGCAGTTTTGAGAGAACAGATCCTGGATGAAGTTAAATCGGCAGACTTTTTAGCGATCCAGGCTGATGAAACTACTGACGTTTCAACACAGTGTCAGTTAGTCTTAGTTCTGAGATACATTGACGACCGCCACAATATTCAAGAGCGGTTCTTTGAATTTCTGAAACTGCCCAACACCTGTGCGGATGCAATAGCCAGTGCCTTATTGGAGAGGCTGCACAGCATCCTTTCTGAGGGACAAGAAAAGAAGCTGATTGCCCAGGCCTGTGATGGGGCAGCTGTGATGAGGGGTGCCAAAGGAGGAGTGCAGCGAAAGGTACAAGACATCTATCCAAACGCTCACTATGTTCACTGCTATGCCCATCAGTTAAACCTGATACTGCAGCAAGCAACCTCCCACATCCCTCAGATCAGTCACTTTTTTTCTGACATGGGGGGATTTGCTTCTCTTTCCTCTAAGTCAAGCAAGAGAACTGCAGTGCTTGATGAGATGGTTGCGCACCGACTTCCAAGTGCATCATCAACACGTTGGAACTTCAACAGTCGTGTTAACACAGTTTATGAGCACAAGAAGGATCTGGTGAATTGCTTTCAGGCTATCCGGAACAGTGAAGGGTTTGATAGCCAGACAAAGAGAGAAGCTGGTGGCTATGTGAGAATGCTGGAAGATGAAACTTTTTGCTTTTTACTGGCCCTGTTCCACAAAATCATGCCACATGTGGACATCCTTTACAACCAGCTGCAGAAGAGAAACATTGATGCTGTCTACATGGCAGGAGTCACCCAGACATTCATTGACCACATGCAGGCTATCAGGTATGCTAAATTAATTAATTTGTAGCCTAACCTAAATTTCTCTGTATATGTAGACTTAAATGCTTATATATCATCTTATTTAAAGAATTGATTTATCTGTATAATATAACTGACAGTAATGACATCCACCTTTGGTTTTGTTAATGTATCCCTAACCAGTTTTTAGAACTTACTCATGAAACTTATGTGTTGGGTCAGGGAGGATGTGCCTACTCTGGCTGAGGATGAGGAGTTCAGGGGACCTGCTCAGGAGCCACCCGCAAAGAGACGCAGAACCTTGGGAGAAGACACACTGCACCATTTGGCACTGGAGGTAAGAACTTGCTTTTTAGTGTGATTTGAATCACATTATTAAATAAAATCAAAATAAGATGTTGGCCAAATGATACAGTGGTCCAGACTTAAATGTATATTGTTTTATGATGATGTGAATCATTACAGTATGTTTATTACATAATGTAGGCTAGCTCATCAGGTCAATGTATTAAGACAAGTGAAGATGCAATAATTCCTATTTTGTATAATTATATCATTGCATAGGTATGTGACACCATTGTGAGCCATGCCAAGGAGAGATTTAGTTTCACCAAGCATCTTGTCAGCGCCACACTCCTGCAAGGAGACCTGTTCCCACAGCACAGCCGAAAGTTCCCAGATTCAGCACTGAAAACCACAGTGGAAGCCTATCCCTCATTGGACAAGGCCAGACTTTAAACAGAGCTGTCTCTGATCTACGGGAACGAAGAGTTTCAGAGTTGCAGTGGTGCACTGGCTCTCTATCAGGTTTTGATGGAAAATAACCTTCAAGACACGTTCACTGAAACTGTAAGTCTGCTCAACATCCTCATCACCACACCAATGACAACGTCAGAATCTGAGAGGTGCTTCTCCACTTTGAAGAGGATAAAAACTTTTCTTACAAATACCATGGCACAAGATCGGCTCAACGCTCTGGCTATGCTCTCCATTGAGAAAAAACTGACACGAAACATTCCTGGTTTCAACACCAGGGTCATTGAGAAATTTGCCTCCCAGAAAGAGAGACGAGCAAAGTTCCTGTACAAATGACTGCTGAATTCGAACACACACCCAGAAAGACTGAAACAAATAGACAGAGAGACAGAGGGAGAGAGACAGGTAGACGAAGAGAGAAAGAGAGATGGACACAAAGAGAGAGAGACAGAGAGAGACAGACACACTAAGAGACAAACAAACAGAGATAGAGACACAGAGAAAAGGACACAAAGACGGAGACACAGAGAAGGAGACAGAGACAGACACAGATGAACAAAGAGAGAGACAGAGAGAGAGAGACACACACATTGTTGATTTGTATCGTATAGATTAAGCTCAAATCACCTTCTGTAAAGTTAACATCATTGTATAATATTTGATCTCATAAAATTGACTGTAGTTGTAAATTGTTGTTGTTTTTTTTGTCTTTGAAACTGTCGATTTTAAGAAGGAAAGTAAATACTATTTTAAAACATTTAATAATTATCCGGCTGCTCTTTTTGAATGATTATACTAGACTAGGCACGGAAATGTTTTTGGCACACCAGCCCCACCAAGAATTTTTTTCACCTGCCACCACTGGCTTCTGTCATTTAGTTTCCAGGAAATGTTGATGACACACTGGGATTTTTTGTTCTCCTGCTGTCACTGTCAAGTGCCAGCTTAACATGTGAGAGGTAGCAGGATCCATGCATGTGTTCATGTTTACAGCAGACAAGGAGGAAACCTTGGAGGATTTCAGGGACTTTTAGCAGTGGTTCACACTTCAGGTGTGAAAGCTTCTCAGTATAAAATTTTAAGTGAGCGAGCCAGGAGTTGAACCTAGAATCTTCTGACAGTAGTCAGTCATGCTATCCATTGCACCACCAGCCCTGTGAAAACCTCTTCATGTTCATGTGTACTTGATTTTATAGACAATCCAAACGATCTGGTGGCATTTTCAGGGGACACAATGGTGCAGTGGTCAGCACTGTGGCCTCACAGCAAGAAGGTTCCAGATTCGAGCCCCAGCTGTGTGGAGTCTGCATGTTCTCCCTGTGTCTGTGTGGGTTCTCTCTGGTACTCCAGCTTCCTCCCACAGTCCAAAGACATCAAGAGGGGACGAGGCTGATTGATACTCTAAATTGACCGTAGGTGTGGCTGTGAGTGTGAATGGTTGTCTGCCTGTATGTGTTGGCCCTGTGATGGACTGGTGACATGTCCAGGATGAACCCCGCCTCTTGTCCGAAGGCTGCTTGGATAGGCTCCACCCCCACACACAAACCTTGACATATAATCAGTGGAGAAAAGGAAATTTATCAACACTCATGACTTCATCTGTTTTGAGGACTGAACTGGATATAAACTCTGAGAATTCAGAGTAAGGACCAGGAGGGTGGGACACAATAATAGATAGGAGGAAATGTGGAGTCTGGGTTCTTTTCTAGAATGTGAAGGCAATGACAGTCCTGCCAAGTGACATCACTGACATGAATGGATGACTTCAGTCACATGACTGGATGACTTCAGTCACATGACTGGATGACTTCAGTCACATGACTGGATGACAGTGTAGATGCCAATGTAGAGGTTGGGGAAACAGTCTCTGAGAATCCAGCTTGAACCAACGCCCTCCTTGTTCTTCAAAAACCCAAACAGCGACCATCAGTCTCCCTCCAATCCTGTACTTGGGTTCAATGTTGCTGTTCCATTTTGCAGCAGTAGGTGTCGCTGTGATCCCAGGTTCAGTTCAAGAGTCCCAACTCCAGCTCATGTTGGTGACCTCAGTGGCAGGGTAAAATGGCGCTTCAGTGGATCATGTGCATCAACTCATGTCTGTCCTCACTGCTCCACAGGTCTGTCAAATGTTCTGTAAAATAGTTTGAGCACAGCAGAGATGCTAGATTAGGAGTTGATGGGAGTTGTTGCAGATACCAGTGTCCAAAGTCCGGCTTGAACCTAGTTTGTGCACTTATTTGTCAAGCTAGCAGAGATTCTTTTCACTGCCAAGCTAAAGTGACTTCTGTCAACAAAGGTAAACACACAAAAGGATATTTCTACTGTCAGTTCAAGATTTTTATCAAACTCCTTTTTCATAGCTTCAACCTTCCTCTTGTGTTAGCTTTCTGTTCCCATCTCTGATGTTAACAGGTCAGTTTTGACCCTCGTCTTCAATCAGCTGTAAAATAAACTAAAAACAATTTTCTATCATCCAAGTTGTTTCCCATCTCCCGGTTACCTTGTTAGGCTTCCTTATCCATGGAAATATTGATTGGAATATTTTGTTGTGGGCCTCTGGACCTTTTTTTAGTCAGTAAACCCTCGATTTCAGTTAAAAAAAATGATCAAATGAACCTCCAGAAAATCATAGAAATAAACAAAATGTTGTTGTGTTTCCTGACCATTACTGAGGGGTGTTAGAACACATCTCTGACATGGATTGGTTTGATTTATTATTCATTTTAATATTATTAACTATTGTAACATCCATGGTGTTATGGGTCAGTTTCGACCCTCATATATTTACTTCAACAAAAAGGCAAAAAATTCTCTTTTTTTTCAGCAATAGAACTTTAATACAAACACAAAATGAAAAGCAGAAATGGAGTGACTGCAGGAACAGGAGCTCCATGGAGCTCAAAGGAGTGATCACTCTCAACTTTGAGCAGTCCTGTTCAGAGTTTTCCAACAGGGCTTTGAGAGACCAAGAGTTCCCCAGAGCTGCAAGGAGGAACAAGAAGGAGACTTGGAAAAAGAAGGGAGGGAAACCTGCTGATGTGTTATGAACTTAAGTCACATAAAGTTCTCCATTTATTGAGTTTGTATTTTAAAACTTAAATGTGCAGTTCAGTGTTGAACAATAAAGAATGTGTTTATTGGTGATAAAGCATTTCAAGCTTTAAGTAGGAGGAATTGCTTTCTTGATCACCCCTTGACTAAAAACACCTACAAAATAAAACACACCACTGCTGTGGGCACCCACCTCATGGGAGTCAGGCCCCTGGTGGTCATGGCCCCCAGGAGCCGTGGTGGGCGTCCCTGATTTTCATTTCTAAAAGGTGGCAACCTGACAGCAAACAAACCCATCCTCTGAACCAGGAGTCTCAGTTGAGGCTGCATCTGAAACCAAAGACTGTGTATGAATAACTGTCAACCCACATTCTTTGTCTGGACTAAAAGTTAATTAGTTAACAGTTGGCTAAGCTACCTGTGGTCAACTACTGATTTAAAAAAGGTCCAGAGGCCCACAACAAAATTTTCAAATCATCCAGTCATGTGACTGAAGTCATCCAGTCACGTGACTAAAGCCATCCAGTCACGTGACTGAAGCCATCCATTCATGTGACTGAAGTCATCCATTCATGTGACTGAAGTCATCCATTCATGTCATTGATGTCACTTGGCAGGACTGTCATTGCCGTCACATTCTAGAAAAGAATCCAGACTCCACATGTGGCTCCCATGATAACTGATGGACCTCTGGTTGGAGGCTGGACGATGATGTTCTGACTTGAAGGAAAACTCCTTGTCCAAATTCCATTGTGTTCAAATTTAAAGTCCCACAATAAGAAGTAGCTGAATCTGACAGGTGAAGGTTTGGAACTACAAGATGGTTGATGTTTTCTTGACTTGATGCTCTGACTGTCAGGGTAGATGACAGCTTCTTTCTGCTGCTGCATCTGAGTGGCTATGATTGGAGGTTTTACCTCCCAAGTTTGTCTGGTTCCAGGGGAAATTTGAAAATTCCAGTCCCCAACCTTGGCTGTTCTGAAACTCTTCTCCTGAATCACTCCTGAGCTGCAGCAAGAAAAAATACCAGTGCCCAACCAGATCAACTTCATGGCTGCTAACAGCCTCAGACACTTGATTTCCATCAATCTGGAGCCAAGAAGGCCCTCACCTGTGGTTCTCCTCCAGGAGGGTCCAGGTTCTGCCATTGTGGCTCCTTGTGCCACTGCCAGAGAGTCTCAGCTGCACACTGCAACATTTCAAGAGGAGATTTACATTCCTTCAAATGTCCTGACATCTTCTTCCAATGGTTCTGTTCCATATTTATATTTTAAAATCAATCACACAATGAAAGCTGCCACAGCTGGTTTAAGAGAGAGAACACACTAAGAGATTTGAAACCAGTAAAATATGCTTTTCTGTGTGCAAACTAGTGAGGGGCATGGAAGGATATTTTACCACCAATACAGAACCCAAACTTTAGTCATGTGATGAGATGGCGACTGTGAAGAGTGATTATGAAGTTAATGGACAAAATGTGAATTGAAAGAAAATACATTAAAAAATACTAAATAAACAAATAAATAAAAGAAGGAGCACAAATGACATTTTTCTGCACAAATTTACTGGTATTAGACTGCATTTTTGGTTCATGAGTAGATGAAAGAGTATCACATATATATTATATACATGTGATACATGCACGTGGCTTTGGACGAAAGCTGAAAGAAATTGTAGAATTATTTAAATGTACCAAGTGGACTGTTTCAGGTTTCTTGAAGATGCTTCAGCTCTCATCCAAGAGGCGTCTTCAGTTTTCTTCACTGATGGGAGGATTTATAGCTCTGTGGGGGCGGGACCTTCTACAGAGGTGATTGACACATGTGAGCTCTGGGTGTCTGAGTTGTTTTGGTCAGGTTGTGAAAGGGAAGTTGACTCAACTGGTATCTGTGTCAGTTAAAAGCCTCACAGTAATTCCATAATGTTGGAGTAGAAACCAGAGTCGCTCACAATGAGGATGGGATTCAAACCCACGCGTGCAGAGCACAATGGATTAGCAGTCCATCGCCTTAACCACTCGGCCACCTTGTCTGCTGACAGCAACCCTGAGCTTTTAAACACCTGAACTCTTTGGAGCCTATTTGTCAGAAATGGACCCAGCAGGAGCCACTGAACACAACTCTGACATAATCAGGCTTCTTCCCAGCAGCATCGTGCTACAGAAGGCAGAATACAGACCATCGACACATCATCAGAGTGAACACCAGCTGTTGTTTACAAGTTTAATTCACCTTTTACTACAAAATGACATCCAAGCTCAGATTCTCTTGTCCTGATTGAACAAGTAAATGTTTAAGAAGATGAGAGTACCAGACTTTTTCATCCAAGGAAACAAGCATCCTATCACTGTCCTATGCAGAGTTTCTTTAAAAAAAAAAAGTGAGACAACCTCAAGATTTTCTGTTTCCTCTTGTTGGATTTTGCCACAGAGAATCAGAGACAATCAAAAGCTTGTTGGACTTTAACGTTGGAGGACTGAACAAGTCATGACATCATCAGTTTTACCTTCACAGGTGCTTCATTTACTTTACTTTCAATTTTACAGAGGTAGAACCTGAAATCAAAGCTGTCCATCAAAAGAAGTGAAAGCTTCCCAGGCTGTGATGTTCTTGTCTACAAACTGTCTTGTATGGAGCTTCAATCTTTAATAAAAAGAATAAAAAGAAGATAACACTTGTTGTGATTTGGCGCTTTAAAAATAAAACTTACGACTTACATGGAAACTGTCTGGGGGGGGGGGGTGGAGCCTCCATCAGGTATGTGTTTGATGTCTGAATTCTTTCTCTGATGTCTGAATTCTGTCTTTGATCTCTGGGTTCTGAGCATTGATCTCCTGCTTCAGTCTTTGATCTCTGACTGATCCTAAACTAATCAAAGGATCACATCAGCATATTGGTCCAGTCTACAGATGGTGATTTTACCTATTTGAAGCCTTATTTTGTGTTTGATGGACATTTTTAAAATCATTAATGACTTTTTGACTGAACATCCTGGACACTGTGGTGCCTGATGAGGAGACAACTTGGGTACAAAGTTGAAGAGGAGGGTTTTTGGAGAGGGGATATTTTTGCAGTGTTCCAAGTCAATAATAACTGTGGCAAATATCATCATTTTTCAAAATGTCCTCACGAAGATGGTTTGAAATTCTGTCTCTCCCTCATCCTCAGCTGCTGCAGCACTTTAAAGAAAACCTTTGACTCGTGGATCTAACAAAGATCAGATGTTGTCTCCTCCAGAACATCAACACTTTAACGTTGTTGGCAGGACTCCAACCTGAGCAGGGAGACCCCAATGGATTTCTAGTCCATCGCCTTCACCACTCGGCCACAACAACCACATTCACACACACATTTGTAAAAGATTCACATTGACACAACTCTTTAAAATTGTGTCACAAGCCCATTTGTGTGAGGTCCTATTTTCTCTTTTTCCGCATTCCTTTGTTTCCAGGTCTCTAATAAGTGCAGAATTACAAAGACAAGCAAGCTGGATCCATCCTGGGCAGGTGATAGGAGCCATTGACCACTGGCCAGAGACCCTGGCACAGACTTTGGGGAGTGGTGAGAGAGAGCATTTCTACAATTATATTCTACATTTATAGAATTCTACAATCCTACAATTTCATTGAGCAGACGCTTTTGTCCAAAGCCACTTGCATATTTTTTCGGTGAGTTTGGCTCCTGAGCTCAAGACAGTTGTGACTCATAAAGGACAGCTTCAAATGCAGCTGTGAAGCCTCATTGTCAGCTGGGAGGAATGACAGGTGTCTCCCTCTAGTGGCTCCTCACAGCAACACGAGCCTCATTTCATTCACATGCATCCACCACCTCACGACCAAAGGCCAGTTGGGCCTCAACAGACAGGTGAGTTTCAAGTGTTGGACAAAGGTCTTTAAGATGTTCTTATTAATTCTATAACATCTGAGATTAAAATCTATGGAATTACAACCAACAAGCAGTCAAACACCTGATCAGATGCTCCTTCATGAGGCTGAGAAGAATCAATCTAAACTGGGATGAAGAAAATTAATTGAGAAGAGAAACCTACTGATTGGATGACATGGACCCACCTGATCCATGTCAGCCTTGTTGGAGCAGAAAGAGGTGGATCAGAGGAATCAGTGGATCAAGACTCAGGTGTCAGATGAAGAATCTCTTTATTCACAATTGAGTCAGAGAAATCTTCCAACGTGAACGTGACAGACCATTTTATACCAAAGACAGGCTGTGTGTGTGTGTGTGTGTGTGTGTGTGTGTGCGTGTGTCCCTACTGACTGGAAACTGAATAATAACCAGACTTATTTTTGTTATTGACCAAGTCTGGGTGACTCACTAAATTCATAACTGAAGTGATTATTTAATTAATAAACAAGACATTTGTCCAAAAGTCATGATCAAATTCATGTAAAATCTGAGCAACGAGGGTTTGAAAATGTTCAAATGAGCCAAAACAATGTCCTGGGATCCAACCAGGGACCTTTAGATCCACACCAATCTTCCCTGACCTCATAGAAACTGGAACATTTCAACAAATAAATTCAAATTCAACTAAGCAGCAACTCTAGAACAGTCAGAGCACTTGCTAATTCCCCTGTTAGCTCCAGATCAGACAATGCAGGCTCACCTTCACACTTGGTTGTACGACCGTCACCAGTTGAAGCTTCTCTGGTTCAACAAACTCTGGGGACTCAAGACACAAATCAGCACCGGTGCAGGTCCAGATCCAGATGTTAGCTGATGGGGACAATGGCTTAAGGGAGCTCCAGGTAGCTGGTTTGAACTGGTCCCTCATCTCTGTGAGTAGAAACCATCTGAGGTGGAGGGTGAAGATCTGCTTTGACCTCCTGATCTCCCAGTAAAGCCAGTATAGATGTTGAGCTTGGAGGAGTTGATGGCCTCCTTCATCTTCTTGTTGGAGATGTTTGCTAAACTCAGCACCACCACAGATCAGAGGAAAGTCCACTTGTCAGCTGGACACTGGAGTTTCTAGTGACCTGCAGGATCTTAGTTGTGGTGGCAGCAGGCCTGTTCTAAGAGCTTTGCTCACATTCATGATCAGGCTTCATAATGGTTCTGGACCACTGTGTGATAGGAGCTGATCCTGGAGCAGCAGAAGACAAATATAGAGAAGAAAAGACAAAAGACAGAGAGAAATGAGGGAGAGAATGACAAAAAGATGGGAACAAGATGAGGGTGAAAGACAAGCAGAGAGAAAGACAGGGGGACAGGGGGATGGAAGACAGACACACAACCAACAACAGCAACAGCAGCAATAATAGTTTTGATATTGTCCTGTTATTGATGTTTTCATGTGAAAGTGGCATATTTAAGATAAAAGACACTGTTAGAACAGAAAGATCCATAAAACCCACCAACCAGAGGTGTGTCTGGTACAGATGTGGAATTATTGGCTCACACAATGTTGAGGCAACTGGGAAGAAGACAAACAAAAGAGGCTTGTGTGATTCAGACATTCATCAAAAATGGTCCTGTCGAACTGTTCAATGTGTCATGACTTCAGAAGCTCAAATCCTCTCTAAGTTCTAGTGAGAGTGGAAGAGATTATAAAATGAGAGAAGCAGGGCCCTCCCTCAGAGCTGAAATAGCTCAGTTGGGAGAGCGTTAGACTGAAGATCTAAAGGTCCCTGGTCCCATCCCAGGTTTCAGCAGAGGAACAGCATTGACTTTACTTTCCAGTGGAGGAACTGCAGACATGAAGGAAACGAACATCTTGTCCTGTGCATTCTTATGACATTCAAGACATTTTTGGAGCCTCTTGTTGGATTTTGCCACAGAGAATCAGAACCAATCAAAAGCATGGTGGACTTGAACATGGAGGATTGAACAAGTCAAGAAAGCAGCAGTTTGACCTTCACAGGTGTTTCTTTTCCTGTCTAAATGCTGAAGGAAGAGCCTGAGTAGCTCAGACGGTAGAGCATCAGACTTTTAATCTGAGGGTCCAGGGTTAAAGTCCCTGTTCAGGTGCTATGCTGGTGTTGAGCAACATGGTACTGGATGAAGTTCATTGTTGAACAAACTGTTATCATCAGAAGTAGAAGTGTTCTCGTCTTGCCACTGTGAGACTGTAGCTGCAGGTCAAATGTGAGATAAAAGTGACTAATAATAATTTCATGTGGCATGCAATTAACGAAAGACCACAAATGACACTGGTCAAGTTAATTTTATTTATATTGCACCAAATCACAACAAAACTTATCTCATGACACTTTACAGGTAGAGCAGGTCCAGTACCAAACTGCTTCAATGAATCTACACCCAACAATTCTCCATCAGCAAGCACATCCTGCAAAAGCGGCGACAAAAACCTTCCTTTTAACAGGCAGGAACATCGAGCAGATCCAGGCTCAATGGGGACGGCCTTCTGCTTTGACCGATTGGGGGGAAAGAGAAAAGGAACAAAACAGATAATGGAGGAAGACGGATATGTAGAAGGAAAGAGAGGGACAGAGATAAAGAGAGAGAGAGACTGATGGAAAGACGGTGATGTGAGTAGGTGGAGCTACGGGTGGCAGCTTGAGCCTCTTCAGCTCTGCAGCCTCCTCCAGCAGCACCCAGATCTGGAATGAGAGGAGCCAAAAAGGCTCCAGAAAAGGAGACAAGTTAGTAATACCTATGAGTATAATTAATGTATGACACATATAGGAGGAGAGAGAGGAGTAGAGAGAAGCCCAGTACACTGCATCTGCCATCTTTCTACTTCAAATTAAATAGGTGTCCTGTCAATAAAAGAAAAGAAAGTTGATGTCATCTAGAGAAAAGTACTGCATCTGCAATCTGTCTACTTCAAATTACACACTGCATGACATTCCATTCGAAAGCTGTGGAGGGCACTTCAAGAAAAGGTGTGTGAGGGAAGCTCGCTCATGCTGGTCCCCAAAGACTCAAAGCTGCCCTTTCCTCACAAAGAAATAAAAAAGCTTACAGCACCTGGTATTCCCAGGCGGTCTTCCATCCAAGTACTAACCAGGCCCGACCCTGCTTGGCTTCCGAGATCAGACGAGATCGGGCGTGTTCAGAGTAATATGGCCATAAGCCTTTGACTCTGACACACATGGGCTCTATATCCATTTCACACAATTTACAACCTCAGAAAAAAAGTGATGCGCAACAGCCTCAGGGTCTTTTCACACGCCAAATCGGTGTCCTGTCAATAAAAGAAAAGAATGTTGATGTCATCTAGAGAAAAGTACTGCATCTGCCATCTGTCTACTTCAAATTAACCACTGCATGACATTCCATTCCAAAGCTGTGGAGGGCGCTTCAAGAAAAGGTGTGTGAGGGAAGCTCGCTCATGCTGGTCCCCAAACACTCAAAGCTGCCCTTTCCTCACAATGAAACAAAAAAGCTTACAACACCTGGTATTCCCAGGCGATCTCCCATCCAAGTACTAACCAGGCCAAACCCTGCTTAGCTTCCGAGATCAGACGAGATCGGGCGTGTTCAGAGTGGTATGGCCGTAAGCTTTTGACTCTCACACACATGGGCTCTATATCCATTTCACACACTTTACAACCTCAGAAAAAAAGTGATGCGCAACAGCCTCAGGGTCTTTTTACACGCCAAATCGGTGTCCTGTCAATAAAACAAAAGAATGTTGATGTCATCGAGAGAAAAGTACTGCATCTGCCATCTGTCTTCTTCAAATTAACCACTGCATGAAATTCCATTCCAAAGCTGCAGAGGGCCCTTCAAGAAAAGGTGTGTGAGGGAAGCTCGCTCATGCTGGTCCCCAAAGTCTCAAAGCGGCCCTTTCCTCACAATGAAACAATAAGCTTTCAGCACCTGGTATTCCCAGGCGGTCTTCCATCCAAGTACTAACCAGGCCCGACCCTGCTAAGCTTCCGAGATCAGACGAGATCGGGCGTGTTTTTTTTTTTTTTGTCTTTTATGATCAAAAATACATCATACATTTTTACCAACTGTACATTCTTATTTACATGACAAAATTTAACAATTATATAAAAAATAAATTCCTTCAGGAAAGAAATCTTACCAAAAAAAACCCCCACCCTTGATACACCTCGAACTTGATGACAACACCATCAGAGTTTTTTTTTTTTTTTTTTTTTTAATTAAGTTAAATTTAGACAAATAAACCAACACTATGTGCCTACAGCCACTGGAGCAATGCAGGTCATTCCAAAAAATAAAATAAATAAAAATTAAAGAGAGACAAAAAAAAACTCATGGGACTAAAAAGAACAAATTCCTGTCGTGAAGTGTCACACACACAAATTTTTTTTTTTTTTTTTTTTTTTATAAATGAAATTTTATCAAAATGAAATGTTAAACACACCAAAAACATAAACCACCCAATTTGCTCACCCCTTTATTAAATTTGAAAAATACTTTGCTTTATAAAAAAAAAGAGACTACTTAGCTCGGAATTTGAAGAGAAAACATACCATTGTCAATCTTGTTTATTTCAATTTTGCCATTTGCTATGTTGAAAAATGTGTTTTTCCTGCAGAAAGTGTTTTCAAAAATATCCTTGTCCATGTCATGTAAGATTTGTAGGTGCGTCAAGAGTGTTGTGTAAAAAACCCCAAATATGTTTATTTTCTTCTTTTCATGGAGAGCGTAGTTTCTAGTTGTCCATATTGATTTTTTTGCAAAAGTGAGTATGGTATTTATGAGAGTCCTGTTCTGATCCTTTTGTTTCAGTGTTGTACCAAAGAGAAGAGTCCATGTCCATAGTGTTTCATCTGTCAAACTGAAATTGCAGTGCTCTTGCAGTAGCATCCTTATGAAATTCCTGAATTTATCCGATTCCTTGCAGTTGATGAATAGATGCTCCTGGTCTTCCGGTTCTTTATTGCAGATTTGGCATGTCCTACTGTAGTTTTCCTTATTAATCTGGTGTAATTTGATTCCTGTGAAAATTCTCCTGTGTCTGATATTGAATTCTAGCTTGAAAGTATTGCTGTCCATGTAAGGTATGTTAAGGTTTTGCCAGATTTTTCCTATCGGTATTCCCTTGAATAATTGTGCCCAGTGTTTTTCTGCTTTTGGAGTGCGTTTAATTGAGTTAATCCCTATGGTGTACCAGTCCTTTGTTTTCACCTGTGACAGCTCTTTCCCTGTGTACTGTGTGACAAGCTCAAGCGGTGGGAGTTCGGGGTCTGCTCTCGATTTGTCCGTGATGATTAAGTTTCTCCACAGTGAGGTTATGTTTCTGTTGATTTTGTTACCTAGTCCATTTAGGTAATCCTTTCTGCACGGTGTCCCTGTTTTTTTGAGTTGGGTTGTGACTTTCCTGAGACTGAACAGACCCCTTTCCCCCACCACTTGACCGACCCTTGTTATATTATGTTGCTGAAGTGCCCTGCATTTAAGTGTCCTACCATTGTGTGTGAAAAAGGTGCTTTCGAGAAAAGGTAACTGCAGCACATGACTTTTCTGACTGCACTTAGGCCTGAGGTGGGGCAGGAATTTGCCCCATGCCTCTAGCACCTCCTGGTAGAACATCGGTAGCGAGCCATGGCTTTTCCCAGGAAGGAGGTGATAAAGAGGGAGTTTCTCCCCCTCCCCGTACTCAGCCAGGTAGCCCGCCATTGTGTCCTCCCAGGGGTACTGCCTGTTCGAATCGAGAAAATTTCTAACTAATTTGGCCCTGAGTGCATCTTTTTTTGCACTGATGTCAATTAGTCCTAATCCCCCCTCCCTTTTATTAGCAATTATCACCCGATGAGCGATCGAATTTCCCTTTCCCCTCCAAAGGAAGGAGGAGATCGCTTCATTTAGCGAATTTAGTGCCCACTGCGGTAGCTCACAGGCCCCCAAAACATGATTAATTTTTGACAGTATTAAGGCATTGATGACAATTACCTTTCCTCTCAGGCTTAAACCCCTACTTCTCCATAAATTAAGTGTATTTTCTACCTTTTTTACAAGTTCTCTCCACCCTAAGTCCCTGGCTTCCCCTTCATTTTTACCAATGTATACACCCAGTATTTTCCTGTATTCTTTAGTGCTAAAACCCCAATTATTTTTTAAACTATTTTTACCGAATTCCATCATTTCTGACTTATTTCTGTTAACCTTAGCTCCTGATGCTTTTTCATATCTTTCTAGATGTTTTATAATATAATTTAAATTTTCTTCATTTTTAAACATTATATTGATATCATCCGCAAATTGTGCTATTTTAACGACTTTGTCTCTATATGTTTTTATACCTATAATATTCTTATCATTCATTATACTTAAAGCTAGTGGCTCAGCAACAATACTGTATAAAAGAGCTGAAAGCGGGCATCCTTGCCTTACCGATCTTTTTAATTTGATCTTTTCTGTTAGTTGTCCATTTATCTTTATTTGACTGTATACGTTATCGTATAATAATTTAATCCATCTAATAAAGCCTTCACCGTATCCAAATCTTTTTAAAGTTTTATATAAGAAAAGATGTTCTACTCTGTCGAATGCTTTCTCCAAATCAATTCCAAGCAGATACCCCCCCTGTGCTGCCATTGTCCTGACGGTATCCTTTATTGTAAGGATCGTATCTATGATGTCTCTATCTGGTATGCCGTATGCCTGTGTATTACCAATAATGGTTCCTATTGTAAGTTTAAGCCTGTTTGCCAGTGTTTTGGTCAGTATCTTGTAATCTGTATTGAGTAAACTTATTGGTCTATAGTTTGTTATATCCTGTTTTGAACCTTTATTTTTGTAGATAAGTGAAATTATTCCTGCAGTGAATGTATTGGATGTTCTCTGTTCCCGTTCCATTGAGTGGTACAATGACAGCAACAGGGGAGCTATCTGCTCTTTGAAACAAATATAAAATTCTGCTGTTAAACCATCTACCCCTGGACTTTTGTTTTTATTTAAGCTATCTATTGCCGTCTTTATCTCATTAATAGTAATTTGTGCATCAGACCATTCCTTATCCTCCACTGAAATACTAGTTTGGATATTTGATAACAACTTGTCTACCTCTTCGCTATTGCTATATCCATTATCAAATAATTCTTTATAAAACTCTGTAGTTACTCTTAGTATATTTTCTTGATCGTCATATTCTTTTCCAGTTATATCGTTGATTTTTTCTATTATAGTTTTGTTTTGTTTTTGCTTTTCGAGCCCCAAAAAATATGCGGTGCATTTTTCTCCTTCTACTAAATTTTTAACTCTGCTTCTTATCATTGCACCTCTGCATTTTATTTTTTCTATGTTTCCTAGTTTTGCTTTATATAATTCAGTTTTCTGTGTTTCTGTTAGGTTCTTTATCAAATAATGCTATTTCATGATTGATTAATTTTCTTAGTCGATTTTCCTCCAGCTCCTCTCTCCACTTTTTCTCTTTACTATAATTTATACTACTTCTTTTAATTCTTTGCTTTAGAATTTCCCACTTTTCTATAAAATTATTTTCTATTTTCATTTCTATTTTTGCATAATCAAGCAGTTTTGTGATTTTTTTAACGTAAGTTGAATCTGCCAGGAGGCTGGAGTTGAGGCACCAGGTACCTCCCCCCCTGAAACCTCCTGCAGCACCCAAGTAACACTCAATTGTTGCGTGATCACTCCATGCGTTATAATTATATTGTATTTTATTGATCTGTTTTGTTGCTTCAGGGGCCGCTAGACATAAATCTATTCTGGCTTGTTTCATTTTTCCCTGCACAACCTGTCTTCTGGAGTACTCTTTCTTGAATGGGTTGTGAATTCTCCATACATCTGTCAAATTGTGAATATTCATTAAATTATATAGCTCAGTTCTGCTTGTGTCATTCTTGTATACATTGTTAATTGATATATCATCCTTAGTTAATGCGATATTGAAATCTCCTATTATTATGGTTCTATGATCTATCCATCTGCTTATACTATTTAGAAACATTTTCCTTTCCTTTTCACAGTTACTGGCATATATGTTAACAATTCTGTATGTTCTATTGTTTATGCAAACATCTATAATAAGTATTCTACCTTTCTTGTCATGATATATTAACTTGCTATTGGTACTTATAGTCTTTTTTACTAAAATAGCTACGCCACAAGATTTACTTGTGCCGTTGCTAAAAAAGACATCTCCTTCCCACATTTTGCTTGCTGCCGCCACGCTATCCCCTTCCCACCTTGTCTCCTGTAAGCAGAGAATGTCACACTTGCTTTTAAGTAAAATGGCGGTCATCCTGCCATAAGTGCGGAGTCCATTGACATTAAGGGAGTGCAGCAGAAACATGGTCAGACCAAAAAAACCTTTAAACAGCCAATTTTCCCTCAAGATTTTTTACCTCTCCCTCCTTCTTTCTTCTGTTTTTTCTTCATCGCAGCATCTTTTATTGAGGTGTGCTTTTTCCGAATATTTTTTATTGTGGCAAAGTCCATTTCCGAGTCACTGTTTGATCTACTCTGAGGAGGGAAGGTGGAGGGCACATTTAAGGTAGGTACCCTGGTGGATGTGGCTGCCGCCGGCTGCAATTCTCTTGGGGTATCCCCCACCTCCATTGATTCCAGGAGTTGAGAAGGCTCCGGCTCCTTTTCGGACCCGTTTCCTCCTCCATCCTTTCCTCTCTGCTGTGGGCCTGAGTCAGTGCTCATGTCATTCAGACTTGAACCAAGCCTTGTGCCTGGGCTCTGCACCACTTTAGGAGGGCTCTGGGTTCTCTGAGGGGCGTAACCCTCACCGGCAGCCTGCTTGGCGGCGCCACTACCCACCTCGTCATCTTCCTCCTCATCCTCCGTTCCTCCCTCACTTAAACCTTCCATCTCACTGTACAGCTCCTCAGATCCAGATTCCACCACAATATCCTCATCACTATAATTACAATTACATTCATCAATTTTGTTCCAACACACCTCACATTTCTGTATCTTATTAGGTTTCCTGTTGCACTCCCTTGCATAATGCCCCTGGACACCACACTTATGGCAGGAGAACTCAGGACAGTCCCTTAGGATGTGCCCCGGCTGGAGGCACATCCTACACACCCTAGCCTGCCTATCATGTATGACCCTGAAATATTCCGGTCCTATTGCTGTGTCAAACCGTGCTGAATAAGGCAGAGATTGGACCTTGTCTGTAAATTTTACTTTGAGAAACCGCGTCCCATCAGCAATTTGCGTACCCGGCCACATCCTCCTCCTTATAGTTGATGCAGCTGAGACTCCCCACCCTTCTAGCTTTTGTAAAATTTCCTCATCTCTGATGTAAGCTGGTAAGCTTAAAAAAGAAACCATGAGTTCATCATTACACAGATCTTTGACATGCACTGTGTTGTCCCCAATTTTGAAACCATCTAGGATTCTCTCTTTCCCTTTGATGTGTGACATGGTAATTTCATATTTCTGCGGCCCTGTCGCCCTACAGGCTATTAAACCTCCACACAGTGCTCTTATGCATCTCATTAATTCGAGAACTGGGACTTCATCCTGCCCAGTTACCTCGACACTGACAGTCAGTTCTCTGTCATACTTGTGGTCGCCACCCGCAGATTTCGCCGCTCCATGTCGCTGCTGCAGCTGCCTTTCCCCACCAGACGCCGCATCTCTTTCCGCCGCCAATTCTCTCTCACTCTCCGTCGCCTCTCCAGTAGCTCCTCGCTGCCCAGGTCTTCTCGGAACCACGTCTTCAGCTCTGTTCTTCAGGCCACCAGCTCTCGTTGCCTGTGGACCGGCTCCAGCGCTCATCTCCTCTGAATCAGCCGCTGCTCGCCGTCTTTCCCCCGCTGTCGCTGCGGAAGCCGCTCTCGCATTTCCCTCCGGCAGTTTTCCTTCCGACTTCTTCATGTTTCGTTTCTGATTGTTTCTTTTAACAAGCAACCATTTTTCATTTTCTTCACCTGTTTGTGCGTTTATGTCAAGTCCGTTTTCCATGCTCGTAATCTGAAATCCGTTTGCAGAGTTCAAATCCATTTGGTCCGTCCGAAAGTTTTCCATTAGGAAAAAAAAAACTCAAATTGACCTCCCCCGATCAGTATAAAAAACTGTCGGGGGGAAAAAATGTTCACTCTAAAAACGAACCAAAAATGCACGGAAAATAAGGAAGAACAATGAAAAAGGCTGAAAAAAACGAAAGAAATGGGAAAAGCGGAGTCCGCGACCTCCGTGTGTCGTGCTGTCAGCGTACCGTCTGATTGGCGCATGCGTGTTCAGAGTGGTATGGCCGTAAGCCCTTGACTCTGACACACATGGGCTCTATATCCATTTCACACACTTTACAACCTCAGAAAAAAAGTGATGCGCAACAGCCTCAGGGTCTTTTCACACGCCAAATACGTGTCCTGTCAATAAAAGAAAAGAATGTTGATGTCATCGAGAGAAAAGTACTGCATCTGCCATCTGTCTTCTTCAAATTAACCACTGCATGACATTCCATTCCAAAGCTGCGGAGGGCGCTTCAAGAAAAGGTGTGTGAGGGAAGCTCGCTCATGCTGGTCCCCAAAGACTCAAAGCGGCCCTTTCCTCACAAAGAAACAAAATAGCTTACAGCATCTGGTATTCCCAGGCGGTCTTCCATCCAAGTACTAACCAGTCCCGACCCTGCTTAGCTTCCGAGATCAGACGAGATCGGGCGTGTTCAGAGTGGTATGGCCGTAAGCCCTTGACTCTCACACACATGGGCTCTATATCCATTTCACAAACTTTACAACCTCAGAAAAAAAGTGATGCGCAAAAGCCTCAGGGTCTTTTCACACGCCAAATCGGTGTCCTGTCAATAAAAGAAAGGAATGTTGATGTCATCGAGACGAAAGTACTGCATCTGCCATCTGTCTTCTTCAAATTAACCACTGCATGACATTCCATTCCAAAGCTGCAGAGGGCGCTTCAAGAAAAGGTGTGTGAGGGAAGCTCGCTCATGCTGGTCCCCAAAGACTCAAAGCGGCCCTTTCCTCACAATGAAACAAAAAAGCTTACAGCACCTGGTATTCCCAGGCGGTCTTCCATCCAAGTACTAACCAGGCCCGACCCTGCTAAGCTTCCGAGATCAGACGAGATCGGGCGTGTTCAGAGTGGTATGGCCGTAAGCCCTTGACTCTCACACACATGGGCTCTATATCCATTTCACTCACTTTACAACCTCAGAAAAAAAGTGATGCGCAACAGCCTCAGGGTCTTTTCACACGTCAAATAGGTGTCCTGTCAATACAAAGAAAAGAATGTTGATGTCATCGAGAGAAAAGTACTGCATCTGCCATCTGTCTTCTTCAAATTAACCACTGCATGAAATTCCATTCCAAAGCTGCAGAGGGCGCTTCAAGAAAAGGTGTGTGAGGGAAGCTCGCTCATACTGGTCCCCAAAGACTCAAAGCGGCCCTTTCCTCACAATGAAACAAAAAAGCTTACAGCACCTGGTATTCCCAGGCGGTCTTCCATCCAAGTACTAACCAGGCCCGACCCTGCTAAGCTTCCGAGATCAGACGAGATCGGGCGTGTTCAGAGTGGTATGGCTGTAAGCCCTTGACTCTAAGACACATGGGCTCCATATCCATTTCACTCACTTTACAACCTCAAAAAAAATGTGATGTGCAACAGCCTCACGGTCTTTTTACACACCAAATAGTTGTCCTGTCAATACAAAGAAAAGAATGTTGATGTCATCTAGAAAAAAGTACTGCATCTGCAATCTGTCTACTTCAAATTACACACTGCATGACATTCCATTCGAAAGCTGTGGAGGGCGCTTCAAGAAAAGTTGTGTGAGGGAAGCTCGCTCATGCTGGTCCCCAAACACTCAAAGCTGCCCTTTCCTCACAATGAAACAAAAAAGCTTACAGCACCTGGTATTCCCAGGCCATCTCCCATCCAAGTACTAACCAGGCCCGACACTGCTTAGCTTCCGAGATCAGAAGAGATCGGGCGTGTTCAGAGTGGTATGGCCGTAAGCCCTTGACTCTGACACACATGGGCTCTATATCCATTTCACACACTTTACAACCTCAGAAAAAAAGTGATGCGCAACAGCCTCAGGGTCTTTTCACACGCCAAATCGGTGTCCTGTCAATAAAAGAAAAGAATGTTGATGTCATCGAGAGAAAAGTACTGCATCTGCCATCTGTCTTCTTCAAATTAACCACTGCATGACATTCCATTCCAAAGCTGCGGAGGGCGCTTCAAGAAAAGGTGTGTGAGGGAAGCTCGCTCATGCTGGTCCCCAAAGACTCAAAGCTGCCCTTTCCTCACAAAGAAATAAAAAAGCTTACAGCACCTGGTATTCCCAGGCGGTCTTACATCCAAGTACTAACCAGGCCCGATCCTGCTTAGCTTCCGAGATCAGACGAGATCGGGCGTGTTCAGAGTGGTATGGCCGTAAGCCCTTGACTCTGACACACATGGGCTCTATATCCATTTCACACAATTTACAACCTCAGAAAAAAAGTGATGCGCAACAGCCTCAGGGTCTTTTCACACGCCAAATCGGTGTCCTGTCAATAAAAGAAAAGAATGTTGATGTCATCGAGAGAAAAGTACTGCATCTGCCATCTGTCTACTTCAAATTAACCACTGCATGACATTCCATTCCAAAGCTGTGGAGGGCGCTTCAAGAAAAGGTGTGTGAGGGAAGCTCGCTCATGCTGGTCCCCAAACACTCAAAGCGGCCCTTTCCTCACAATGAAACCAAAAAGCTTACAGCAACTGGTATTTCCAGGCGGTCTCCCATCCAAGTACTATCCAGGCCCGACCCTGCTTAGTTTCCGCGATCAGACGAGTTCAGAATGGTATGGCCGTAAGCCCCTGACTCTGACACACATGGGCTCTATATCCATTTCACACACTTTACAACCTCAGAAAAAAAGTGATGCGCAAAAGCCTCAGGGTCTTTTCACACGCCAAATCGGTGTCCTGTCAATAAAACAAAAGAATGTTGATGTCATCGAGAGAAAAGAACTGCATCTGCCATCTGTCTTCTTCAAATTAACCAATGCATGAAATTCCATTCCAAAGCTGCAGAGGGCGCTTCAAGAAAAGGTGTGTGAGGGAAGCTCGCTCATGCTGGTCCCCAAAGTCTCAAAGCGGCCCTTTCCTCACAATGAAACAAAAAAGCTTACAGCACCTGGTATTCCCAGGCGGTCTCCCATCCAAGTACTAACCAGGCCCGAACCGGCTTAGCTTCCGAGATCAGACGAGATCGGGCGTGTTCAGAGTGGTATGGCCGTAAGCCCTTGACTCTAACACACATGGGCTCTATATCCATTTCACACACTTTACAACCTCAGAAAAAAAGTGATGCGCAACAGCCTCAGGGTCTTTTCACACGCCAAATCGGTGTCCTGTCAATAAAAGAAAAGAATGTTGATGTCATCGAGAGAAAAGTACTGCATCTGCCATCTGTCTTCTTCAAATTAACCACTGCATGAAATTCCTTTCCAAAGCTGCAGAGGGCGCTTCAAGAAAAGGTGTGTGAGGGAAGCTCGCTCATACTGGTCCCCAAAGACTCAAAGCGGCCCTTTCCTCACAATGAAACAAAAAAGCTTACAGCACCTGGTATTCCCAGGCGGCCTTCCATCCAAGTACTAACCAGGCCCGACCCTGCTAAGCTTCCGAGATCAGACGAGATCGGGCGTGTTCAGAGTGGTATGGCCGTAAGCCCTTGACTCTCAGACACATGGGCTCTATATCCATTTCACTCACTTTACAACCTCAAAAAAAATGTGATGTGCAACAGCCTCACGGTCTTTTTACACACCAAATAGTTGTCCTGTCAATGCAAAGAAAAGAATGTTGATGTCATCTAGAGAAAAGTACTGCATCTGCAATCTGTCTTCTTCAAATTAACCACTGCATGAAATTCCATTCCAAAGCTGCAGAGGGCGCTTCAAGAAAAGGTGTGTGAGGGAAGCTCGCTCATGCTGGTCCCCAAAGACTCAAAGCGGCCCTTTCCTCACAATGAAACAAAAAAGCTTACAGCACCTGGTATTCCCAGGCGGTCTTCCATCCAAGTACTAACCAGGCCCGACCCTGCTAAGCTTCCGAGATCAGATGAGATCGGGCGTGTTCAGAGTGGTATGGCCGTAAGCCCTTGACTGTCACACACATGGGCTCTATATCCATTTCACTCACTTTACAACCTCAAAAAAAATGTGATGTGCAACAGCCTCACGGTCTTTTAACACACCAAATCGGTGTCCTGTCAGTAAAAGAAAAGAATGTTGATGTCATCTAGAGAAAAGTACTGCATCTGCCATCTGTCTACTTCAAATTACACGCTGCATGACATTCAATTTCAAAGCTGCAGAAAGGCGCTTCAAGAAAAGGTGTGTGAGGGAAGCTCGCTCATGCTGGTCCCCAAAGACTCAAAGCTGCCCTTTCCTCACAATGAAACAAAAAAGCTTAAAGCATCTGGGACTGCCTGGCAGTCTCCCATCCAAGTACTAACCAGGTCCGACCCTGCTTAGCTTCCGAGATCAGACGAGATCGGGCGTGTTCAGAGGGGTATGGCCGTAAGCCCTTGACTCTTACACACCTGGGCTCTATATCCATTTCACTCACTTTACAACCTTAAAAAAAAAGTGACGTGCAACAGCCTCACGGTCTTTTCACACGCCAAATAGGTGTCCTGTCGATAAAAGAAAAGAATGTTGATGTCATCTAGAGAAAAGTACTGCATCTGCCATCTGTCTACTTCAAATTACACGCTGCATGACATTCCATTTCAAAGCTGCAGAAAGGCGCTTCAAGAAAAGGTGTGTGAAGGAAGCTCGCTCATGCTGGTCCCCAAACACTCAAAGCTGCCCTTTCCTCACAATGAAACCAAAAAGCTTACAGCAACTGGTATTTCCAGGCTGTCTCCCATCCAAGTACTATCCAGGCCCGACCCTGCTTAGCTTCCGCGACCAGACGAGTTCAGAATGGTATGGCCGTAAGCCCTTGACTCTCACACACATGGGCTCTATATCCATTTCACTCACTTTACAACCTCAAAAAAATGTGATGTGCAACAGCCTCACGGTCTTTTTTACACACCAAATAGTTTTCCTGTCAATACAAAGAAAAGAATGTTGATGTCATCTAGAGAAAAGTACTGCATCTGCAATCTGTCTACTTCAAATTACACACTGCATGACATTCCATTCGAAAGCTGTGGAGGGCGCTTCAAGAAAAGGTGTGTGAGGGAAGCTCGCTCATGCTGGTCCCCAAAGACTCAAAGCTGCCCTTTCCTCACAAAGAAATAAAAAAGCTTACAGCACCTGGTATTCCCAGGCGGTCTTCCATCCAAGTACTAACCAGGCCCGACCCTGCTTAGATTCCGAGATCAGACGAGATCGGGTGTGTTCAGAGTGGTATGGCCGTAAGCCCTTGACTCTGACACACATGGGCTCTATATCCATTTCACACAATTTACAACCTCAGAAAAAAAGTGATGCGCAACAGCCTCAGGGTCTTTTCACACGCCAAATCGGTGTCATGTCAATAAAAGAAAAGAATGTTGATGTCATCGAGAGAAAAGTACTGCACCTGCCATCTGTCTTCTTCAAATTAACCACTGCATGATATTCCATTCCAAAGCTGCGGAGGGCGCTTCAAGAAAAGGTGTGTGAGGGAAGCTCGCTCATGCTGGTCCCCAAAGACTCAAAGCGGCCCTTTCCTCACAAAGAAACAAAAAAGCTTACAGCATCTGGTATTCCCAGGCGGTCTTCCATCCAAGTACTAACCAGTCCCGACCCGGCTTAGCTTCCGAGATCAGACAAGATCGGGCGTGTTCAGAGTGGTATGGCCGTAAGCCCTTGACTCTCACACACATGGGCTCTATATCCATTTCACACACTTTACAACCTCAGAAAAAAAGTGATGCGCAAAAGCCTCAGGGTCTTTTCACACGCCAAATCGGTGTCCTGTCAATAAAAGAAAAGAATGTTGATGTCATCTAGAGAAAAGTACTGCATCTGCCATCTGTCTTCTTCAAATTACACACTGCATGAAAATCCATTCCAAAGCTGTGGAGGGCGCTTCAAGAAAAGGTGTGTGAGGGAAGCTCGCTCATGCTGGTCCCCAAACACTCAAAGCTGCCCTTTCCTCACAATGAAACAAAAAAGCTTACAGCACCTGGTATTCCCAGGCGGCCTCCCATTCAAGTACTAACCAGGCCCGACACTGCTTAGCTTCCGAGATCAGACGAGATCGGGCGTGTTCAGAGTGGTATGGCCGTAAGCCCTTGACTCTTACACACATGGGCTCTATATCCATTTCACTCACTTTACAACCTCAGAAAAAAAGTGAAGCGCAACAGCCTCAGGGTCTTTTCACACGCCAAATAGGTGTACTGTCAATAAAAGAAAAGAATGTTGATGTCATCAAGAGAAAAGTACTGCATCTGCCATCTGTCTACTTTAAATTAACCACTGCATGACATTCCATTCCAAAGCTGTGGAGGGCGCTACAAGAAAAGGTGTGTGAGGGAAGCTCGCTCATGCTGGTCCCCAAACACTCAAAGCTGCCCTTTCCTCACAATGAAACCAAAAAGCTTACAGCAACTGGTATTTCCAGGCGGTCTCCCATCCAAGTACTATCCAGGCCCGACCCTGCTTAGTTTCCGCGATCAGACGAGTTCAGAATGGTATGGCCGTAAGCCCCTGACTCTGACACACATGGGCTCTATATCCATTTCACTCACTTTACAACCTCAGAAAAAAAGTGATGCGCAACAGCCTCAGGGTCTTTTCACACGTCAAATAGGTGTCCTGTCAATACAAAGAAAAGAATGTTGATGTCATCGAGAGAAAAGTACTGCATCTGCCATCTGTCTTCTTCAAATTAACCAAAGCATGACATTCCATTCCAAAGCTGCGGAGGGCGCTTCAAGAAAAGGTGTGTGAGGGAAGCTCGCTCATGCTGGTCCCCAAAGACTCAAAGCGGCCCTTTCCTCACAAAGAAACAAAAAAGCTTACAGCATCTGGTATTCCCAGGCGGTCTTCCATCCAAGTACTAACCAGTCCCGACCCTGCTTAGCTTCCGAGATCAGACGAGATCGGGCGTGTTCAGAGTGGTATGGCCGTAAGCCCTTGACTCTCACACACATGGGCTCTATATCCATTTCACACACTTTACAACCTCAGAAAAAAAGTGATGCGCAAAAGCCTCAGGGTCTTTTCACACGCCAAATCGGTGTCCTGTCAATAAAAGAAAAGAATGTTGATGTCATCGAGACGAAAGTACTGCATCTGCCATCTGTCTTCTTCAAATTAACCACTGCATGACATTCCATTCCAAAGCTGCAGAGGGCGCTTCAAGAAAAGGTGTGTGAGGGAAGCTCGCTCATGCTGGTCCCCAAAGACTCAAAGCGGCCCTTTCCTCACAATGAAACAAAAAAGCTTACAGCACCTGGTATTCCCAGGCGGTCTTCCATCCAAGTACTAACCAGGCCCGACCCTGCTAAGCTTCCGAGATCAGACGAGATCGGGCGTGTTCAGAGTGGTATGGCCGTAAGCCCTTGACTCTCACACACATGGGCTCTATATCCATTTCACTCACTTTACAACCTCAAAAAAAATGTGATGTGCAACAGCCTCACGGTCTTTTAACACACCAAATAGTTGTCCTGTCAATACAAAGAAAAGAATGTTGATGTCATCTCGAGAAAAGTACTGCATCTGCAATCTGTCTACTTCAAATTACACACTGCATGACATTCCATTCGAAAGCTGTGGAGGGCGCTTCAAGAAAAGGTGTGTGAGGGAAGCTCGCTCATGCTGGTCCCCAAACACTCAAAGCTGCCCTTTCCTCACAATGAAACAAAAAAGCTTACAGCACCTGGTATTCCCAGGCGGTCTCCCATCCAAGTACTAACCAGGCCCGACACTGCTTAGCTTCCGAGATCAGACGAGATCGGGCGTGTTCAGAGTGGTATGGCCGTAAGCCCTTGACTCTTACACACATGGGCTCTATATCCATTTCACTCACTTTACAACCTCAGAAAAAAAGTGAAGCGCAACAGCCTCAGGGTCTTTTCACACGCCAAATAGGTGTACTGTCAATAAAACAAAAGAATGTTGATGTCATCTAGAGAAAAGTACTGCATCTGCCATCTGTCTACTTTAAATTAACCACTGCATGACATTCCATTCCAAAGCTGTGGAGGGCGCTTCAAGAAAAGGTGTGTGAGGGAAGCTCGCTCATGCTGGTCCCCAAACACTCAAAGCTGCCCTTTCCTCACAATGAAACAAAAAAGCTTACAGCACCTGGTATTCCCAGGCGGTCTCCCATCCAAGTACTAACCAGGCCCGAAACTGCTTAGCTTCCGAGATCAGAAGAGATCGGGCGTGTTCAGAGTGGTATGGCCGTAAGCCCTTGACTCTCACACACATGGGCTCTATATCCATTTCACACACTTTACAACCTCAGAAAAAAAGTGATGCGCAAAAGCCTCAGGGTCTTTTCACACGCCAAATCGGTGTCCTGTCAATAAAAGAAAAGAATGTTGATGTCATCTAGAGAAAAGTACTGCATCTGCCATCTGTCTTCTTCAAATTACACACTGCATGAAAATCCATTCCAAAGCTGTGGAGGGCGCTTCAAGAAAAGGTGTGTGAGGGAAGCTCGCTCATGCTGGTCCCCAAACACTCAAAGCTGCCCTTTCCTCACAATGAAACAAAAAAGCTTACAGCACCTGGTATTCCCAGGCGGCCTCCCATTCAAGTACTAACCAGGCCCGACACTGCTTAGCTTCCGAGATCAGACGAGATCGGGCGTGTTCAGAGTGGTATGGCCGTAAGCCCTTGACTCTTACACACATGGGCTCTATATCCATTTCACTCACTTTACAACCTCAGAAAAAAAGTGAAGCGCAACAGCCTCAGGGTCTTTTCACACGCCAAATAGGTGTACTGTCAATAAAAGAAAAGAATGTTGATGTCATCAAGAGAAAAGTACTGCATCTGCCATCTGTCTACTTTAAATTAACCACTGCATGACATTCCATTCCAAAGCTGTGGAGGGCGCTACAAGAAAAGGTGTGTGAGGGAAGCTCGCTCATGCTGGTCCCCAAACACTCAAAGCTGCCCTTTCCTCACAATGAAACCAAAAAGCTTACAGCAACTGGTATTTCCAGGCGGTCTCCCATCCAAGTACTATCCAGGCCCGACCCTGCTTAGTTTCCGCGATCAGACGAGTTCAGAATGGTATGGCCGTAAGCCCCTGACTCTGACACACATGGGCTCTATATCCATTTCACTCACTTTACAACCTCAGAAAAAAAGTGATGCGCAACAGCCTCAGGGTCTTTTCACACGTCAAATAGGTGTCCTGTCAATACAAAGAAAAGAATGTTGATGTCATCGAGAGAAAAGTACTGCATCTGCCATCTGTCTTCTTCAAATTAACCAAAGCATGACATTCCATTCCAAAGCTGCGGAGGGCGCTTCAAGAAAAGGTGTGTGAGGGAAGCTCGCTCATGCTGGTCCCCAAAGACTCAAAGCGGCCCTTTCCTCACAAAGAAAAAAAAAAGCTTACAGCATCTGGTATTCCCAGGCGGTCTTCCATCCAAATACTAACCAGTCCCGACCCTGCTTAGCTTCCGAGATCAGACGAGATCGGGCGTGTTCAGAGTGGTATGGCCGTAAGCCCTTGACTCTCACACACATGGGCTCTATATCCATTTCACACACTTTACAACCTCAGAAAAAAAGTGATGCGCAAAAGCCTCAGGGTCTTTTCACACGCCAAATCGGTGTCCTGTCAATAAAAGAAAAGAATGTTGATGTCATCGAGACGAAAGTACTGCATCTGCCATCTGTCTTCTTCAAATTAACCACTGCATGACATTCCATTCCAAAGCTGCAGAGGGCGCTTCAAGAAAAGGTGTGTGAGGGAAGCTCGCTCATGCTGGTCCCCAAAGACTCAAAGCGGCCCTTTCCTCACAATGAAACAAAAAAGCTTACAGCACCTGGTATTCCCAGGCGGTCTTCCATCCAAGTACTAACCAGGCCCGACCCTGCTAAGCTTCCGAGATCAGACGAGATCGGGCGTGTTCAGAGTGGTATGGCCGTAAGCCCTTGACTCTCACACACATGGGCTCTATATCCATTTCACTCACTTTACAACCTCAAAAAAAATGTGATGTGCAACAGCCTCACGGTCTTTTAACACACCAAATAGTTGTCCTGTCAATACAAAGAAAAGAATGTTGATGTCATCTCGAGAAAAGTACTGCATCTGCAATCTGTCTACTTCAAATTACACACTGCATGACATTCCATTCGAAAGCTGTGGAGGGCGCTTCAAGAAAAGGTGTGTGAGGGAAGCTCGCTCATGCTTGTCCCCAAACACTCAAAGCTGCCCTTTCCTCACAATGAAACAAAAAAGCTTACAGCACCTGGTATTCCCAGGCGGTCTCCCATCCAAGTACTAACCAGGCCCGACACTGCTTAGCTTCCGAGATCAGACGAGATCGGGCGTGTTCAGAGTGGTATGGCCGTAAGCCCTTGACTCTTACACACATGGGCTCTATATCCATTTCACTCACTTTACAACCTCAGAAAAAAAGTGAAGCGCAACAGCCTCAGGGTCTTTTCACACGCCAAATAGGTGTACTGTCAATAAAACAAAAGAATGTTGATGTCATCTAGAGAAAAGTACTGCATCTGCCATCTGTCTACTTTAAATTAACCACTGCATGACATTCCATTCCAAAGCTGTGGAGGGCGCTTCAAGAAAAGGTGTGTGAGGGAAGCTCGCTCATGCTGGTCCCCAAACACTCAAAGCTGCCCTTTCCTCACAATGAAACAAAAAAGCTTACAGCACCTGGTATTCCCAGGCGGTCTCCCATCCAAGTACTAACCAGGCCCGAAACTGCTTAGCTTCCGAGATCAGAAAAGATCGGGCGTGTTCAGAGTGGTATGGCCGTAAGCCCTTGACTCTCACACACATGGGCTCTATATCCATTTCACACACTTTACAACCTCAGAATAAAAGTGATGCGCAAAAGCCTCAGGGTCTTTTCACACGCCAAATCGGTGTCCTGTCAATAAAAGAAAAGAATGTTGATGTCATCTAGAGAAAAGTACTGCATCTGCCATCTGTCTTCTTCAAATTACACACTGCATGAAAATCCATTCCAAAGCTGTGGAGGGCGCTTCAAGAAAAGGTGTGTGAGGGAAGCTCGCTCATGCTGGTCCCCAAACACTCAAAGCTGCCCTTTCCTCACAATGAAACAAAAAAGCTTACAGCACCTGGTATTCCCAGGCGGCCTCCCATTCAAGTACTAACCAGGCCCGACACTGCTTAGCTTCCGAGATCAGACGAGATCGGGCGTGTTCAGAGTGGTATGGCCGTAAGCCCTTGACTCTTACACACATGGGCTCTATATCCATTTCACTCACTTTACAACCTCAGAAAAAAAGTGAAGCGCAACAGCCTCAGGGTCTTTTCACACGCCAAATAGGTGTACTGTCAATAAAAGAAAAGAATGTTGATGTCATCAAGAGAAAAGTACTGCATCTGCCATCTGTCTACTTTAAATTAACCACTGCATGACATTCCATTCCAAAGCTGTGGAGGGCGCTACAAGAAAAGGTGTGTGAGGGAAGCTCGCTCATGCTGGTCCCCAAACACTCAAAGCTGCCCTTTCCTCACAATGAAACCAAAAAGCTTACAGCAACTGGTATTTCCAGGCGGTCTCCCATCCAAGTACTATCCAGGCCCGACCCTGCTTAGTTTCCGCGATCAGACGAGTTCAGAATGGTATGGCCGTAAGCCCCTGACTCTGACACACATGGGCTCTATATCCATTTCACTCACTTTACAACCTCAGAAAAAAAGTGATGCGCAACAGCCTCAGGGTCTTTTCACACGTCAAATAGGTGTCCTGTCAATACAAAGAAAAGAATGTTGATGTCATCGAGAGAAAAGTACTGCATCTGCCATCTGTCTTCTTCAAATTAACCAAAGCATGACATTCCATTCCAAAGCTGCGGAGGGCGCTTCAAGAAAAGGTGTGTGAGGGAAGCTCGCTCATGCTGGTCCCCAAAGACTCAAAGCGGCCCTTTCCTCACAAAGAAACAAAAAAGCTTACAGCATCTGGTATTCCCAGGCGGTCTTCCATCCAAGTACTAACCAGTCCCGACCCTGCTTAGCTTCCAAGATGAGAAGAGATCGGGCGTGTTCAGAGTGGTATGGCCGTAAGCCCTTGACTCTCACACACATGGGCTCTATATCCATTTCACACACTTTACAACCTCAGAAAAAAAGTGATGCGCAAAAGCCTCAGGGTCTTTACACACGCCAAATCGGTGTCCTGTCAATAAAAGAAAAGAATGTTGATGTCATCGAGACAAAAGTACTGCATCTGCCATCTGTCTTCTTCAAATTAACCACTGCATGACATTCCATTCCAAAGCTGCAGAGGGCGCTTCAAGAAAAGGTGTGTGAGGGAAGCTCGCTCATGCTGGTCCCCAAAGACTCAAAGCGGCCCTTTCCTCACAATGAAACAAAAAAGCTTACAGCACCTGGTATTCCCAGGCGGTCTTCCATCCAAGTACTAACCAGGCCCGACCCTGCTAAGCTTCCGAGATCAGACGAGATCGGGCGTGTTCAGAGTGGTATGGCCGTAAGCCCTTGACTCTCACACACATGGGCTCTATATCCATTTCACTCACTTTACAACCTCAAAAAAAATGTGATGTGCAACAGCCTCACGGTCTTTTAACACACCAAATAGTTGTCCTGTCAATACAAAGAAAAGAATGTTGATGTCATCTAGAGAAAAGTACTGCATCTGCCATCTGTCTTCTTCAAATTAACCACTGCATGACATTCCATTCCAAAGCTGCGGAGGGCGCTTCAAGAAAAGGTGTGTGAGGGAAGCTCGCTCATGCTGGTCCCCAAAGACTCAAAGCGGCCCTGTCCTCAAAATGAAACAAAAAAGCTTACAGCACCTGGTATTCCCAGGCGGTCTCCCATCCAAGTACTAAACAGGCCCGACCCTGCTAAGCTTCCGAGATCAGACGAGATCGGGCGTGTTCAGAGTGGTATGGCCGTAAGCCCTTGACTCTCACACACATGGGCTCTATATCCATTTCACTCACTTTACAACCTCAAAAAAATGTGATGTGCAACAGCCTCACGGTCTTTTTACACACCAAATAGTTGTCCTGTCAATACAAAGAAAAGAATGTTGATGTCATCTAGAGAAAAGTACTGCATCTGCAATCTGTCTACTTCAAATTACACACTGCATGACATTCCATTCGAAAGCTGTGGAGGGCGCTTCAAGAAAAGGTGTGTGAGGGAAGCTCGCTCATGCTGGTCCCCAAAGACTCAAAGCGGCCCTTTCCTCACAATGAAACAAAAAAGCTTACAGCACCTGGTATTCCCAGGCGGTCTTCCATCCAAGTACTAACCAGGACCGACCCTGCTAAGCTTCCGAGATCATACGAGATCGGGCGTGTTCAGAGTGGTATGGCCGTAAGCCCTTGACTCTCACACACATGGGCTCTATATCCATTTCACACACTTTACAACCTCAGAAAAAAAGTGATGCGCAAAAGCCTCAGGGTCTTTTCACACGCCAAATCGGTGTCCTGTCAATAAAAGAAAAGAATGTTGATGTCATCTAGAGAAAAGTACTGCATCTGCCATCTGTCTTCTTCAAATTACACACTGCATGAAAATCCATTCCAAAGCTGTGGAGGGCGCTTCAAGAAAAGGTGTGTGAGGGAAGCTCGCTCATGCTGGTCCCCAAACACTCAAAGCTGCCCTTTCCTCACAATGAAACAAAAAAGCTTACAGCACCTGGTATTCCCAGGCGGCCTCCCATTCAAGTACTAACCAGGCCCGACACTGCTTAGCTTCCGAGATCAGACGAGATCGGGCGTGTTCAGAGTGGTATGGCCGTAAGCCCTTGACTCTTACACACATGGGCTCTATATCCATTTCACTCACTTTACAACCTCAGAAAAAAAGTGAAGCGCAACAGCCTCAGGGTCTTTTCACACGCCAAATAGGTGTACTGTCAATAAAAGAAAAGAATGTTGATGTCATCAAGAGAAAAGTACTGCATCTGCCATCTGTCTACTTTAAATTAACCACTGCATGACATTCCATTCCAAAGCTGTGGAGGGCGCTACAAGAAAAGGTGTGTGAGGGAAGCTCGCTCATGCTGGTCCCCAAACACTCAAAGCTGCCCTTTCCTCACAATGAAACCAAAAAGCTTACAGCAACTGGTATTTCCAGGCGGTCTCCCATCCAAGTACTATCCAGGCCCGACCCTGCTTAGTTTCCGCGATCAGACGAGTTCAGAATGGTATGGCCGTAAGCCCCTGACTCTGACACACATGGGCTCTATATCCATTTCACTCACTTTACAACCTCAGAAAAAAAGTGATGCGCAACAGCCTCAGGGTCTTTTCACACGTCAAATAGGTGTCCTGTCAATACAAAGAAAAGAATGTTGATGTCATCGAGAGAAAAGTACTGCATCTGCCATCTGTCTTCTTCAAATTAACCAAAGCATGACATTCCATTCCAAAGCTGCGGAGGGCGCTTCAAGAAAAGGTGTGTGAGGGAAGCTCGCTCATGCTGGTCCCCAAAGACTCAAAGCGGCCCTTTCCTCACAAAGAAACAAAAAAGCTTACAGCATCTGGTATTCCCAGGCGGTCTTCCATCCAAGTACTAACCAGTCCCGACCCTGCTTAGCTTCCAAGATGAGAAGAGATCGGGCGTGTTCAGAGTGGTATGGCCGTAAGCCCTTGACTCTCACACACATGGGCTCTATATCCATTTCACACACTTTACAACCTCAGAAAAAAAGTGATGCGCAAAAGCCTCAGGGTCTTTACACACGCCAAATCGGTGTCCTGTCAATAAAAGAAAAGAATGTTGATGTCATCGAGACAAAAGTACTGCATCTGCCATCTGTCTTCTTCAAATTAACCACTGCATGAAATTCCATTCCAAAGCTGCAGAGGGCGCTTCAAGAAAAGGTGTGTGAGGGAAGCTCGCTCATGCTGGTCCCCAAAGACTCAAAGCGGCCCTTTCCTCACAATGAAACAAAAAAGCTTACAGCACCTGGTATTCCCAGGCGGTCTTCCATCCAAGTACTAACCAGGCCCGACCCTGCTAAGCTTCCGAGATCAGACGAGATCGGGCGTGTTCAGAGTGGTATGGCCGTAAGCCCTTGACTCTCACACACATGGGCTCTATATCCATTTCACTCACTTTACAACCTCAAAAAAAATGTGATGTGCAACAGCCTCACGGTCTTTTTACACACCAAATAGTTGTCCTGTCAATACAAAGAAAAGAATGTTGATGTCATCTAGAGAAAAGTACTGCATCTGCCATCTGTCTTCTTCAAATTAACCACTGCATGACATTCCATTCCAAAGCTGCGGAGGGCGCTTCAAGAAAAGGTGTGTGAGGGAAGCTCGCTCATGCTGGTCCCCAAAGACTCAAAGCGGCCCTGTCCTCAAAATGAAACAAAAAAGCTTACAGCACCTGGTATTCCCAGGCGGTCTCCCATCCAAGTACTAAACAGGCCCGACCCTGCTAAGCTTCCGAGATCAGACGAGATCGGGCGTGTTCAGAGTGGTATGGCCGTAAGCCCTTGACTCTCACACACATGGGCTCTATATCCATTTCACTCACTTTACAACCTCAAAAAAATGTGATGTGCAACAGCCTCACGGTCTTTTTACACACCAAATAGTTGTCCTGTCAATACAAAGAAAAGAATGTTGATGTCATCTAGAGAAAAGTACTGCATCTGCAATCTGTCTACTTCAAATTACACGCTGCATGACATTCAATTTCAAACCTGCGGAAAAACGCTTCAAGAAAAGGTGTGTGAGGGAAGCTCGCTCATGCTGGTCCCCAAAGACTCAAAGCTGCCCTTTCCTCACAAAGAAACAAAAAAGCTTACAGCACCTCGTATTCCCAGGCGGTCTTCCATCCAAGTACTAAACAGGCCCAACCCTGCTCAGCTTCCGAGATCAGACGAGATCGGGCGTGTTCAGAGTGGTATGGCCGTAAGCCCTTGACTGTGACACATATGGGCTCTATATCCATTTCACACACTTTACAACCTCAGAAAAAAAGTGATGCGCAACAGCCTCAGGGTTTTTTCACACGCCAAATAGGTGTCCTGTCAATACAACGAAAAGAATGTTAATGTCATCGAGAGAAAACTACTGCATCTGCCATCTGTCTACTTCAAATTACACGCTGCATGACATTCAATTTCAAAGCTGCGAAAGGCGCTTCAAGAAAAGGTGTGTGAGGGAAGCTCGCTCATGCTGGTCCCCAAAGACTCAAAGCTGCCCTTTCCTCACAATGAAACAAAAAAGCTTACAGCACCTGGTATTCCCAGGCGGTCTCCCATCCAAGTACTAACCAGGCCCGACCCTGCTTAGCTTCCGAGATCCGGCGTGTTCAGAGTGGTAAGGCCATAAGCCCTTGACTCTGACATACATGGGCTCTATATCCATTTCACTCACTTTACAACCTCAGAAAAAACGTGATGCGCAACAGCCTCAGGGACTTTTCACACGCCAAATAGGTGTCCTGTCAATATAAAGAAAAGAATGTTGATGTCATCTAGAGAAAAGTACTGCATCTGCCATCTGTCTTCTTCAAATTACACGCTGCATGACATTCAATTTCAAAGCTGCGGAAAGGCGCTTCAAGAAGAAGTGCGTGAGGGAAGCTCGCTCATGCTGGTCCCCAAAGACTCAAAGCTGCCCTTTCCTCAAGCTGAAGTTAAAAGAATTGCAAATTAATCCTTCACAGGTACTTGTTCACAGAGATGGATGAAATAAAAATTGAATATATTCTAGTATTATAAAAATACAATGAACTAAATTATTAACAATGAGTAAGAGGATTTTCAAAACAAAACAAACAGTGTCTTTCTTGGTTCTGAACTTTCGCTTCACTGAAAATAAAAATCTTTTTTAGTTGGATAGTTTCACATAAAATACCCTCAAGTCATCCTTTACACCTCAATTGTAAGGAAAAAAAGTTTCCTCTACAAAAGATAACCCTTTTGTTTTTTTAAAATATACATCATATTTAATCCCTTTCAGAATCCTTAAGTTACCTTCTAAACCGGTATTCTTTAATTTACAACAACTAAAACTCAATATTTTACCTGTGGGCACACACACATTCATATGAAACACCTTAAATTTAATTTTTACCTGTTTCAGGCCTGTTTATTGAAGCTCGTGTGCGGTCGGGGCTTCACAACTGTAATGGCCGCTTCACTCGCAGCTGAGCACACAATAAAAGCAAGTGCATGTGTATGTTAGTCCTCAAAAATCCAGGGTTTTATTAGAAGGGGGAGAACGGGAATGGAGGATGAGAGTCTGAATGGTAATGGCAATGGCGGTGGAAGTCACAATCCAAACACTCACACGCAATGGCGGGACAGCGAAAGTCACGAAGAAGAAAACACAGCAGGACAAGGCACAGCAGAACAGCAGAGCCATCGGATGGAAACCCGTCTCTCTCTCTCCAATGTCCGTCTCCTTCAAGCATATTATCTTAATTTAGCCACAATTATCAAACATTATCTCGTGTCGAATTCGCATTACCTTTACTTTCGCTCCAAACATATTACAACGCTAAAGCTACGATCTGCTGGCACATTAGCACGGAATGCTATCCCTAGCTAGCACGTCGCTAACCATGTACACATCCAGTCTCTTTTCACTATAACAGTTAGATAAAGCGCAAATACAGGCATAAATATTCACCTCTCGAAGGTCACACAGAAGTTTATATCAGGACCACCAGTCGTCGACCTCCAAAATAAACTTAAATGCTCTCCACACAAACGATGCCTCCCCTCTTAACCCTCTGATCATTGCCTGTGTTTCTCTCCCCATGCGCGCTAACTACTCACCTCACAAACCTGCGCCACTAGTCCCACCCCTTACACAGTAACTTTCCTCTCATTGGCTTTTGCGGTCTTAATACACCCAAAGATAAGACAGGAATGAAATGATTGACAGGTAACAATTGAGGTTACATATAAACACGGCTTCTTCCCCTCTCCTTATTCTCAGATCACTGATCTTTTACAGACTCAGAGAACTTAAAGACCTTTATATGAATTTATTTTTTAACTGTAAATAGTTTTACTTTTTAAATGTTACATATTATATTTATGCTTTTAACCTGCTCACATTATAACCAATTTTAAAGATCATGAACTCTATTTATTTTTGAACTTTTTAACACATCTCTTTCTGCTTTTTATGCGATGTAATTTATTTGATTTTTGTACAGGGCTACGTGTTGTATGATAACAAGAGTGTATATTGTTTACAATGTGTTACAGTCAATGGGTGGCACGGTGGTACCGTTGTTAACAGTGTCGCCTCAAAGCAAGTTCAAGTCCTGGCTCGAGCACAGGTTCTTTCTGTGTGGTGTGTGCATGTTCTCTCCGTGCCTGCGTGGGTATTCTGTCTGCAATGGACTGGCTACCTGTCCAAGGTGAAACCTGCCTCTCACCTGAAAGCCACTGGGAAAGGCTCCAGCCTCCCCCTGCAACCCTTAACAGAAATAAGCTGGGATGCATGGAAGTATAGAAAGCGGATACAATGAAGCGCATACAAATTTTTCGAATGCATGAAAAAGTCTCACCTTTTGTTTTTTTCATATTGGTTAGTTTGGAAGCATGGAATTTCTGACAAAGCCTAAGTTTGTATTGTTTATTCACTGATTTTTCTGACAATTTACAAACAAAGCTTTCAAAACTGAGAGGACAAGCAGTGGTGTTTAAGATCAACACCCAACATGGGGCTTGAACCAACAACCCTGAGACTAAGAGTCTCATGCTCGACTGACTGAGCTAATCAGGTTACGTCAGTGTAAGTCCCATAGCATGAAGCGGTCAGAGTGAGAGACTCACAGTCCTGTGAGTGATCACCCACCCATCTATCCATCCATCCATCCATCCATCCATCCATCCATCCATCCATTTTTCCGCTTATCCTGTTAAGTGTCACAGGGTGGGGCTGGAGCCTATCCCAGAGGGGACATTACCTTGGACAGGTCAGTGGTCCATCGCAGTCCACCGCAGCCAACAAATACTGTTGTGTGACACGTAAATTGTGTGTACTGTAAAATGGTTCAGTCTATCAGAAAGCTTCATGAATTCACAGGCAAAATACAGATGTCGCACACATTAATTTGTGGAGGCTCGAGATGTAAAAAGTAAAGTCAACTCTCTGTGTTTTTTGGACTAATTTGCAAGCATTTTCAACATTTTGGCTAGCTGCTAAATCTGGCTAGCATGATGTGCACCGAGTGTAATTATCAATGCAAATGTGGCAGGATGAGAGGTCCCATCCTAGCAGTGAGACTGGTTGGTGATGCCTGACTTGGCTTGTACCATCATTAGCCAACCAGTGTGAGGCGCTGCTCTATAAATAGGGGCAGCATCTACCTGGTCAATCTCTTGCTCTTGGGGTCCGCGGTCCTCCCACTTCCTGGTCACCTCGCTTCCGCCTCTGATCGCCTCACGTCTGCCTTCTCGCCACCGTCTGTGCTGGTATGTAGCAGTAGCTCCCTGTAGCTCGTGTTGCATGCTGATCATGCACGTTTTTCATATTCACGTGTTTAATTGTAGGCGTCCGGCTTTTGGGACACGGTCCCTTAATCGCCGCTAGTGGGGAAACACCCCCCCCCCCCCGCCGATCTGACGTGCAGAGGCTGTTTGCCACAGCATACTAGCTGTGAAACCCTTTGCTCTGCATGCGTGCGATCTACACCTGATTGGCACAGCTGGTGAGCCGTGACACTGAGGAAGAACTAGCTGCTGCTTTGCTACCGGGCGCTGTCTTGCCGGACTATCCTGCTTTGCCAGATGCTCCTGCTTTGCTCTGGCTGCTGTTTGGCTACAGACTACCCTGCTTTGCTCTGGCTGTTTGGCTACAGACTACCCAGCTTTGTTACAGGCTCCTGCTCTATTAGCCTGCTCTGCTACTAGCCTGTTCTGCGACCTACTGGCCATCTACACATGTTTTGCTTGTTTGTTTGTTCACTGTTTACTGTGTTCACTGGAGTGCTCTGCTTCTGTGTTAATGAATTGGAATCCGCTGTGTGTTGAACTGGAGGTTGTTGCAGTAATTCACCTTGTTTAACCAGGGTCTGCCAGATCCTGATGTCCACCGTGTGGCGCCACTGAACTGTACTTCATGGTGCTCTGAAGGTTTGGATCTGCATTGTTTCCCATTTCTCCGCTTGGGCTTCAGGGTGTAGCAAGCTGCTGGATGGCTATCCGTTAGCTCCCTGGTCTAGCAATGGAGAAATGAACTCGTTTCTGGTTATTTTGGGTTGTATTATTTTTCCTTGCTAATTTGTTTTTAATAATTAAATCTTGTTTCTCGAATTAATTTTTAAATTGTGGTTTGAGTTTGGTTCTGGTTTGTGGTTTTTTTTTTTTTTTAGTTTTGGTGTTAAATTATAATTCTTGTCATTTCGTTTCAGGTACTGGGAGCTCACGGTCCTGGCGTCGCTTTTCCTCTTGTGTGCTGTGCACCCCTGTTTTGCTTTAATCATGTGTTTTTAAATGTGATGTCCCAATTGATCAGGGTGTCTTCTGCCTTGGGATCCCTCACCCCCACTGGTAAGCTCCAGACTTGTTTAGATTCATTCTTGTTCTTTTTAATCTGCTGGCCTGTTTACAATAAAATATTTTTGTCATGGAACCACGTCTCCTGCCAATTAGTAAATGAACCTGTGAGTGCGTTTTGGTCGGTACGTTAACTATTTCCTTGGGCGAAATTCCCAAGGTGGTGTTGTCCGGCTTTGGTCACTATTATATTTTAATAAGTGCACCCCCCACTCGTGTGTCGCCACACAAACTGGAAACTTCACTTAGCCTCCACTGGCCTACAGACTTTGCGCCAGTGTCTACAATAAATGCAATCGCTACTCACCAAATGACTGTGATTGAGATGGATGATAACCAAGGCTCTGGCCTCACGTGCAGCTCAGGAGATTCTCCTTGCGTCCATCAGGCAAAGATACTGCATGATACTGTTTTATTTACAGTGAAGTACTGTATTTTAGCATTACAGCATAGTTCTGTTAAACAGTCATGGGGTGTAATTTAACAGATTCCTATTAGAATTAACAGCAAAGTACTGTATTTTTATAAACAGGGTGATACTGTTGAAATCTTGTAGTACACTGCAAGCAATTGCTGTAAATGTACAAGTCCCACCGCTTTCATAGAATTCATCACTGGATTCAGGACGACCCCTGCTACTCGGCTGCGGTGGGCGGGAGGAGGCTCAGGCCCAAACAACACTGACTGCAGCTTTAATTTAATCCGAGGTTGATGTAATACTCTGAGAAATCAGTGGTATTTATTTCATGATTTTCATAGGAATAAGTTAAGAATAAAATGCCAGTTCATGGTTAAGCTAAAATTTACATTAGTATTATGAAGAAGATATTAAAATATTTGTTTAAAATTTAACTTTAAAAAAAACATCATTTCATGGGGTGTGAATGTCTTTTAAAAATGTTAAAGTAATTCTATTACGTTAGGTTACGTGCGTGAGTTCATGACCTTTAGTGTTTACACTTCCGGGAGAAACGAGCGCGAGGAAGGAGCATCGTGTGAATGGCGTAACGTTATCGGAGTTTGGAGACTGTGTTGTCGGAGAGGAGTTTTTATCGGTAACGGACTGTGAACTGTAATTGACCGACGTGATCGGAGTGCGTGAGTCGGATTCTCCGCCACCGATTGTGTTTTGAGCACCAGGCAAGTCCAGTTACAGAAGCTAGCGGGAGCTAGGCTAACGCTGTCCACGCTGAAGGGAGACGCCGCAGCACGGACGGGACAGGAGCTTCGGATAGTCGCCTCGGGAGAGAGTCGTTAATGGAGGACGCGTCACTGCTGCCGAAGGAGTCGGAGGATGTGCCGCTGCTGCCGAATCACGGAGGTCTGTTGCTGCGGGCTGCTGCGAGCGGGACGGTTGCTGCCACAACGAGCGAGGGATTCATCGGCTGCGGTCCGGTATTGTTGACTTCACCGACACACGGGGGGATCTGGTAAAGGTTTCCATCATGAGCTCCAATTAAAGCGGGCCAACGAAAGTAAACATGAGTGCACTCGAAATAAAATTAGACAGTTGAAAAAAAGACAAACAATATACCCCGGGGTTCTTTTTATTTTCTATAGTCTTGTTTATTCAAGGTTTGAATGTGTTTTTCTGCAAGCTTTTAATACATTTTCTAAACTGAAATCTTGTGTTGGTTTCATTGAATTTGTGTGTTGTTACTGAAGCTTTACAGCAGAGTTTAAAGGTCAAGTGTACTCCCCATAGCCTCATTTGAATATTTAAGAGTGAGAATCATACATTGCCCTAGATTGATATTAATTATTCCAGATGGGACTTTTACCATACAAGATATTTGAAATGAGTTAGTGTTCCCTGTAAGCCTAAGGTGGGTTTTAATATTGGAGCCGGTGGTAAAAGGGTTACATTTAGAAATCTAAACCCCTGCTACCATGAGCACACATGGAAATAAAGACTCAACTGACCGCTCGGTCTACTTCAGCTAGCACACTGAACAATACTGTTGTTTACTTGCTAGCTGATAAGTGAGCAGCTGATGTTTGCAATAACATTGAAATAAACTAAAAATAGAGTCAATAGCTCAAATCCTATCACCACCAAAGGAGCCACGTCTTTAACACTTCAATCTCATAGCGACTCCTCAGGATTTCTTCTTCTCTCCATTGCATTTTGTAGGAGGCTCCTGCCGGTCCACACTGCCTTCCCCCTAACAGATTCAGCTACTGAGACTAAAGTTCGTTAGTGAGCTCAATGCATAAAAGTGACGTAATATTTGTTGAAAACTAAATAGGCGTGAAGCTGTAACCTCACATGAACACTTGAAGTCTAGATTTCAGCTGCATGTGAAGAAATCAGCATAAAATCCTTGTGTTGGTGTTTAAACCTGGACTACCAGAACCAGGCTAAGAGGTGTTTGTCTGTTAGCTGTGAAGCAAACTGAAACATGAAGGCTTTGAGGGTTTGTTCTCAACACAAAGAAAGATTCAATGCTCAAACTGCCAACTCTGTAAAAACAAAACATTTTTACAAATCTCAGTTTATTTCTTCATGAAGATCTTAATGAGGCAATCAGCACCAGAGCACTAAAGTTAAAATTAGTAACACCGTCACGAACGATGGATTTATTTGACCCGATGTAGTTTTCCTGATCAAATATAGTTTTCATCAAAATATATATATTTTTTATAATTATTTCCCAATATGCAACGTCACATAAATAAAAAATGGAGGACCCTATAAAATGACCTGACGTCAGTGTTCAAGGGTGAAGTCATTTTTGGAATGAAGAAGAGTTCATCCAGCTTTTTTTGCCTCGTGTCTCTGAACCAGTTCATTTGTTGTGTCCACGCCGTTCCGTGTTTAACATGTTTTATGTAACATGAATAACATATTAATATACAAATATATACATGACATAAATTATATATAGACACAGATAAACATCAATAACCAGTGAGAGAAGTCATGTGATTCTCCGACCTCTCTAAGCTGCATCGCAGTGCTGGAGGAGTGCTGACATCATCATTTATGGTTCCTTGCTGGATGAAGGCCTAAACTATGGAGTGAAATCTACTGCCTTGAACTCACTCTTCATTTCTGCTCAGGCTTTTCCTGCCAGCAAGGCAGTGGCAAGAAAAGCAGTCAGCTGATGTCCACAGCTCAACATGAGAAGGACACATTTCTTTTGAAGAAAAAGCATTTCAAGGAGTTTTTCCTGCCAATACAGGACAACACCCACTCACAAACCAGTGCTGGACAAGTTCCTTCAAAGCTGTAATGCCTTATTTCTTACTTGTTACTGTCATTGTAAAATAATTGGTTCCATTACGATTGTGTCTGCCAGCGCTTGGTGACTGTACAGGAGGTCTGTGGACCGCAGGGCCACAACAAGCCCATTTCCTCAACTCTCCATTGAGTACAGAGGTCCCCAAGTACGGACCAGTGAGGATAAATGTGATAGTGGAGAAGTCCTTTTGTTCTTCAACTTGTCCAACTTGATGGTGAGTCTCCTTTTATCAAGGATTACTGAATGCTTGTGTTATTTATGGCATTGTAAACACTTTATAAACCCTTCATTCAGAGCTGTAAAGAACCTTTAACCTCATATCCCAGACATCAAAGTGGGCCACTAACTGGTGAGATGAAGCTATGCTATGCTGCTACATTCTGAAGAGGTAAAGTAGCAGGTTCTGAGAGTGATGGCTAACCTGGATGTGTTCATCTCCTACTTTAATATCAGCGTCCCAACTTGGAGCTCTGACCACCTCCAGCTTTTTGTTCCTGTTTCTGCTTCAGTCAACAGGGAACTCAAACCTGCAATAGAATCATCAACAACAATGGAATAGAAAACAGAGGAAGACAAAATATCATAAACTTACAAAGCTGAGAAATGTTCATGAAGAATAAATGCACACATTATGATTGAGGCCAGAAAGTGAAACTCCACACCAAATGTATTTTGACATGTAGGGATAATGAACTTGAATGTGTTGAAATAGCAGATAAATGAATCCACTATCACACAACAAGATGATGACCCACTACCACAAGATGGCGTCACAGATCCTGATGCTCTGAGCAGGAAATACCAAGCAAAACATGACTAAAAAGCTCCTGCTGTTCCCTCCATGAAAAACTGTGGCACTGATGAGAAGAAGGATCCCAGCGTCCTCTGAGGATCCATCGCCTCACCATTCGGTAGAAGGATGATAGGGTCGGCACCAGGAGAAACCCTTGTGTCTCTGATGCAGGGAAGATGGAGCACTGAAGAGGACACATTGTGGCGTCCTGAAGAGGACATTTGGTGGAGCCTGAGACAGCAAACATCATGCCGCCCTTCATCAGAAGAACCATAGCACTTCAGTCACGTGACTGAAGTCATCCAGTCATGTGACTGAAGTCATCCAGTCATGTGACTGAAGTCATCCATTCATGTCAGTGATGTCACTTGGCAGGACTGTCATTGCCGTCACATTCTAGAAAAGAACCCAGACTCCACATGTGGCTCCCATGATAACTGATGGACCTCTGGTTGGAGGCTGGACGATGATGTTTGGACTTGAAGGAAAACTCCTTCTCCAAATTCCATTGTGTTCAAATTTAAAGTCCCACAATCAAAAAGTAGCTGAATCTGACAGGTGAAGGTTTGGAACTACAAGATGGTTGATGTTTTCTTGACTTGATGCCCTGACTGTCAGGGTGGATGACAGCTTCTTTCTGCTGCTGCATCTGAGTGGCTGATTGGAGGTTTTACCTCCCAAGGTTGTCTGGTTCCAGGGGAAATTTGAAAATTCCAGTCCCAACCTTGGCTGTTCTGAAACTCTTCTCCTGAATCACTCCTGAGCTGCAGAAAGAAAAAATACCAGTGCCCAACCAGATAAACTTCATGGCTGCTCACAGCCTCAGACACTTGATTTCCATCAATCTGGAGCCAAGAAGGCCCTCACCTGTGGTTCTCCTCCAGGAGGGTCCAGGTTCTGCCATTGTGGCTCCTTGTGCCACTGCCAGAGAGCCTCAGCTGCACACTGCAACATTTCAACAGGAGATTGACATTCCTTCAAATGTCCTGACATCTTATTCCAATGGTTCTGTTCCATATTTATATTTTAAAATCAATTACATGATGAAAGCTGCCATAGCTGGTTTAAGTGAGAGAACACGCTAGGCAAGGCAAGGCAATTTTATTTGTACAGCCCGTTTTCACAAACAGTTTGTCTCAAAGGGCTTCACATGGCATCATAACAACATCCTCTGCCCTTAGACCCTCACATCGACTGAGGAAAAACTCCATAGAAAACCCTTTTAACAGGGAAAAATCTGAGAAACCTCAGGGTGAGCAAGAGAGGAGGGATCCCTCACCCAGGACGGACAGACGTGCAGTAGATGTTGCTACAGACAAGAAAACAGTTTACAATACAAAATGTGGGAAACACGGAAATGTTAATAACAGCTGAAGAAGGAAGCTTCTGGTAGGGGAGGCAGGGAGAGCAAGCCAGCTTGATGGGGGACTGGATGGCAGACTGTTCATGGAAGGGGAGCGCAGGCCGGTGTAACAGTAGGGAATAGGGGGGGGGGGGGGCGATGCAATCGGCGGTTGGGGCTCTGGTGGATCTGTGGAAACACAGAGAGACTGCGAGACACCAAGGCCAAACTACAAAGTGCAACAAGTAGTGGTAGTGACAGTTCCAAAAATGTGCAGGGAGGAGAGAGGGGGAGAGGAGAGAAGAGGAGGGAAGGGCTTCATGTAACCTGATGTGTCCCCCAGCAGTCTAAGCCTGTAGCAGCATAGCTATCAATGGTTCAGAGCTACCTGAACCAGTCCTAGCTGAAGGCTCTGTCATAGAGGAAGGTCTTCAGCCTGGACTTAAACGTAGTTAAAGTGTCTGCCTCTCTGACCCATGGAGAGAGCTGGTTCCACAGTAGAGGAGCCCGGTAACTAAAGGCTCTACCTCCCAGTCTGTTTTTATTGATACTGGGAATCACTAAAAGACCTGCATTCTGGGAGCGGTGCGCTCTGGTCGGACAGTAGGGACTAATGAGCTCTTTCAAATAGGATGGAGCTTTATCATTAAGAGCCTTATAAGTCAGCAGAAGGACTTTGAAGTCGATTCTAGATCCTACAGGAAGCCAGTGGAGAGAAGCTAAAGTGGGAGAGATGTGTTCTCTCTTCTTAACTCCCATCAAAACCCTCGCTGCAGCGTTCTGGACCAGCTGGAGACTCTTTAGAGAGTATTTAGGACATCCTGACAGGAGAGAGTTGCAGTAGTCCAGCCGAGAAGTGATAAATGAGATTTGAAACCAGTAAAATATGCTTTTCTGTGTGCAAACTAGTGAGGGGCATGGAAGGATATTTTACCACCAATACAGAACCCAAACTTTAGTCATGTGATGAGATGGCGACTGAGAAGAGTGATTATGAAGTTAATGGACAAAATGTGAATTGAAAGAAAATACATTAAAAAATGCTACATAAACAAATAAAAGAAGGAGCACAAATGACATTTTTCTGCACAAATTTACTGGTATTAGACTGCATTTTTGGTTCATGAGTAGATGAAAGAGTATCACATATATATTATATACATGTGATACATGCACGTGGCTTTGGACAAAAGCTTAAAGAAATTGTAGAATTATTTAAATGTACCAAGTGGACTGTTTCAGGTTTCTTGAAGATGCTTCAGCTCTCATCCAAGAGGCGTCTTCAGTTTTCTTCACTGATGGGAGGATTTATAGCTCTGTGGGGGCGGGACCTTCTACAGAGGTGATTGACATATGTGAGCTCTGGGTGTCAGAGTTGTGAAAGGGAAGTTGACTCAACTGGTATCTGTGTCAGTTAAAAGCCTCACAGTAATTCCATAATGTAGGAGTAGAAACCAGAGTCGCTCGCGACGAGGATGGGATTCGAACCCATGCGTGCAGAGCACAATGGATTAGCAGTCCATCGCCTTAACCACTCGGCCACCTCGTCTGCTGACAGCAACCCTGAGCTTTTAAACACCTGAACTCTTTGGAGCCTATTTGTCAGAAATGGACCCAGCAGGAGCCACTGAACACAACTCTGACATAATCAGGCTTCTTCCCCTTCGTGCTACAGAAGGCAGAATACAGACCATCGATACATCATCAGAGTGAACACCAGCTGATGTTTACAAGTTTAATTCACCTTTTACTACAAAATGACATCCAAGCTCAGATTCTCTTGTCCTGATTGAACAAGTAAATGTTTAAGAAGATGAGAGTACCAGACTTTTTCATCCAAGGAAACAAGCATCCTATCACTGTCCTATGCAGAGTTTCTTTAAAAGAAAGTGAGACAACCTCAAGATTTTCTTTTCCTCTTGTTGGATTTTGCCACAGAGAATCAGAGACAATCAAAAGCTTGTTGGACTTTAATGTTGGAGGACTGAACAAGTCATGACATCATCAGTTTTACCTTCACAGGTGCTTCATTTACTTTACTTTCAATTTTACAGAGGTAGAACCTGAAATCAAAGCTGCCCATAAAAAGAAGTGAAAGCTTCCCAGGCTGTGATGTTCTTGTCTACAAACTCTGTCTTGTATGGAGCTTCAATCTTTAATAAACAGAATAAAAAGAAGATAACATTTGTTGTGATTTGGTGCTTTAAAAATAAAACTTACGACTTACATGGAAACTGTTTGGGGGGGGTGGAGCCTAGGTATGTGTTTGATGTCTGAATTCTGTCTCTGATGTCTGAATTCTGTCTTTGATCTCTGGGTTCTGAGCATTGATCTCCTGCTTCAGTCTTTGATCTCTGACTGATCCTAAACTAATCAAAGGATCACATCAGCATATTGGTCCAGTCTACAGATGGTGATTTTACCTATTTGAAGCCTTATTTTGTGTTTGATGGACATTTTTAAAATCATTAATGACTTTTTGACTGAACATCTGGACACTGTGGTGCTGATGAGGAGACAACTTGGGTACAAAGTTGAAGAGGAGGGTTTTTGGAGAGGGGATATTTTTGCAGTGTTCCAAGTCAATAATAACTGTGGCAAAATGTCATCATTTTTCAAATGTCCTCACGAAGATGGTTTGAAATTCTGTCTCTCCCTCATCCTCAGCTGCTGCAGCACTTTAAAGAAAACCTTTGACTCGTGGATCTAACAAAGATCAGATGTTGTCTCCTCCAGAACATCAACACTTTAACGTTGTTGGCAGGACTCCAACCTGAGCAGGGAGACCCCAATGGATTTCTAGTCCATCGCCTTCACCACTCGGCCACAACAACCACATTCACACACATTTGTAAAAGATTCACATTTACACAATTCTTTAAAATTATGTCACAAGCCCATTTGTGTGAGGTCCTATTTCTCTTTTTCAGCATTCCCTTTGTTTCCAGGTCTCTAATAAGTGCAGAATTACAAAGACAAGCAAGCTGGATCCATCCTGGGCAGGTGATATGAGCCATTGACCACTGGCCAGAGACCCTGGCACAGACGTTGGGGATGGTGAGAGAGAGCATTTCTACAATTATATTCTACATTTATAGAATTCTACAATCCTACAATTTCATTGAGCAGACGCTTTTGTCCAAAGCCACTTGCATATGTTTTTGGTGAGTTTGGCTCCTGAGCTTGAGACAGTTGTGACTCATAAAGGACAGCTTCAAATGCAGCTGTGAAGCCTCATTGTCAGCTGGGAGGAACGACAGGTGTCTCCCTCTAGTGGCTCCTCACAGCAACACGAGCCTCATTTCATACACATGCATCCACCACCTCACTACCAAAGGCCAGTTGGGCCTCGACAGACAGGTGAGTTTTCAAGTGTTGGACAAAGGTCTTTAAGATGTTCTTATTAATTCTATAACATCTGAGATTAAAATCTATGGAATTACAACCAACAAGCAGTCCAACACCTGATCAGATGCTCCTTCATGAGGCTGAGAAGAATCAATCTAAACTGGGATGAAGAAAATTAATTGAGAGGAGAAACCTACTGATTGGATGACATGGACCCACCTGATCCATGTCAGCCTTGTTGGAGCAGAAAGAGGTGGATCAGAGGAATCAGTGGATCAAGACTCAGGTGTCAGATGAAGAATCTCTTTATTGACAATGGAGTCAGAGAAATCTTCCAACGTGAACTTGACAGACCATTTTATACCAAAGACAGGCTGTGTGTGTGTGTGTGTGGGGGGGGGGGGGGGGGGGGGGGGACAATGGCTTAAGGGAGCTCCAGGTAGCTGGTTTGAACTGGTCCCTCATCTCTGTGAGTAGAAACCATCTGAGGTGGAGGGTGAAGATCTGCTTTGACCTCCTGATCTCCCAGTAAAGCCAGTATAGATGTTGAGCTTGGAGGAGTTGATGGCCTCCTTCATCTTCTTGTTGGAGATGTTTGCTAAACTCAGCACCACCACAGATCAGAGGAAAGTCCACTTGTAAGCTGGACATTGGAGTTTCTAGTGACCTGCAGGATCTTAGTTGGGGTGGCAGCAGGCCTGTTCTAAGAGCTTTGCTCACATTCATGATCAGGCTTCATAATGGTTCTGGACCACTGAGTGATAGAAGCTGATCCTGGGGCAGCAGAAGACAAATATAGAGAAGAAAGACAAAAGACAGAGAGAAAGGAGGGAGAGAATGACAAAAAGATGGGAACAAGATGAGGGTGAAAGACAAGCAGAGAGAAAGACAGAGGGATGGAAGACAGACACACAACCAACAAAAGCAACAACAGCAATAATAGTATTGATATTGTCCTGTTATTGATGTTTTCATGTGAAAGTGGCATATTTAAGATAAAAGACACTGTTAGAACAGAAAGATCCAGAAAACCCACCAACCAGAGGTGTGTCTGGTACAGATGTGGAATTATTGGCTCACACAATGTTGAGGCAACTGGGAAGAAGACAAACAAAAAAGGCTTGTGTGATTCAGACATTCATCAAAAATGGTCCTGTAGAACTGTTCAATGTGTCATGACTTCAGAAGCTCAAATCCTCTCTAAGTTCTAGTGAGAGTGGAAGAGATTATAAAATGAGAGAAGCAGGGCCCTCCCTCAGAGCTGAAATACCTCAGTTGGGAGAGCGTTAGACTGAAGATCTAAAGGTCCCTGGTCCCATCCCAGGTTTCAGCAGAGGAACAGCATTGACTTTACTTTCCAGTGGAGGAACTGCAGACATGAAGGAGACTAACATCTTGTCCTGTGCATTCTTATGACATTCAAGACATTTTTGGAGCCTCTTGTTGGATTTTGCCACAGAGAATCAGAGCCAATCAAAAGCATGGTGGACTTTAACATGGAGGATTGAACAAGTCAAGAAAGCAGCAGTTTGACCTTCACAGGTGTTTCTTTTCCTGTCTAAATGCTGTAGAAAGAGCCTGAGTAGCTCAGACGGTAGAGCATCAGCCTTTTAATCTGAGGGTCCAGGGTTCAAGTCCCTGTTTAAGTGCTGTGGTTGTTCCAGTGTTTGACAACATGGTACTGGATGAAGTTTAGTGTTGAACAAACTGTCATCACCAAAAGTAGAAGTGTTCTTGTCTTGAGACTGTTCCTGCAGGTCAAATGTGAAGAACCGGCAACCCCCATTTTGCAAAAAGTTAAATTTTTCTAACTGTTCAATTGGAAAGTATTTTCAGATTGAAGAAGTGATCAAGAGAAACAGGAAAATCCCTCTAAACACAGCAAACTCCATCCATCAATCCATTTTCTACAGCTTTTCCTGTTCAGGGTCTCAGAGGGAACTGCAGCCTGTCCCAGCAGCCTCAGTACAAGAGGAGGGGTTCACCCTGGACAGGTCGCCAGTCCATCACAGGGCCAGGTGAAAGTGCCAACCACTGCACTGCCCCTACTAGTCGTCTACATATCAGTGTTCTCAGTATTGCACTGACATTCACATCAGTATTGTGCTTATATTTTATTTCCTGGCTCTTCAAGCCTCCTATTATGCTGAAGTTGATTGCTTCAGTGACCAGGAGATGTTATCATTGGCAGCTAGTTTACTATTATTGCTGCTGCTGTTGCTGTTGTTGGTTGTGTGTCTGTCTTCCATCCCCCTGTCCCTCTGTCTTTCTCTCTGCTTGTCTTTCTCCCTCATCTTGTTCCCATCTTTTTGTCATTCTCTCCCTCCTTTCTCTCTGTCTTTTGTCTTTTCTTCTCTATATTTGTCTTCTGCTGTCTGTCCTGTCCTGCTCTGTTTCAACAACCAACCAGTCAAAGCAGACGTCCGGTTAAAAAAATTATCATAAAAGAACTCTTGATGTGATTTGGCTTGAGACATGAAGAAGATAGGATTTTTTTTCTCTTAATTTTAGAAGCATTTACAGATTCATGTAAAGATCATCAATCAGTGTAGTATTTCAGACAGACTTCTGGTCCGTGAGGACGAGGAATCCAGCACAGATCCACAGAACTCCAACTGCCATCTTTGATGATTCCTTTACAGTCTGTAGGGTGGAGAGATCCTCCTGAGTGTGGCTTTGAATTTTTGTCTGTGGATGTGTTAACCCTGTCATGGACTGGTGACCTGTCCAGGGTGAACACGGCCTGTCGCCCAAAAGCTGCTTGGATAGGCTCCACCCCCTCCATGACCCTGAACAGGATAAGCAGAAGAAAATGGATAGAAGTCATGACACATTGAACAGTTCTACAGGACCATTTTTGATGAATGTCTGAATCACACAAGCCTTTTTTGTTTGTCTTCTTCCCAGTTGCCTCAACATTGTGTGAGCCAATAATTCCACATCTGTACCAGACACACCTCTGGTTGGTGGGTTTATGGATCTTTCTGTTCTAACAGTGTCTTTTATCTTGCTTTTATCTTTTATCTTTTGGATCTTTTCTTTGTATCTGCATTCTGTGGTGCACGGTTGCTCTGGAAGAGCGCTCTATCTAACTATTTTCACTGTACCCCCCCCCCCCCCCCGTATAGCAAAAAGAAAAGATTCTGATTCTTACACACACACACACACACACACACACACACACACACACACACACACACGTGTATAAACATGATGTTCCGAATGTTTCACTGTCTGTGGTTGTCCATCTTTCCTTGCCTCTTCACTGTCATTGTCAGAACTCTGAGCAGTCTTCCTCTCCAGGTGATGTCTCTGAGTGATGATGATTGCTGTCTGTTCAACCAGCTTCATTTGTTGATATCTGAGAAGGACTGAAGACAGCAAAGTGTGCTGATTGGCCAACAACCCCACACAGGTCAAAGGTCACTGCTCTGAGGCAGACCAGTTTACTATATCAGTGGTGACACCATCCACTGCTGGCGCTCTCTTCAGTGCTTCTTGTTTCTGCCCTTTGTGCTTGAGCTCCTAGAGCAGCTGGTCCGGCTCTCCCCCTTTTCTTTTCTATTCCACTAATTTTTTTTTTAAATTTTCTATTTTTGTAATTCATCATCGATCTCAGCTCACGGTTGCTACACTCTTGACCTCCTGTGAGCCTTGAATCTCCATCCTGACCAGCAGAGAGAAGCCACCTTTGTGTTGGAGAAGAGCAGCTTAGTCGAGGCAGCCAGCAGCCTGAGACCAGAGGGTAGCGAATCAACGTGCTTCCCTTCTTCATCGAGCGAATGTCAGCGGGAGCCACGGTCGACGAGGTGGAGGCTTTGGAAGCCGTCCTCCCTCCAGTTCATTGGAGAGGCATCGTACATCGATGGGAGAATCCAGCTGAGAACGTCAGCCGGTTACGTTGGTTTTCACCTATTCAGGCCTGGACTCCTGTCTCACTGCCAAACTCTGCCTGACTCCGTAGAGCTGGTCAGCCTCCACTCAGTCCTCTTCATTTGTTTGGAGGTCACTATCGTTCATCCTACACACCTTTCCACCTGCCTCTTTGCCGTCTACTTGAAGCTCAGATAAATGGAGGCTAATTCATCCCTGCTACTCAATAAGTGCCTTCATTACTCTGCTGGAATTATCACTCTGTCTTAAGTGTTTTCTTAATTGTATTAAATCCTCTTTAATTTCCAAGAAGTGTTCCAACTCATTCATGCATGCAAGCCACTGATCCACAAGAACTCATTGATGAGCTTAAACCTGAGACTGATCGTTTCTCGTTGGATGAGACAAAAATACAACGAGTGGAGCCCAGAGTAACAACTGGATAAAACATTCTAAAGATACGCCGTCATCACCAGTTTATCAAGTCACGACACTCTTTTTATATCATCTTTTTATATCATCCAACATCCTCAGGGACTATCATTGAAGAAGCTCTATTTAATATAAGATGCATAAAATCACACCACATGAAGCAGGCTAATGAAAAATAAATCAAATGTAAAAATGCTTTATTTTAAGATCTAGAATATCTTGTGAATATCTGGAGCTTAATTCCAGCAGCAGACCTCCTCAGGTGATGGAATTTATATTTGACATGTTTACCATTAAATGAGACACATTTGCAGTCCATTGAAATCTACTTGTGTTCATGGTGAGTTGATTTCAAAACATGAGCTGACAGAATCTACGTTTAGGTAGGAACCACCATATCCAGGGGTCTGGACCTTTTTGTAGTCAGAGCCATCAAAGCAGCAGACTAAGCTAGCAGACATTAGCATTGAGAAGAAACTGATACCTGGAGCCTACTTTTGGGTCTGGTCAAGTGATAACAAAATAATATGACATTGTTGTCAGACTGACGCCTGCTCAACAATGACCAAACACCGCCTTATGGCATTGTGGGAAATTTCTGCTTGGCCCGTGTCCATCAATACACACAAAGAAATTTCTCCAGAGTCAGTCACACCAGTGGTAAAAACACTAAAGTGCTGTCAAGGAGAAACAGGATACGACCAAACACACACACAAGTTACAGAGAGAGAACTCTCCCAGAAGGAACCACTCAAAGGAGAACCATGGACATCATCAGGCTGTATGACCTCATCAATATGAGACAGGTGGATAGGAAACAAGCTCAGAGATGTCAGAAACATGAGATCCAAGTGCTGAGAAAGCTTCAACTGGTGAGGTTCCAGAACCAAGAGCGAGGTGGAGCCTGCATCACCTACTGGGAGCTTTTTGTCAAAGGTTCAACTTTGATTTGAATGCTTTTGGAGAGACAACGTGCAGGGAGGGAATTTGGTGATGAAGAACAAGTTCCTCTCAGCTTTAAATGGAGTTTTCAGGAGTCAAACAGACACTCCTCTGATCCGTTGTCAGATGTGTTCTCATTGCACCACAGCCCTACAGGTTGAGGGTTCTGATCCTAGTCAGACACATTCACTATGATGCTGCTGAGCCTGAAGGTAGGATGAATAAAGGAGTGTCTGAGAGAGCTTCAACAGACAAACTGTCCAGTTTAACAACAAATACTAGTCAGTATTCATGTTGCTGCCGTGACCCGGATTCAAACCAGGGTTGCTGCAGCCACAACACAGAGTACTGACCACTATAGGATCACGGCCTCCTGGAGGCTGAGGTTTGAGCTTCTATGTCTTTGTCTCATTGAGAGATCAAAGACAATTTGTGTCCACAAAGAAATCATTGAGGAATCAAAGTGAGATCAAAGAAAGAATTCTAAGATCAAACACAAAACTCTGAGATCAAAGGTTGAAGTTCCCAAGGTTCAGTTTTAGCTCAGACCCTCTTTAATATCTGTATACTGCCACTTGTCATCAGGAGACTCAGTATAAACTTCCACAGTTCTGCTGATGTCACATAGCTGTACATCGCCGTGTCTCCTGATGACTTCCTCCACGTCACCTGTTGATGTGACAGGACTCGACCAAACGTCATGTTTTGATGAAGAGGGTGTGAGCCTGAGTTGGCTCAGTAGAGACAACTGGACAGCAGCAGGACAGAACAGAGACTCTCCACAATGACAGGAGACAGGAAACAGGTTTGGACCATCTGGGCTCCACCCACTTGTATTTATTGAAGGAAATTATACAAATCAACAAAGTGGAAACATTGGTTTTGCCAGTGGGTTTAAATCATGATTGATATTTTAGTGTTTGTTCATCCATTTATTTGTCCAAGAGAAGAAGAAGTGACTCTGAGTCAAACTGGAGTCCTTTGAGGTCTGGCATCTCAAGAAGGAGGAGCATTCAGGCTGAGGTCATCATAACAGTCAGGATGTGCTGACTCATCATTAGTGGGAATCTCAGTGTCTATGTTGTGTAGTGAGGGACAGCACTGTTGCTGTGGCCTGATATGTAGATGAAGGAATCAATGAGACACCATGAAGACAGACAGCATTGCTGGACAACACCTTCTTTTATTACTTCAGCATTGGCAAGAACTGGAAGCATCAGCAGAACCACCGCAGAAAAAGAACACTTTTTTTTTACAGATTTTTCACGTCACCAAGCACTCTATGAGCTAAACTGCCCCCTTCTGGCTTAACTACGCATGTACAGGTGAAACAATTAAACTCTTACCAAAAATAACAGAAAATCATGGAGCTCATTATGACATCACACTAACTACTTTCACTCCAGAAATCAGGTCATGACATCATAAAGAAGAATAGAAGTCTCTTCCTCACAGGTGTCACAGAACAAAATCTCTCCAACACTAAACAGTAGTGAGAGAGCAAAGCTGGTAAGAAGACAAGACTGTTGGAGGAGGAAACCTCTCAATGTTCCAGAGGTGTTTCAGTGGAAGACATCACATTTGGGAGGGAGGTTCTTGACATTTTCATCCATTTTTATTTTGGTCAGATGAACACATCATGAGCTCTACTTGGACAGAATACGCCTTCAAACAGGCAGGGGTGCTGAGGCTCAGAGACCAACAGTTGAACAACATCAGAGCTCATCAGAACAAAGACCAAGGTGTCTGTTTTCATTTCAAAAGATTTGTTGTCAGTGAGTCTATTATATTTTTCATCAACACCTGAATGAAGGATGGTTTCATGAAAAACTGTCATTTTTTTAACGAAAGCTGAGAAAAACACAGTTTTGTCAAAGAAGTGGTTTTCCAGCATCAAACTGGACTTCATTTTGTTTCCATCTCTCATTTGGTGACTTCAAATGTTCACTGTAAAAATCCAGCCTACTAATCAGGAGGAGGCCCAGTATTGGACCATGAGCTGATCTCTGCTATGCTGGTAGATGGGAACTTGTTTAAAGTTGATTTTGTGATTATTTTTCATCAAAATGTGCTCAGACGGCTCCTCAACAGTTCTGATGATGAACAGAACCTCTGTCCTCATGGGTCATGTGACAGGATGTGACCTCTACATGAGCCAGAAGCAGTGAACGCACCCCCGCACAGCAGAACATGTTCACTTGACCTGCTCTGGCTACTTGTGGTTAGCTTGCTGCTAACAAAAGTGGGTACAAAAATGGAATCATGGTCCCTTCAGACTTTCCATCAGTTTTATTCTGTCAGTGGAACGCGTCAGTTTGGGCTGTAGAGACTAAAACAATCAATCCAATGTTTTGCAGCCACTTCTTCTTGGATGTTTATGGGAAAAAAGTATTTTGGGGCCACAGTGCATCACGTGGGGGATGGGGGAGGAGCATCCAAATCTGAGGAGACGTTTCCATTGGATGGAAAATGAGTTGACACCACTGAGGGAAGGATGAGTCCTCAAATGTTTGGATTGTTTTAACAGGAAGAGAAAAAAAGAAAAACCGGGAGTCTGATGTAAAAACACTGGAAAAGTTTTTGGTTTGTCATGTGTGGAGAGATAAATGAGCCATGACCACAGAGATGCAGGATCAGAACTGAGAACATGGAGTTTTCATTTCAGGGACCTTCAATAACCTTTGATCTATCTGATAAAACAGGCCAGAACTGAGACTTGACCTTGAGAACAGAGATGGACGATCATGAAAACATGAGGAAAACTACAAGACTGCAATGAGGAGACGTCCTGTTGCTTGAAACATCATCACGGTGAAAGCAGAAGAAGCCTGGAGCTCAGTTGTGGCGGCGCTGCAGTCACACGTCCGTGGTGTCTTGGTGGTGAACTCCAGCCTCTTCATCAACCAAGCCTTCCTCTGTAGCATCACCAGCGTTGAGTTCAATGTTCTCCTGGTGTCCTGCCTGCCGCTCCATTTTGGCCTGGAAGACATGACAGCTCAGACCTCCAGTTGCTGCTGAAACAACTGCTCATAGCCAAGGACTACGAAGCTACGTCGTGTTACCTTGAAGTAGCGGTAGAAGAAGACAGCACATGACCCCAGGATCAGATGGTGGATGAACGCTCTGATGATGAAATCACTTAAAGGCACTGAAAAACATTTAGAATCATCACATTTGATCAATGACATCACCACTGACCACCACAGACATGTTGATGGTTGAAGGTTCTTGATGGAAGGCTGCATGTTAAAGGAACACGCTAACTTTTAGGAGAAGTCTCTGATTGTCCATCATCCCCAGAGCCAGACTAGAAGATGGAGACCCTTCTCTAGGAGCTGAGACTCATGCTAGTTAGCTTAGCACAATGAATGGTAGGAGGTGGGAAGTGTTAGCATAAAAGTCCCAAACAGTCGTTGCCTGTGGAAGGAACTGAAAAAAAAGAAAATAGAAGTTTTAATATAAACAGACAGAAAATGTTGTTATTTCATGTGTTTTCACATAAAACAGACACCCCCTATTTTTTGAATTTATTCCACCTGACCAGTAGGTGGAGCTCTGACGCTTACGTGGGTTAGGCTGAGAGATTTTTCCCACAGGCCCAACGAAGCCTCAGAAATCAAACGGACTTGAGAAGACGTTCATCCATCGTTTCTCTCTTCATTGATCCTCAGTCTTCATCCTGGGTATCACATGTAGCGTCCAGATACCCCTCAGTCTGGAGCCGCTACACCTGCATTCATATATCTGGGCTTGTGGATCACTTTTAACAGACATTCTAATTTTAGAATCAGACACATAGCTGGGACTACTTTCCTGACTGGGAGCAGTGATTTGGCCACCAAAACCAAATGTTTGTTGGAGCAGGAGAGCGACTGCTGCTACTGATCATGGCCGACATTGGAAGAGAGGAGGAGGAGGAGGAGGAGGACTGCAGGACAAACCAACATCATGATCCTGAGACAGTTGATGCTAACACTTCCCACTCACTACCATTCATTATGCTAAGCTAACTCATGGTCTGCTGGTCTCTGCTGGTCTCAGCTCCCTCATGGACACACAGAACATGTAATTACAACATTCTTGGTTCGATTTCACCAACGTGTTGAACCTCATGCAGTTTCCTCTCTCTTTGTTTCCTGTTTGTTCAAATTGTCCAGTTCAAGTCTGGGGCCTCTTGCAACGAGATCGTTTCCTGTCAGGTTCGTTCTGACACTGAGTTTGAAGTGGGACCTTCACGTGAGCAAATGATAGGACGAACAAATGTTTCTGGAGAAACTATTAACACTTGCTAACACTTCCCAACCGCTACTATTCAATGTGCTAAGCTAACTAGCGAGGGTCTCAGCTCCCTAGAGGAGAGTCTCTGTCTCCTTGTCTGGTTCTGGGGATGATGGACAAGAAGCATATTTCCCAGAAGGTTGGTGGATTCATTTAACACAGACTACTTTTACACGTCCGCCATCGTTCCACTGTTATTCTGAAAATGACAACAGTCCAGATTTAATCAGGATTCTAGAAAGAGTTTATTCTGGGTGGGTTTTCAAAACTGAGCATTTCTCAATGAAAACGTAGGACAGACCAATATTATTTAGGTTTGAGGCTTTTCTGTCATGAATGAACTTCAGGAGGAATTAAAACTGTAGAGTCTCACAGTGTGAGACACTTTAACTGGACGGGAGACAAACAAATGACAAGTCAAGTCAGTTTTATCTATATTGCGCCAAATCACAACAAAAGTTATCTCATGACACTTTACAGGTGTCTGCTTTCTGAATTGTACCAAGGTGCTTGTTTCCTTGGACTTATAGATTTCTTTTTTAACGGGGCATTTGAGTCCAAAGTTGTTCTTAAGGAGCCTGTTGGACTATCAAGAAAATGATCAATTTGACAGTGAACTTTAGCTCCGCCCTTCATCTCTCAGACTAGCCTAGCTAGTTAGAATTAGCTAGCTGGACTATTTTCCATAGTCATGTAAAAAGCTTCATCAGAATGTTGTCATTTTCAGGCTAAAAACAAGAAGCAGGAGAACAGAGGAGTAGAAAGTGCATGTAAATGTAGTCAGGGTCACATTCTTCTGTCTGACTCCAGCTGGTCCTGTTGTCACCTGCTATGATGAGGTGGAGCTCCTGGCTCTCAGAGGAGAAGTGATGGGGGAAAACATGGGACAGGTGATAAACACATTTGTAGTTCCCTCGGTGGGTGTGGTCTGCTGCTGAGAACAGGAACTGGGCGGAGAACTTGAGCGCTGGTAGGGTGTAGTTCTGTGCCGTGCTGGAGGTGGAGAAGATGAGCTGGAACAGGCCTCCTGGGTACTGTGGTTCAACAGAGCAACTGATGGTGAAGTTGGAGCCCCGGAGCAGCAGAGTCTCCTGCTGCCTCACCTCAGAGACGCCGTCAGTGAAGGCAGAGAAGGAGATGTTTGGCTGGACCAGCAAATCTGTGGAGGGGGGGGCAGAAGAAAGGCTGAATCAGCAGATGTGCTGGTGTCATCGAGGAAGCAGCAGCTTGTTTGGAATGTCCAGTTTTACCTGAGCACACCACCATCAGACTGGTAGCACTATGAACTTCATCAGTCTCCACTACACACTCCCGCAGTCCAGATGCTGACTGGACACAAGAAGACCTGATCCACCACACAGGCCTGAATAGCGAGTCCCTTCTTTTATTTGTCAAAGCAGCAGAGCCACAATTCATCCGTCTACACACTGCAGAGGCAGACTGGTGGAGCCATTCAGGACCCCCAGGGGCCGCTGGTCTCCACTCTCCCTGGTGTTTGATCTCCAGGGTCCCAGCACAGCGACTGGGCTCTCCCACCATCCTGACTCCATCAGGCTCTGAGCAGACACAGGAATCATGAGTGGTAGAAGTAAAGCAGTGGGATGAAGCAGATCTATGACCTTCACCTGAGCAGACGAGGCCAACGCTTTTCCCAGGTAAGCAGGTCTTCCTCACTGAGCCAGACCTTCCACAGTTTAGCAGAGCAGATTCATCTCCACCACACTGGAACTTTGCTGCCATGACTGGGGTCTCCATGTCTGTATATGGGCCCCCGTGGAGGAGGGACGGAGCCCCACACCCCAACTCTCTACACACCACCTCTGCATCCTGCAGGCCAAAATCCTCCTCACACACAGAGGACCATGACTGGTTAGACTTCACCTCCAGTCTGCCTGAGCACAGACTGGACCCCCCCACCAGCCTGACAGACTCTGTGGAGACATCAGGAAATCATCATTCTAATATTCACCCATTTTTCTCAGCTACTAATCCTGCTTAAACTCATCGGAAAAAACAAGAACCATGAAACTTCCCTTCCTGACTCACCTTCCTCTTGTTATTGCTTGATGAGGCTGAACCCCCAAAACACACACACACACACACACACACACACACACACACACACACACACACACACACACACACACACACACTCGTATTTGAGACAACTTGGTCTCTCTGCTTAAAGTGAAACATCTGGATTCCGTATTTCACATCATCAACATGACCCTCATCAAATTCAGGATCTCATCATTGTCAGAATAACAGAGGAATATTTGTGTTCATGTAAACAGCCAAAGACAACTTGTCCTGGATCTCAGTCACATGACTGTTAGTGTCAATAATGTTACCTGAGCAGGTGATTTCCTGGATGGTGGAACCAGAAGAGTTCCATGATCTCACACACTCCTTCAGTGTTGATGTAGACTGAACACACTCAGAGTTGATGAACCACATGAGTCGTTCTGAGGACTCGTCTCTCTGCTGTGTTGAGACAGCAGAACCACAGTCCAGCCATCTACATATCACAGCTGTTTCCTTCAGGGTCCAGGACCGGTCTGTCTCTGCTTCTCTCCACTCTCCCAGGTGTTTCACCTCCAGTCTACCAGCACAGTGGTTTGCTCCTCCCACCAACCTGACATCATCAGCATCTGAGCAGAGACAAGAGCATCATTAATACATGAATATGCAACAGGACGGACGAGGACCTGAACCAAAGCTGCACCTGAGCAGATGAGTCCAACTGATTTGCCAGTTGAGCAGGTGTTTCCAGACCCTGAGCGTCCACAGTCCAGGAGGGAAGATTCATGGCCCTCACACTGGAACACCTGAGTCCAGAATGGAGACTCTGCTGGTCCAAAAAGTCCCCCCTCCAGGACTGAAGGTGTCCCACATCTCAGCTCTCCACACAGCACCTCTGCATCCCGCATGTCAAAGTCCTCTTCACACACTGAGGACCACAGCTGGTTAGATTTCACCTCCAGTCTGCCAGAGCAAAGGTTCGACCCGTCCACCAGCCTGACAGACTCTGAAAAAGACAACAAGAGGCAGATTCATGATGAGAATGAATTCATGTCAACATGAACTCACCTGTTCATGCCTCTGACATGTTAACTAGCAAACCCTGTAAATGAGACAGGAAGACACAAATTTCCAAGGAATTTATCCTCCTTGAAATAATTCATGTGATCCAACAGGGCTGGTTCTAGACAGTCACATATAAGGGGGCAGATGGAAATGTGAAGGGGGCAAAGGGTGGCAACACATGTGGGAAAATGGTGTGGTGGCGGTGTTGGGGGGGGGGGGTAGGTGGTTCTCTGGATAACTGATATTATCATGTAGTTTGATTGCTCTTTATCAGACCTTTACCCTAAGACCGGTCCCACTTGGTCCAACTTGTCCCACCTGAAGGCTAAGCTTCTGCTGGTGTAACTCTTCAGGTCACTGAGGCCCACAAACCCCCTGACCCTGATGAGGTGGCAATACCTCGGGGCAAAATAAAAAAAAAGAAAACAAAAACAAAAACAAAAAACAAAAAAACATTTCTTAGGATGACAACAACTAAATCTTGACATCTACCTTCATTGGATGGCCTGTATCAAATATATTCCAACCCAACAATAACACTTATCATTATTGCCAATGTCAACAAAACAGAAAGGGTAGGCCAGGTTATTAAAGAAAAATCCCTTCACCAAGTCTTGAAAAACAAAACCGATCAATAGAAAATAAATAAATAAATAAAATAAAGAATAAAATAAAACATTCATCCAGATCTCGACAACCAACAACATTGAAGGTCTTTGTTGGCTCCATGCAGCAGACCAGCTCACTGTGGTGCTTGTGGGATCCAGAAAGAAACACTTCTCTTACAGAGTCAAACAGTGAGAAGAACAATGGGCTGGTCCTCAGTTGACTCTACAAATACAGATGTGCGTGCAGCTGAGTGACAGGGAGATGAGAGGAAGCTGAGACTGTATCACGCACCTTTTTTTGCATTTTTTCCGCTACTGCAGATAATTTTGTCAACTCATAATATATCAATTTTGTCTGTATATCAAAATGTTTTTTTTTTAACTTCTAAAATTTTGATTTGAGGGGGCAGTGCATTTGTTTGAGACAGATCTTGCTTCCCCATAGAGCCGCCCTGATGATCTTATATCATCTAATATCCCACATGTGTCAATCAGAGAACACAACTGGAATCTCTGGTTTTCATCACCTTCTGGACCCTTGCAAAATTGAGCACTGGTTATGTCACGATCCCTGTCTCGTGCTTCCTGTTTTATTTTGTAGTCATGTCCTGTCTTCCTGACCTCCCTCCTGTGATTCCCTCATGTGTCTCACCTGGTTGATTGCACCACCTGTGTCTTGTTTCCCCTCTCATTTTTAACCCGTGTGTTTTCCCCTGTTAGGTTGTTGGGTCATTGTTGTTGTTGTCGTTGTTGATGATGTCGCTGTCGTCGCTGATTGTTCTGTCTTGTAGACTGTCAAGTTCATCAGTCACCGGTCAAGCCTCCAGCCTCACGTCTTGTCTCCGCCCTCACACCACGTCTCCGCCCTCACGCCACGTCTCAAGCCTTCGCCCTCACGCCACGTCCAGCCCCCAGTCACCCAGCTTCAATAAACCTCTTTTGTGCACCTCCCAAAATTGTCTGCATTTGGGTCTCCCACACAATCCTCAACCCTCAACCCTAACATGTTACCAAAAGGAAAGAAAATTAACTTGTGATTGGAAGGTTGCTGGTTCAATCCTCAGGATTTGCAGGAAGAAGCAGTGTAAATGACTCTAATGTCGGTCCATTTCTGAGGGAAAATTTCCCGTGGGCTTTTATTTTGTTAAGGCAATTCTCAGGAGTTGAGGCTTTTATATTGAAGAGCATCCAGTTAAGTTCCTGCACATCTGGCAGGCAGCATTTTGAAGCTCCTGGCTGGAACTGGAACAAGGAACTCTGTGTTTCATTTGTTTGATGTCAATTTATGGGAATCAATGAACTTGATTGAGTGTTGAGATGAAGGCTATGCTAACAGGAGCTTCTCTCACAACTGTTTCTCAGTCTTGTTAGCTTCTCTACCTCACCACGTGAGCACACTATGGGTGAACATGACTAATTTTTGTGGTTCGTTGTTGTGAAGATTGTTTATGTTGCAGATCTGACGTTTAAAAAAAGAGCTAATTTCATTTATCTGTCTTTTAGCACTTGAGGGTTTTTCCTGAAGAAAAGGATGAAACAGACAGTAAATTATGTTAAAATCCTACTGAGTGCTGAACAGATTAAAAAGCTACTGGAAACATCAGTGCACTTCACCTTTGTCTCACCAGGATTGAGCTACAAGCAGCACTGCTGCCTCCCTCATGAACACCACTGAGGTGCCCTTGAGCAAGGCCCTCAGTAGGTGAACTGAGCAGCTTGATTTGGTTTTTGTGAACATTATCAGAGTGATGCTGCAAATGTGAGTCACTCAGGGAGTTTCTTCTGGTTAAATAAATGTTAAAAATGGAATATCATCATTGTCAGAATAATAGAAGAATATTTGTGTTCATGTAAACAGTCAAAGACAACTTGTCCTGGATCTCAGTCACATGACTGTTAGTGTCAATAATGTTACCTGAGCAGGTGATTTCCAGGATGGTGAAACCAGGAGAGTTCCATGATCTCACACACTCCTTCAGTGTTGATGTAGACTGAACACACTCAGAGTCGATGAACCACATGAGTCGTTCTGAGGACTCGTCTCTCTGCTGTGTTGAGACAGCAGAACCACAGTCCAGCCATCTACATATCACAGCTGTTTCCTTCAGGGTCCAGGACCGGTCTGTCTCTGCTTCTCTCCACTCTGCCAGGTGTTTCACCTCCAGTCTACCAGCACAGTGGTTTGCTCCTCCCACCAACCTGACATCATCAGCATCTGAGCAGAGACAAGAGCATCATTAATACATGAATATGCAACAGGACGGAGGAGGACCTGAACCAAAGCTGCACCTGAGCAGATGAGTCCAACTGATTTGCCAGGTGAGCAGGTGTTTCCAGACCCTGAGCGTCCACAGTCCAGGAGGGAAGATTCATGGCCCTCACACTGGAACACCTGAGCCCAGAATGGAGACTCTGCTGGTCCAAAAAGTGCCCCCTCCAGGACTGAAGGTGTCCCACATCTCAGCTCTCCACACAGCACCTCTGCATCCTGCATGTCAAAGTCCTCTTCACACACTGAGGACCACAGCTGGTTAGATTTCACCTCCAGTCTGCCAGAGCAAAGGTCCGACCCGTCCACCAGCCTGACAGACTCTGAAAAAGACAACAAGAGGCAGATTCATGATGAGAATGAATTCATGTCAACATGAACTCACCTGTTCATGCCTCTGACATGTTAACTAGCAAATCCTGTAAATGAGACAGGAAAAAAGATTTCCTAGGAATTTATCCTCCTTGGAAAAATTCATGTGATTGTTGAAACTGGGAAACAATATTCCTGCTCATTTCTCACTGAACCTAATATCCCAGGATTTAATATCCCACATTTCTAAATCAGAGAACTCAACTGGAATCTCTGGTTTACATCAGCATCTTGACCACATAGAGAAGTGAACTTGTGATGGGAGGGTTGTCAGTTCAATCATCAAGAGAGGCAGGAAGAAGGAGTGGAAATGAATCTGATAGGCTGTTATTGGGGTTAAACTCTGTGAGCTTTTATTTTCTTAAGGCCTTTTTTAGTAGAGGCTCCTCACATGTAGGAATCATTCAAAATTTTGAAGCGCCAAGTTGGAATGAGAACAAGGTCTTCTGTCATTGTTCTGTTTGATGCCATGTTCTGTGTTTTGGGTGGGGTTTTTGTATCTGTGTGTTGAGGTAAAGGCTATGCTGACATCAGTCAAGTCAAGTCACTTTTATTTGTATTGAGCCAAATCACAACAAAAGTTATCTCATGACACTTTACAAGTACAGCAGGTCCAGCACCAAACTTCTTCAATGAATCTACACCCAACAATTCTCCATCAGCAGGCACAAAAGCAGTGACAAAAGCCTTCCTTTTAACAGGCAGGAACGTCGAGCAGATCCAGGCTCAACAGGAACGGCCTTCTGCTTTGAATAGCAGGGGGAAAGAGAGCAGGAGAGCAGGACAAGACAGAAAAGGGAGGAAGACAGATAAACAGAAGGAAAGAGAGGGACAGATGTAAAGACAGAGAAAGTGGAAGAGACTGATGGACAGATTGGGACGGGGATTAAAAAGAGTTCTGTGGAAATACAACTTGATATTCGGCTTCAATTCCATACGACAGGACGAGGTCGAGGGTGTGACTGAGACAGTGAGTGGGCTCACCTGCAGACTGATGGAAACCAATGGAGTCTAAAACCATGAGCTTTGGTCACAACTGTTTCTCAGTCTTGTTAGCTTCTCTACCTCACCACATGAGCACACTATGGGTGAACATGACTCATTTTTGTGATTCATTGTTTTGAAGATTGTTCATGTTGCACATCTGACGTTTAAAATTTGTGTTTTTATTAAGAACTGATTTCATTTCATTTATCTGTCTTTTAGCTCTGAAGGTTTATTTCTGAACACAAAAATGAAACAGAGAGACAGTAAATTATGTTAAAATACAACTGAAAGCTGAACAGATTAAAAAGCTACTGGAAACATCAGTACACTTCACCTTTGTCTCACCAGGATTGAGCTACAAGCAGCACTGCTGCCTCCCTCACTACCACCACCATGGGGCCCTTGAGCAAGGCCCTCAGTGGCTGTACTGAGCACCTTGTTTTGGTTTTTGTGAACATTATCAGAGTGGTGCTGCAAATATGAGTCCCTCAGGGAGTTTCCTCTGGTTAAATAAATGTTAAAAATGGGATATCATCATTGTCAGAATAATAGAAGAATATTTGTGTTCATGTAAACAGCCAAAGACAACTTGTCCTGGATCTCAGTCACATGACTGTTAGTGTCAATAATGTTACCTGAGCAGGTGATTTCCAGGATGGTGGAACCAGGAGAGTTCCATGATCTCACACACTCCTTCAGTGTTGATGTAGACTGAACACACTCAGAGTCGATGAACCACACGAGTCGTTCTGAGGACTCGTCTCTCTCCTGTGTTGAGACAGCAGAACCACAGTCCAGCCATCTACATATCACAGCTGTTTCCTTCAGGGTCCAGGACCGGTCTGTCTTTGCTGCTCTCCACTCTCCCAGGTGTTTCACCTCCAGTCTACCAGCACAGTAGTTTGCTCCTCCCACCAACCTGACATCATCAGCATCTGAGCAGAGACAAGAGCATCATTAATACATGAATATGCAACAGGACGGAGGAGGACCTGAACCAAAGCTGCACCTGAGCAGATGAGTCCAACTGATTTGCCAGGTGAGCAGGTGTTTCCAGACCCTGAGCGTCCACAGTCCAGGAGGGAAGATTCATGGCCCTCACACTGGAACACCTGAGTCCAGAATGGAGACTCTGCTGGTCCAAAAAGTGCCCCCTCCAGGACTGAAGGTGTCCCACATCTCAGCTCTCCACACAGCACCTCTGCATCCTGCATGTCAAAGTCCTCTTCACACACTGAGGACCACAGCTGGTTAGATTTCACCTCCAGTCTGCCAGAGCAAAGGTTCGACCCGTCCACCAGCCTGACAGACTCTGAGAAAGACAACAAGAGGCAGATTCATGATGAGAATGAATTCATGTCAACATGAACTCACCTGTTCATGCCTCTGACATGTTAACTAGCAAACCCTGGAAATGAGACAGGAAAACACAGATTTCCAAGGAATTTATCCTGAGAGTGAGAAGGAAAATATAGAATTGGAAGGAATTTATCCTCTTTGAAATAATTCATGTGATTATTGAAGCTGGGAATCATGATTCCTGCTCTTTCCTCCCTAAACCATCTAATATCCCACATGTGGATACCAGAGAACACAACTGGAATCTCTAGTTTACGTTATCATCACCACCATTTTCAGATCCTAGCAGTGGCAGCCTAAAGTTGTGATTCTCAAACTGTGGAAAACCCAAATATCTTTTGGAAAGTTAAACAAGTCAAAATTGTTTTGAAACAATGAATACTATAGAAAAAATAGCAAACAATTTTGAAAGAAAATACATATCTGTATCAATCAAGGATGGTTCCAAGTCTGCTTTCAGACAGGAGGTGGAGCAGCTGGTCCACTGGGGCAGTCTGAACCACCTGGAGCTGAACCTGCTCAAGAATGTGGAGATGACAGTGGACTTCAGGAGAAGCCCACCCACACTCTCCCCCCTCACCATCCTCAACAACACAGTGTCTCCTGAGGACATGTTCAAGTTCCTGGGAACCACAATCTCCAAGAACCTGAAGTCCACCTCTAACATGGACACTGTCCAGAAAAAAAGCTCAGCAGAGGTTGGACTTCCTGTGACAGCTCAGGAAGTTGAACCTGCCACAGGAGCTGCTGATCATCTTCTATACTACAATCATTCAGTCTGTCCTGTTCACAGCCATCACTCTTGGTTTGGATCGGCCACCAAACAAGACAGGATCAGACTGCAACGAACAATCGGGTCAGCAGAGAGAATCATGGGGGCCGACCTACCTGTCATCCAGGACCTTTATCGGTCCAGGGTCAGGAAACGGACAGGCACCATCTCTGCTGACCCATCACAGCCCAGTCACAAACTGTTTGATCCCCTCCCCTCTGGAAGATGCTACAGAGCCCTGGATGCTGAGACCACCAGGCTAAAAACAGTTTCTACCCTCAGGCTTTCAGTCTGATGAACGGGAAATAGTCAGAGTGTCAGGAAATAAAAACAAACATCTGCTACACCAGCAGCTCAATAGCAGGTGATCTGACAGGAGGGAACTGCAAATCACTACAATGGTGATGAAGGAAAAGCCGGCCCTGGTGTTGTTCAGTGTGAAAACCCTGGAAGAGATCGTCATGAGGCCACAGCTCCTGGAGGAGCTGAATGATTCCCAACTCCTGTGTTGTCCTGAGGATGAACTCACGTCACTGCTGCTCGCCTCCACAGAAGAACCAGAGCCAGCGTTTCCCTGATTGATGCTAAGATACAGTCTGATGTGTGTGATTCTACAACTGTCTGGTGTGCGTCTCAGTCAAACAGCAACAGTGTGTTGGCCTACCTGTGCTGGACCCTGAGCAGCACACACTGGGTCTTCTATTGGAACCTGTGCTCAGTGTGTATTGCTATCAAAGGTGATTCCAACAGAGGCTCCAGCTGACTGCTGCATCAGAGCACTGATACCAAAGACACTGCCCAGCTCCTTACTTTCAAATATTCTCAAACACTATTCATAATATAATTTACTGTATTTCATCATTGATCAATGCATCATTTATAGCAGTAATTGGCAACAAGTGGATCTTTTCACTGGAACCTCAGAGTTCACCAGATTGACACACACACTTGAAAACAAGTTCAGATTCATAAAATATTCCAGTGTTTCATGTTTCTCTATGGTTGTCTGATGGTTGGCCTCTGACTCACTCTGACTCTGAGAAAACATGCTGTCCACCTCTGATGCAGCTGAACAGAGGCGCTATGACACTGTTCCATGGTCATCATGGAGGTACTTGCTTCAACAGTTAGACAACCACTGGCCTGAAGGACAGAGAAGTGAACTTGAAACTAAAAGGTTGTTGGTTCAATCCTCAGGACTGGTAGGAGGAAGCAGCCACACTCATTAACACCACCAAGATGCCCTTGAGCAAGGCTCTCAGAGGTGGTACTGAGCAGCTGCTGTTCTATGACTGTGAATGTGATCAGGGTGCTCCTGCAAATGTGAGTCACTCTCAGTGAGTTTCCTTGGACTAAATAAAGGTAAAAAATAAAAACACTGGAGTTTTGTGAATATTTGTGTGCATGTTAAAAAAACAAAGTCACTTGTACTGGATCACAGTAACATGACTGCATTACTGTGTACCAAATCACATACTTCCATACTGCATATGTAAAATTTTCAAACTGAGTATTCTACGCAAAGTATGTACTCAATCGCGCAGTGCGCGTGTTTCGAGGGTGCAGTGCTGTCCCAAACCACATCCTGCCGTGCGGTGCACTCTTCAAAATGATGACGTGATGTCTTCTTCTTCTACACAGATTTGTGACTGGCGAGCACCGCATCAGCATCAGCTAATTACCGCCTCCTTTTGCCTGTGCTTGTTTGTCAATTTCTGAAGCAGTAAAAAAGCAAAATGGAGGGTCATCGCACATTGGTACACCACAATAGGCGCCAACAAAACGATGTCCTCCTTCTACTGGCTGAAGATGCAACTGTCTGTAGAGTTTAATTATGTGATTTATTTAGCACAACATTTTGGTGAGAAGTGATTTTATCTTTTCAAACCCGTGTCCACACAGAATTTCCTACTTGTCCCTGTTATTTCATGTAAAGATGACTCTATACAAGTCAGTGTTGGCCAACTCTCACCACAGCAAGTGTCCACAGTTGCACACTCAAAATCTTAACTGATTGGAGTACGTCATCCGGGAACTTTTGCATTCTCAATTTTTGAAAACTATCCATACGTTTTTCCATTTTCAGTTGAGTAGACTCAAAATTTTAAGTATGCAGTATAGAAGTATGCGATTGAGAAAACACGCAGTGAGAGTCTTCTGGCGAGATGAAGGTTAAAAAAATTGTTATGTTATTGTCAGAATAATAGAGGAATATTTGTGTTCATGTAAACAGCCAAAGACAACTTGTCCTGGATCTCAGTCACATGACTGTTAGTGTCAATAATGTTACCTGAGCAGGTGATTTCCAGGATGGAGGAACCAGAAGAGTTCCATGATCTCACACACTCCTTCAGTGTTGATGTATACTGAACACACTCAGAGTCGATGAACCACATGAGTCGTTCTGAGGACTCGTCTCTCTGCTGTGTTGAGACAGCAGAACCACAGTCCAGCCGTCTACATATCACAGCTGTTTCCTTCAGGGTCCAGGACCAGTCTGTCTCTGCTTCTCTCCACTCTCCCAGGTGTTTCACCTCCAGTCTACCAGCACAGTGGTTTGCTCCTCCCACCAACCTGACATCATCAGCATCTGAGCAGAGACAAGAGCATCATTAATACATGAATATGCAACAGGACGGAGGAGGACCTGAACCAAAGCTCCACCTGAGCAGATGAGTCCAACTGATTTGCCAGGTGAGCAGGTGTTTCCAGACCCTGAGCGTCCACAGTCCAGGAGGGAAGATTCATGGCCCTCACACTGGAACACCTGAGCCCAGAATGGAGACTCTGCTGGTCCAAAAAGTCCAACCTCTAATTGGCCTTCCTGGATGAGTTTTACATTTTACTTTCTACTGCTCACTGCAGGTCCAGTCAAGTGAGAGCACTTTTCCTTCACCTGCCTCAGCATTTTGGGACTCAAAAGTACTGCAATTGGAGGAGGGTGGAGCCGACAGGGAGGGAGAAGAAAATGTGCTTGAGAAGCAGCTAAATACATAAAGACTGATGCTACATTTCGAGGCAGCACCTCTGGTTTGAAGTAAACATACTAGCTTTGTTTATATGTGATCTAACCTCATGTACACAGCAAGTTAATGGTGTGATTCTCATGACACTCCTGCCTAAACTGTATAATACAACATTATTCCACATTTATACTTGGATTCATCTGCACGTTCCAGTTGATTTGCACTTCTGGTTGGATGCTAGCTGCATGTCAGTACTTGTACTCTGAAAAATGACAAATTTGAATCTATAATTGATGTTTAATATACATCATCGAGACTATTTGTAAGTATTCAGTGGAAAATGTTTTTATTGCACCAGGTGAACAAGTGCACCTCCTAAAATTACGAGTGTATATTAGGCCTGTCACAGTAACACGTTATGTTAGTTGATGTATCCCATCAATTTCGTACCTCTTATCTTGTTAAGGGTGCCGGGGGGCTGGAGCCTATCACAGCAGCCTTCCTGTGAGAGGCCAAGTTCAACCTGGACAGGTCACCAGTCCATCACAGGGCCAACACATAGAGACAGACAACCATTCACACTCAAAGCCACACCTACGGACAATTTAGAGTATCAATCAGCCTCGTCCCCTCTTGATGTCTTTGGACTGTGGGAGGAAGCTGGAGTACCAGAGAGAACCCACACAGACACAGGGAGAACATGCAGACTCCACACAGAAAGATCCTGTGCTCAAGTTTGGGCTCAAACCTGGAACCTTTTCACTGTGAGGCAACAGTGCTGACCACTGCACAACCATGTCTCCCAGGATATATTATCCAAGAATTATTTTGATTTATGATATGATTATTGACATTTTAACAATTTTACCACTTCAATAATTATGTACCACCTAATAAATCAAGTGCACACTTTATCTTTGTTCCTGTCATGACTTGAGCTTGGACGAGAACCCAAAGCCACGACTCCCAGGCAAGGTGCCAGATGAAGAAAGTTTATTACTAAAGTACAAATCAAAACCACTCTTATGAGGAAAAAAGCCTAAACTACAAAAACTCAAACTCACTCGACTGAGGAGAACCTGACTAGACAAAGTGACAAAGAAACTCAAAGTTAGATCAGGTAAGGAGCACGGCATGGAAAACAAAACCTGACTAGACAAAGATTCAACAAAAACACAAACTTGATGAGGCATTAAATGACGTAGCACGTTTGGAACTGACGGAAAAGACAAACTCGCACCAGACAAAGAGAAATGCAGACGACATAAACTCATGAGGTGACGGAAACAGGAGGACACAGTCGGGGTGGGGAAGACAATCAGACTGGTGGGAAATCCACCACGGGGAAGTGGAAGTTACCAGAAACTGGGAGGATGGTTAAATTTCAAAATAAAACAGGACGTCATGACACAACATAGACACATGGCAAACAAAGAACACCACTACATGCATGGACATGACAGTTACAAGAGTATTTAAGTCTGTTACATCACCAAAGAGGACCAGTATCATGATGGGTTTATTGAGAAAGGACTCCAAAAAGAAACTGAAATTCCAGACTGGAGTATCAAGACTCTGAGAGGGTCATGTTCACTCAGACCTGGATTAACAACTGTGACATGATGAGTTTCCAGGACCTTTTCAATTACGGTGCTATGAGCCAACTTAAAGGAAATAGAAGGGAGCTGTGCCCCCCCTCCCCCCTCCCCCCTCCCTCAGTGGAGGAGGAGAGGAGCAGGAGACCTGTCACAGGAGAGGAGAGGTGCTGGTGACCAGTAAACCTGCCTCAGTGGTCTTTTCTGGTGTCAAATGCTCACACGTACACACAATTATCACAGTTACTGAGGACAGAAAAATGATGGAGGTCGCACTGGAGAAGAGTTCAAACTGGAGCCAGGAGGCAACGACCATTCCATCATCCATCTTCCAGCATTCCCCTCCAGCACTCACTATCACCCAGAAGTCCATCCTGTTAGACTGGAAACCTCCAAACAACCTCAACATCCTACAGTGGAAGAAGCTGCTGATGAGCAGAAATCCCTGGAAAAATGTCTGCATCCATCAACCATGAAACCACCAACTTCAGTAAAACCTGGTCCACTACCATCAATAAATGAACCTGACCTCCAACCCTCAAAGTGACATTGAACACACAAACACCCAACACATTCAATACACACACACACACACACACACACACACACACACACACACACAAGCTCCACTCACCCTTTATTCTTTTTAAAATGTCTTTATTTGTTCATACATTTATTGTTTTCATTACAATATCATAATCATATTATATTTGATATTATTGTTGCTGTATTAGAAACATTTCTACTGATCGTGGTGATAACAACAAAAGCATTGAAAAGGATACCATTGATTCTGAATAATACAGAATTACTGCATGATGAAATTATTATTATTGTTATTATTATTAATACTCTCACTCAATCAATATTTTGTTCTATTCTATTATTAATAATGTATCATTTCAGACATTATAACTATGTTCTGGTCTCTTTCTCCTCGTCCACTTGCTTGTTTATATATTTTTTGACAGTAGAAATGCTACAAATCCTGTATGAGGAATCACTGCAAGTGGAGGAGGAAAAAAAAGGAACAGCAAACCAGAGATGAACAATTTATCCTCATTCACCATTCTTATTACCAAACACAAGTTATTAATGAAATGTGACACTTCTCTCTCATTATTATAATTATTATTATTATCATTATTATTATTATCACTGTTTTTGTGGCATCACTGTTTTCTGGTTCTCATCACTACTCTTGCTATTATTGTTCTGGCATTAACAACGTTGTTAATGATGACATCACCTTTATATTAATATCACAACTATGGTTATTGTTTTTCTTATTATGGTGATAGTCATTAATTACATATTTCCACTCTTTGTCTCCTATGTGTTTGTTTATTCTTTGCTGTACAAAATTATTGTGGAATTATATTTTATTGATATTTCTGTATGATAGAAACCAGAGGTTCTCAATTACAAATGTTAAAAGGCCTTAAAGTAGGATTTATTTCTCTCCCCATTCATTTATTCTATTTCTTTTTTCAATGATCTTCTTCAGATGTCATTCATCAGCCTACCATGATAGATATTCATCATTCATTATTAATATGATTGAGATACAAAGATAATGAACACAACACACACACCATCAATTTACACACAACACTGACACAATATTAGTCTCAATAATAATGAATTATTGATTTGGTAAAATTATTTTTAGTTTCTTTTTTCCCCCAGATAATTCTTTTAATTTTAGCATTTCAATTCATGAATTAATCTTGTTCATTGTTTCCTCCAATTTCCTGCCTCTCCCTTTCCAGTTTGTCCAGTCCTCTTTAAAGAGAAAACACACAAAATGACTTTCAACCGTCCGATTGCTCAACTACTTGAATAAATGAATAATAAATAAATGAGACAAATATGTCATGAGCAGACGCCCTGACATTGGGTCTGGGGGTTGAACTGGGAGGAGATGGAATAGCGGCTGGTGGCTTCCATCAGCAGCTTCCTCCTTTCGTTTGGTTCCACACCCGACGCTGCTAACTAGTGGCTAGCCAGCCTCAGCTGTGAGCCTCTGCTGCTGATGCTGACTGGTTGCTAGGCAACCAGGTTCCCCCCTCCTCCTTCTCTCTTTGGGACACTCATACATACACACACACACTCACACACACACACACACACACACACACACACACACACACACACACACGTTATCACTTTTTATCTTTTGGTTCGATTGAACCGTTATACCAACGTGTTGCTGATTGATTGATGCATTGTGTTTAATAAACATTTTTAATCATAAGAGAGAAGTCGCAGTGTCTTTTGTGTCCAAAACTGTGGTCACGTGTCTCAGTGATAGGCAGCGCTCTGATCTCACCCTTCTAAGATCAGAGTTGTCCCTGTTTAGTTGATATTACAGAATATTGACTGTTTAGTGGATAAACTCTGTTTGAGACTGACAATTTTTCCAAATTTGGTCAACATTTTAGTTTCCCTGAACTCATCAGGGTGGTGCCCCGATTGATTAATATTCAATATGAATTAGTATTTCATTCAATAATCAAAAATTATATTCATAATTATTGACAATTATAATTTTGACCAAATCGCTCCTCAACGCACAACATTGGCAATAAAGTCTTTTCTGGTTCTAACCCCCCCTCCCCAAACACACACACACACACACACACACACACAAACACACACACACACACACAATTTCTGTAAATGTGGCTTCAGTTTCTTTGATTCTAGTTTCTTATTTCATGGTTCAGTTGTTGACACTCGGTCTTTTCTCAGCGTTCCTGTTATCTTGTCTCTCCTGCTTCATGTAAATTAAAAGAATATTTTTCAAGTTATTCTGAAACTAAGCTGAGACTAGTTAGACTGTGGTGGACCGACACTCTCTGGGTTTAGCAGCAGCTCAGCCACCTCATGTGATTGAACTACTGTGTTTGTACCAGCACACTACAACTGGAGAACAGTCCATTTATTTGACTTCTTGACATACGGAACACAGAACATCAGAGCAGTTGAGGGCCGACTGGAGCAAACAGTGAGGGAGTCAATCCAGAAATGCAGCTGCTGCCTCCAGGACATGAGCCAGTTGATTTGAGCCGTTTCAAACACACGTCTATCTGAACCATGCAGATCAACAACACCTCCAACAGGAAGCCTACCTGAGCTCCACAGCACCAGCAGCACCAGCAGCACCAGCAGCACCCTGCCATCCATGTCCAGTGTCAAGCTCCTCCGATCGTCTGCTACTAGTTTCTTCACTCTTATTTCCTCATCAGGACTCTTAAGTGCAGCTTTTCATGTCCGTGTCAACAGCTCCTGATGTGCTGAAGTGATACAAAGATAAAGCTGAGGGTCGGACACGTCATCCACATCAGAGTTGCGACACTCATGATCTTCTGATCAGATGAGCAGTTTCCTCTCCTTCACTGCTGCAGACGCATCAGATTGTCAGCACCACATCTCCTGTTTCCTGATATAAAACGACACCTACTTCATAAAACAAGCCTGACCAACTTAACACATTTCATGTCAACTGCATTTAACAACACAGAGATGTTTTGTTAAATCCTACTAGAGGTGAATCTCATCCATGATTCTCCAGACATTTTTTAGGACGTCTGACAGTTTCAGCATCTGAGGAGGCAGACGACAGCGTGTCTGAAACAGAGGGTTTCAAAGTGAAGTCCTCAGATAAATTAGCTGAGTTTCACTGGACTGCTAACGAAGGTCAGAGGAGAGAGAGAGAGAATAAAGATAGATGGATAGATCGAACAAGCAGTGTACATAAGAATGAAATTTCATTCCAGAGGCAAAAACACAACACTGCACAACAAAACAGTGAACCCTCCTGAGCACAGGATGAAAGCAAGCTTTTCCCAGGCATTTAATAAAAGTAAAATCTGACAAAATCTCTGATCTGACTTTTAAATCCATTTATCAAAATGACACTTTTACTGACTTCAGGTGATTTCCTTGCTGTCGTTACTTCTCATTTTTAGGGAGTTTCTTGATCGTCACTCAGGACTTCATCCCCCATGTTTGTGAAGGAAACAGGAAAAAAAGACTGAAAACTGACACACATTCCTGGAATATTAATAACAAACCTGCCAGAGGAATCATGAATAGAACATACAGGAAAAAAGTTAATTCACTTTAATGATAGTTTTGAGTGTCAACTCACTGATCCTGGATCAGATTTGAGTTTAAAGGATAAAAGCAACTGGACTTGCTTGAATGTCTTGAAGAGGCTTCATCATCCAGGTACTTCTTATCTTGTAGTAACTGCAGTACTTCAACCTTGAACTTGGTCATGTTCACACATTGTCACCACATATTTCAAAGCAGGGAAACTGAACTGGTGATTTCAGGCCTGTTAAAAGAACCCTGCAAGTGAATGTGTTGGTCAGACCAGCAGATTGAGGGCCAAGTGTTTCCATGTATTTCTGTGTGAGAAGCAGCGTTGCACCACAGGCTTGTATTTTTGTGTCAAATCTACAAATCTTTGTTCAGTCGTACAAGCAGGAGGAAGGGGAGGACATTGGGTGAAAGTGAGAGTCAGAGGCTGATAGAGAGGAGGGGGGAGGCCGGTGGAGACAAACCACAATCATGAGACGTTTATCAGCACAGACGTGCAGCATTTAGAGAGACGACCTGATAGAAACCTTTTTTTGCTCTTAACTTGCTTTTGCTGGTTTACAATGTTAGAGAGAAGAGAGAGAAATTCACAACACTGGACCGGGCTGATACCAGCGGAACCAGAGCTCCGCTCCTCCAACCTAAAATTAACTTGAGGTCACTCGGTGCATTTTGCTGCTTCCTAACTTGATCTTTTGAAACACATCAGCTTCATTGGGAGAGTGAACAAGAAATGAAATGGTCTCCCTACAAGAGTCACCTTCAAGCTGCTGAGGCAACATGGCTGCTGATCTCTGGTCCTTTTGCTTGAAGCACCGTTGCTTCCTTGGCCGGATACAATAACCCAGTACAAACACTAAGTAAGTGCATTGAACAAATCAACCATTGGATGTGCCAGAATTTTCTTCAGCTGAACAAAGTTAAAACTGAAGTCATTGTTTTTGGAGTTGAAGAAGAGCGATTAAAAGTCAGAGCTCAGCTTCAATCAGTAATGTTAAAAGCACAAACCAAACCAGAAATCTTGGTGTAGTCATGGACGCAGACCTGAATCTTAACAGCCACATAAAGACAATTACAAAGTCAGCCTACTATCACCTGAAGAACATATCAAGGGTTAAAGGACTGATGTCCCAACAGGATTTGAAAAAAGCTTGTCCATGCGTTTATCTTCAATAAACTCGACTCCTGTAAAAGTGTCTTCACAGGTCTCCCTAAAAAATCCATCAGACAGCTCCAACTGACTCAGAATGCTGCTGCTCGAGTCCACACGAAGACCAGGAAAGTAGATCATATCACTCCAGTTCTCAGGTCTTTACACTGGCTTCCTGTCTGCCAAAGAATTGATTTTAAAAGACTACTGCTGGTTTATAAAGCACTGAATGGTTTAGGACCAAAATTCATTTCTGATCTGCTGGTACGTTTTGAACCATCCAGACCTCTCAGGTCGTCAGGAACAGGTCTGCTTTCTGTCCCCAGAGTCAGAACCAAACGCGGAGAAGCAGCATTTAGTTTCTACGCTCCACATATCTGGAACAAACTCCCAGAAAACTGTAGGTCTGCTGAAACTCTCAGTTCTTTTCAATCACAGCTAAAAACCCATATGTTTACCGTGGCCTATTATTAAATCAAACTTGAGGCCTCTGATCAGTATCTCACACTGCACTGTAACTTCTATCTGCCTGTTTAGCTTCTATCTCTAACTTTACTTAAGCTGCAATGTAACTCTTCTAATTGTGTTGAATGTCTTTCTCTGTCTTTACTTTCTCTAATTATGTTGAATGTCTTTTTATGTTTGTTTTATGTAAAGCACGTTGAATTGTCCTGTTGCTGAAATGTGCCGTACAAACAAACTTGCCTTGCCTTGCCTTGCCTCACTGTTCTGTGTTTGTTCTGCTCAGTGGAGGAAGGAACGAAGGACTGGAGCTCTAAGTTTTTCTGTTCCTACATCAGTGAACACACTTTCTGTGCTGAGAAGGAACCAAAGCTACTAAGGAGGATTACAGAGTTTGTCCTTGCAGGAGTCAGTGACTTAATAGTGTCTAACAAAGGGTTGAATCTGAATGTGACAGTTCCCCTTCAACTTGGGGCCATGGCAGAGTGAACCAAGAACACTGGCAATGGGGGTGAGAGTGGAGCCAACGATGGATTCACAGTTCATCACCTCCACCATAATGTGGACCACCTTTCCTGTATCCAGTTTCAACCTCTAAAGAACTCATTCCCTGACCGGGAATAAACCCGGGCCGCGGCGGTGAAAGCGCCAAATCCTAGCCACTAGACCATCAGGGACCACACAGAGCTCTCCAACAACAGAGATGATACACAATGACTGTGGTCTCAGTTGAGCTGAGCCACTCAGACACAGTCACCCATTCAAGCTGGGCCTGATACCACACTTCAGTACAGACAGAGAGAAAGAAGACACACGGGATCCTTTGAAGAAAATGCAATAAAGACAGGAAGCCCCCATCACATCGTCAGTGTTTCAGTGACTGGCATTGTGAAGAGACTGAGACAAAGTCACGTTATGAATGGAGGGCTGAGTTGGAGCAGAGAGGGGGCAAGATCCTGGGGGTGGACTGTCTTTGGGAAGCTGAGGTGTCTGGTGGTCTTGGTGGACCCTCTGTAGCTCAACTGAGACCACCAGAGTCAGTGTGACTGTAAGCCTTCAAAGCCAGCATGAAGGAGCTGGTTTTATCTTTGAAGGGGAAATCACACACACAGCTACTCTCAGTTCCCAAATGTGTGTGTCCTCACTCCTCCGTCCTCCTGCTGCCCTCAGAATACAGACACAATTCAACCTGGTAGGTCTGGTGCATAGAAGTGCTCCTGAAAAGATTTGTGTCAGCCCACAGCTGGCTGTTCTTACCTGGAACCTCAAGATGAAACTGCTTCCACAGATTGGAAATGAATCTGATGTTGACTTTTGGACAAATCACCTGTTCATCAGTTCAACCATCACTTCCATCCATTTTCTACTTCTTATCTTATGATAGAAAGGAGTCTATCTGCTGTGTGACGGAGGCAGTTACTGTGAGCTGCTGCATGTCTCAGCTGTGTGTGTGTGTGTGTGTGTGTGTGTGTGTGTGTGTGTGTGTGTGTGTGTGTGTGTGTGTCAGTGACGTGCGGTCAGGGGAGGCAAGTGAGGCTTTGGAAAGATACTACAAAATTTTATATACATGATTATATACACTACTTTTTCAATTAGAATGTGGATCAGATCAGCTGATTTCAGTGTGAAGTCCATCCCTCCATCCACTTTCTATTCTTATCCTTTAAGGGTCACGGGGGGGGGGGCGATCCCAGGTGACATTGGACAAGAGGCAGGGTTCACCCTGGACAGGTCACCAGTCCATCAGGAGAAATGAGGTGGTCGGTATCATGCAACCTAAACTAAAAGATTAGTCAGATCAAATTCAGGTTAAAGCAAGAGTCTCCAGATCAAAGTCAGAATTCCTGATGATGTCATCAGGACTTTGACAGTACCTAAAATTCTGTCTTTGATCTCAGGAGGACATGAAAGAAACACAATTGAGGAAAGTATAAGAGAGCACATTCAGCTTCATCAGAAACACTTGAACTGTTGAACAGTAGAATTTGTTTGAAACAGTTTACCACACTGAGTGACAGGATTGAAGAGGGAAGATTTTTCTACTTTAAATTTAATTCTAACTTCAAAGTCAAGTCAAGTCAAGTCAATTTTATTTATAAATGCCAAATCACAACAGAAGTTATCACATGACACTTTACAAGTTTATCTACTGAGATCGGTACCCTGGAAGGTATCACCTTGGCCCCCAGCACGACCCTAAGGAACCTTGGAGTTCTCTTTGATGAGGATCTGTCCTTTAATGCCCACATTAAGCAAATTTCTAGGACTGCTTTCTTTCATTTGTGAAACATTGCTGAGATCAGACACATCCTGTCTCAAAAAGATGCAGAAAAACTAGTCCATGCCTTTGTCTGCCTTTTGCCTTGCCTTTGAGAATTCAAAATTCTCCTTCTAACATACAAAGTCCTCAACAGTCAGGCTCCTTCATACCTGACAGAGCTCCTAGTCCCCTATTATTCAGCTAGAACCCTTCGCTCCCAGGATGCAGGGTTACTGGTGGTTCCTAGAGTTCTAAAAGTACACTGGGAGCCAGAGCCTTCAGCTATCAGGCTCCCCTCCTGTGGAACCGTCTCCCAGTTTCGGTCCAGGATGCAGACACCCTCTCGACCTAGAAGAACAGACTAAAGACCTTCCTTTTTGATCAGGCTCATAGTTAGGCTGCTTAGGCTGGCCCTTAGATATGCTGCTATAGGCTTAGGCTGCTGGGGGATCTCCCATGGTGCACTGGGCTTCTCTCTCCTCCTCTCTGTCCTCCTGTATGTGTCATACATAAATCATACTCATACGTATTACGAACTCGTCTCCTTTTCCGGAGCCTGAGTTTATTGACCGATTGACTGAAAACGAGCAAACATAATAGGGTCTTCGCCTGAAGTACCTTCAGGCTCAGGCCCTAACAAATCATGTCAGAGATGTGTTCTAACACCCCTCAGTAATGGTCAGGAAACACAACAACCTTTTGTTTATTTCTATGATTTTCTTGAGGTTCATTTTACCATTTTTTTAACTGAAATCGAGGGTTTACTGACTACAAAAAGGTCCAGAGGCCCACAACAAAATATTCAAATCAATATTTCCATGGATAAGGAAGCCTAACAAGGAAACCAAGAGATGGGAAACAACTTGGATGATAGAAAATTGTTTTTAGTTTATTTGAAAGCTGATTGAAGACGTGGGTCAAAACCGACCTGTTCACATAAGAGATGGGAACAGAAAGCTAACACAAGAGGAAGGTTGAAGCTATGAAAAAGGAGTTTGATAAAAATCTTGAACTGACAGTAGAAATATCCTTTTGTATGTTTACCTTTGTTGACAGAAGTCACTTTAGCTTGGCAGTGAAAAGAATCTCTGCTAGCTTGACAAATAAGTGGCACAAACTGGGTTCAAGCTGGACTTTGGACACTGGTATCTGCAACAACTCCCATCAACTCCTAATCTAGCATCTCTGCTGTGCTCAAACTATTTTACAGAACATTTGACAGACCTGTGGAGCAGTGAGGACAGACATGAGTTGATCCACTGAAGCACCATTTTCCCCTGCCACTGAGGTCACCAACATGAGCTGGAGTTGGGAATCTTGAACTGAACCTGGTATCACAGCGACACCTACTGCTGCTAAATGGAACAACAACATTGAACCCAAGTACAGGATTGGAGGGAGACTGATGGTCGCTGTTTGGGTTTTTGAAGAACAAGGAGGGCTTTGGTTCAAGCTGGATTCTCAGAGACTATTTCCCCAACCTCTACATTGGCATCTACACTGTCATCCAGTCAGGTGACTGAAGTCATCCAGTCATGTGACTGAAGTCATCCATTCATGTCAGTGATGTCACTTGGCAGGACTGTCATTGCCATCACATTTTAGAAAAGAACCCAGACTCCACATTTCCTCCTATCTATTATTGTGTCCCATCCTCCTGGTCCTTACTCTGAATTCTCAGAGTTTATATCCAGTTCATTTCTCAAAACAGATGAAGTCATGAGTGTTGATAAATTTCCTTTTCTCCACTGATTATATGTCAAGGTTTGTGTGTGGGGGTGGAGCCTATCCAAGCAGCCTTCGGACAAGAGGCGGGGTTCATCCTGGATGTGTCACCAGTCCATCACAGGGCCAACACATAGAGACAGACAACCATTCACACTCACAGCCACACCGACAGTCAATTTAGAGTATCAATCAGCCTCGTCCCCTCTTGATGTCTTTGGACTGTGGGAGGAAGCTGGAGTACCAGAGAGAACCCACACAGACACAGGGAGAACATGCAGACTCCACACAGCTGGGGCTCGAATCTGGAACCTTCTTGCTGTGAGGCCACAGTGCTGACCACTGCACCATTGTGTCCCCTGAAAATGCCACCAGATCGTTTGGATTTCCTTTAAAATGAACTACACATGAACATGAAGAGGTTTTCACAGGGCTGGTGGTGCAATGGATAGCGTGACTGACTACTGTCAGAATATTCTAGGTTCAACTCCTGGCTCGCTCACTTAAAACTTTATACTGAGAAGCTTTCACACCTGAAGTGTGAACCACTGCTAAAAGTCACTGAAATCCTCCAAGGTTTCCTCCTTGTCTGCTGTAAACATGAACACATGCATGGATCCTGCTACCTCTCACATGTTAAGCTGGCACTTGACAGTGACAGCAGGAGAACAAAAGAGCTTGGTTCTAACGTTACTTGACAGCACTTTTTAGGGCCTGAGCCAGAAGGAACTTCTGGCAAAGACTCCATTATTTTTCCACTTTTTTTTCTTCTTGCAATCAACACTGCCCAGAGTTGATCTGCAGGAAATAAGACTCATACAATTGATGCAGTTTGGTCAGACGGTGCAGACACACTTGACACCCAGAGAGGTGAGCAGGTTTTGGACCAAGTTGAAACTTGTCAAGTATTTGAGACAGAAAATGACAGAAAGCTGTGGCTGTGTTCTGGTTCTGCTTGTTTCAGATTTATTCCCCTCCCAGTAATGTCTTATTTCCAGCTCTGCTCTCCCTCAACTACTGTTTAGTGTCATGTTTATTTTGCTGACTACTTCATTGACATGTGGTAAAAATGTCTTGTGTTTCCTGAAATTAACTGAGTGCTGCTCAGTAAAGTTGACATGACTTGAGATTGTATTCCTGCTTGGTCCATTTCAACATTCTTATCCTTCCTATAATTGGAAATAAAGTTTCAGTCAGGGCTGTACTTGATTAGTACTGCATATAGTACACATCAGTCACTGCCATTACACAGTGGAATGGAAGTTGAAATACTGTTTACCAGCAAGATGAAAACTGTTGTGGTATTTGACAATTCTATTGTTTCTGAATGAAAATCATGTGAAGGAGAATCATGGAGACATCCTAAAAATGGCTGAGGTCTGCTGAGCTGCAGCAGGTCTGAGCTGCTTTTGATGCCCAGATGATGAGGAGGCAGTGAATGTTGGGTTTGGTGGAGCTGAAAAAATGCTGCAGGTGTTGAGAGGTCTGCTGGAGTCCAGGACTTCCTCTCCAGTTCTCAGCTTCTCCCTGCAGTTCCCACAAACACCACAACAGTCCTGGAACCCCTGCAGATGGTGGAGGAACATGATGACCCCGATGCACCATCAGGGCATCAAAAAGCAGTCCTGATGATCAAAAAGGTCCTTCCACTCATTCAGGGTCAACTCTAGAAGAAGCTTCTGTAACAGATGAGCAAACACACTCAACTAGAAATCATGATTTAAACACAATGTTGATTTTTACAATTTCCTTCAATGTTTTAAAAACCATCAAAGTAGACAGAAGCCCAGATGGTCCAAACCTGTTTCCTGTCTCCTGCCATTGTGGAGAGCCTCTGTTCTGTCCTGCTGCTGTCCAGTTGTCTCTACTGAGCTCCTCTGCTGGTTCCACCTTGAAGAGGGAACATCAACCTTTGATCTCAGAGTTTTGTGTTTGATTTTAGAATTCTTTCTTTGATCTCATCTGAGACAAAGAAATGGAAGCTCAATCTGCTGTTGAGGAGGCCGTGATCGTATAGTGGTTAGTACTCTGTGTTGTGGCCTCAGCAACCCTGGTTTGACTCCGGGTCACGGCAGCATGAGACAAATTTCTTGTGTGTATTGATGGACACAAACCAAGCAGAATTTTCCCACAATGCAATAGGGCGGTGTTTGGTCAGTGTTGAGCAGGCGTCAGTCTGACAATGATGTCATATTATTTTGGTATCACTTGACCAGACCCAAAAGTAGGCTCCAGGTATCAGTTTCTTCTCAATGCTAATGTCTGCGAGCTTAGTCTGCTACTTTGATGGCTCTGACTACAAAAAGGTCCAGACACCTGGATATGGTGGTTCCTCCCTAAACGTAGATTCTGTCAGCTCATGTTTTGAAATCAACTCACCATGAACACAAGTAGATTTCAATGGACTGCAAATGTGTCTCATTTAATGGTAAACATGTCAAATATAAATTCCATCACCTGAGGAGGTCTGCTGCTGGAATTAAGCTCCAGATATTCACAAGATATTTTATATCTTAAAATAAAGCATTTTTATATTTGATTTATTGTTCATTAGCCTGCTTCATGTGGTGTGATATTATGTGTCCTATATTGAATCGAACTTTGTAAACGATCGTCCCTGAGGATGTTGAATGATGTCAAAAAAGTGTTCTCTCAGCTCTCCTTTCCTCTAAATAGAGGAGTCTCTGCTGAGGTCGTTCCCTGTCAGAGTCCTGACGTCTATTCAGATGCACCGAGAGACTCAGGCAAACAGAAGACAAGGGCAAGTGAAGTAACCTGAAAATGAGAGGGAAGGTTCGACATCAAACTAAAACAGGAAGAACAGGACACAAATGGGATATCAAAATAAGAGAGACCATGAGACATGACCCCCCAGTTCCTGCTGCTTCCAGCTCTTCATATCGAGCCCCTCGTACAGTGGTTGAGAGAGACCACAAATATTAAGGGTGTCTACATAAATGGAGAAGAACACAAGGTGGCGCTGGACGCTGATGATGTTTTAACATATTGAAGTGAGCCCCCTAACACAGGACCTGCATTAATAAAACTCTTTGAAACACTGGGAAGCTCTGCTGGATATAAATTCTCCATTCTAAAACACAGGTTCTGACCTTTAATCACTCACCTCCAGAACACATGGAGGAAACCCTCCACCTGGATTGGGGCCAGAACTCCTTGAAGATGATAGAAGAAGATGGAACTCCATTTCCTTTCTGAGTCTGAGTCACAGGGTTGATAGAGTAAAAACAAATGTCCTACCACAAGATCTCTTTCTAGTTCCAGGACCAACTGGAGAAATTGCCTTCAAAACCGTTTCTGAATTGAACAAAATGCTTTCCAGATTTATCTTGCAGGGGAAGAAACCCAGGCTCAAATTTAAACCACGACATGAATGAGCCCCAGTTCCTGCTGTACTGGCCCATCAAAATCTGGAAAAATGTTTCCGTAAAGTCCAAATCTCAATGAATAATTTGGAATGTTAACAGGAGAATATCACTACAAGTCATTTAATGATGTGCTTTTAATCCTGGGTTCAAGCCTCATGAAATGAACCCTAGATTTAAATCCTGGGTTCAAAGAGAGTAACAACTTTCTACTCACTTGTGGAAAATGGAAATGTAAAAGATTTGAAACCCTGAGAAGAGAATATCACTGAGAAAGTCTGACTTTTTAGAATCCTCTTAGGTGAGCAATTATTTTAGAACACGACATCAGAAATGAAACAGACTTTAATGATCCAATGCTGAAAATATTTTTGGCTGCCCATCAAGAAACAAGAAAAACCTCATATCGTATGTTGTTTTCCATTTGACCTGATTCTTGGTTGACAACTAACTGGCTCATTGGCTTTCTTGATGGAACAACAAAAGCAAAAGTTGAAGACTTTGAATATCCAGGCCTCTTGCGTGATTCTCAGCTGTCATTTAAATTTCACATGAACTCAGTGTCCAAGCAAATATCTGGTTGGCTAAAATGACTTTTGTCGTTCTGTTGACTTTTTCCATGAGACGTCTGGAAAAGTATTATAACACAGTTCATGTTCCCAATGTTGGACTACGCTGGTGGTTTCTATGGGAACACTGGTGACGGCCCCAGGCCTGGGTCCTATGCAGCGTTGTGTGTGCAGGGTCCTGTTGGTGGGTGTGTTTGTGTCTTTGCAGGTTTGACGTCCTCAACAGTCAGGTTCCTTCATACCTGACAGAGCTCACAGGTGAACCCTGCCTCTCGCCCGTAGATGCTGGGATAGGCTCCAGCCCCCCTGCAACCATTAATGTGGGTGTTTTGTTAATTGCATGCCACATGAAATTATTATTGGTCACTTTTCTAGCAACAGTCTCACAGTGGCAAGACAAGAACACTTCTACTTTTGATGATGACAGTTTGTTCAACACTAAACTTCATCCAGTACCATGTTGTCAAACACTGGAACATCGACAGCACCTGAACAGGGACCTGAACCCTGGACCCTCAGATTAAAAGTCTGATGCTCTACCGTCTGAGCTACTCAGGCTCTTTCTACAGCATTTAGACAGGAAAAGAAATGCCTGTGAAGGTCAAACTGCTGCTTTCTTGACTTGTTCAATCCTCCATGTTAAAGTCCACCATGCTTTTGATTGACACTGATTCTCTGTGGCAAAATCCAACAAGAGGCTCCAAAAATGTCTTGAATGTCATAAGAATGCACAGGACAAGATGTTCGTTTCCTTCATGTCTGCAGTTCCTCCACTGGAAAGTAAAGTCAATGCTGTTCCTCTGCTGAAACCTGGGATCGGACCAGGGACCTTTAGATCTTCAGTCTAACGCTCTCCCAACTGAGCTGTTTCAGCTCTGAGTGAGGGCCCTGCTTCTCTCATTTTATAATCTCTTCCACTCTCACTAGACCTGAGAGAGGATTTGAGCTTCTGAAGTCATGACACATTGAACAGTTCGACAGGACCATTTTTGATGAATGTCTGAATCACACAAGCCTTTTTTGTTTGTCTTCTTCCCAGTTGCCTCAACATTGTGTGAGCCAATAATTCCACATCTGTACCAGACAAACCTCTGGTTGGTGGGTTTTCTGGATCTTTCTGTTCTAACAGTGTCTTTTGTCTTAATTATGCCACTTTCACATGATACAAACACAAAATGAAAAGCAGAACAAGCCAGAACCCAAAATATGGATTTGCAAGGTCAAACAAACAACAACCAGTCAAGCAAATCAAACCAACAGAAACCAACTACTGGTTCAAAACCAGTAAAAAACAAAAACAGAGGAAAAGTCTCTGTGTGCAAGAACATGCATGTGTGTGTGTGTGTGTGTGTGTGTGTGTGTGTTTAGATGCGTGTGTGTCAAAAACTGACAACATGAGCCAACAGTGGTGGTGTCTGTCAAAGAGGTGGAGCTCTGTCCTTCACCTGCAAGATTTCAGCAGGCAGCTCAGGTCCAGTTTTCTTCACTGTGCCACCATGATAAGTTTCCTCCTGAGAAGTTCTTGTCCAAGGTCATAGCTGGTAAAAGAATTGTCACAGTGATACTGGGACCCTGCAGTCCAGTCGTCATATCCAGGACCACACTGGACATGGCCGTCTTTGTTTGTTTTGTTCTTGTGCAACGTGAGAGAACGTGACAGACCATTTTATACCAAAGACAGGCTCTGTGTGTGTGTGTGTGTGACCATGTTAAATTCTTTTAAATAAATGTGTTTCAACCTGCTATTATTTGTATGCTGTATGATTTCTGAAAACCAAGACTAACTAAGCGCGCTGACCGATTGAGCCACAGAGACTCTGAGTCTCCTGCTTTTCATGAAGAGTTTTCAGGCTAATTTCAGAGTGTGAGGTCCACACTGCACATTTGAGGGAACATGAGGGACAGATGAGAGTCTGACTGTCATGGCGAAAGCCTTCAGCACTAGAACTGAAACAGCCCCCACAATCTTAACCACCCCAGACCAAACATCATCGTCCAGCCTCCAACCAGAGGTCCATCAGTTATCATGGGAGCCACGTGTGGAGTCTGGATTCTTTTCTAGAATGAGACGGCAATGACAGTCCTGCCAAGTGACATCACTGACATGAATGGATGACTTCAGTGCATCCAATTACCAAGTGCACTGCAGCAGTCCTTGTTGCTGTCTGCTGTTGTGTCACAGCAAAGTCTCTGGTGCTGGGATGAGGTCATGGAGACGATCTGGGACCAGTCCTGATGTTAAATGGACAAAATGTGTCAACTTGAAATAAAATTGGAAACCTATTTGAAGCCTTATTTTGTGTTTGATGGACATTTTTTAAATCTCTAATGACTTGTTTTAACTGAACCTACTGGATCCTGTGGTGCCTGATGAGGAGACAACTTGCAACTCTCTTCTGGCAGGCCTCCCTGCATGCTCATTCAAGCCTCTGCAGATGATCCAGAATGCAGCAGCACGCCTGGTGCTTCCAGCCCAGCGCTGCTCCAAATCTCTAGCCAGACTCTTCTCTTCTGTTGTTCCCAAATGGTGGAACAAACTACCCAACTCTGTGTGTTCTGCTGAGTCCCTTTCTACTTTTAAGAGACAATTGAAGACTCAATTGTTCAGAGAGCACCGAGGCACTTGACCTGACTCTTCTCCTCTTTGTGCTGTGGGGTAGAATAAGTCAGAGGGTCCAAGACCCAGCACTTAGTGATTATGTAGCACTAACTGTGTTGTGTGATGTTGTATGTCTGTCAAAAAAAAGAAAAAAAAAAAGGGAGGGGGGGGCGACACTTCTTCTGCCACTAGATGGCGGTACCTGTGACCAAATCACAACTGAAGCACTTTTTCGCTTCCTATGGACTTTTCCTTAATTAAGTCTAAATTCTTGCTTGTGTTGTACGTCACTTTGGACAAAAGCGTCTGCTAAATGAAATTGTAGAATTGTAGAATTGTAGAACTTGGGTACAAAGTTGAAGAGGAGGGTTTTTGGAGGGGAGGGGATTTTTTTTCCAGTGTTGTCAATCAAAATAACTACAACTACATGATAGAATTTCTCAAAATGTCCTGACTAAGATGGATTCCAAACCAAATCAGCTGTCACAAGGGAAAGTCTGCATGTAAACACACACACACACACACACACACACACACACACACACACACACACACACACACACACACACCAACTGACATTCCCAGGGACTAAACCAAACCAATTCCTACTTAACCCTAAGCTCCACCTCAGTTCCAGATGAAACTGGTTGAACATGGAACCGTCCCACTTGGAACATTTCCATCACCTTCACCACCACTGGAGTATCAACAAAGATTTTGGTCAACACCAGAATGGTTGAGACAAGACAACATGCTACCAATCCTCTCTCTCTCCCTCATCATCAGCTGCTACAGCCCTTGAAAGAAAACCTTTGACACATGGACCTACAGTAGGAGCAGATGTTGTCTCCTCTGGAACAGCAGTTTAACGTTGTTGGCAGGACTCAAACCTGCGCGGGGAGACCCCAATGGATTTCTAGTCTGTCGCCTTAACCACTCGGCCACAACAACAACACTCCCACACACATGAGTAGAGGACTGATATTCAACAATTTATCTTCATCAAAGCACAGTAGATTTTTTTAATCTTCTCACAAACACAAACTATTTGTGTGTGTGTGTGTGTGTGTGTGTGTGTGTGTGTGTTGTTTACCAGCAAGCTGAAAACTGTTGTGGTTTTTGACAATTCTATTGTTTCTGAATGAAAATCATGTGAAGGGACTTCCGGTGACGCCATGATGTAGAAGACACGAGGGAGAATTGCTCCGAGAGAAAACTTATGTAAAAATAGCTCTTTAACGTGATATTAGCAGCAGAAAGGGGTCGAGGACGCGGATAATCAGAGACTAAAGATAAGAGAAATAAAATGGACAAAAAAGGGAAGTCAGCTAAGAAAGAAAATGCGAATGATACAGGCGCCGGCGGAGCGCCGCACCGGGGATGGCGATGTCCGGAGACGAGGTATCGATGATATTAGCGGCGCTCCGTAAACTACGCCAAGAACATGCAGACGCGGTGACGGAAAACAAAGGAGCCTTAGCAAGACTAGAAGCTAAAATAGCTGAAATGGGGGAGAAAATGGCTCAGTTGGAGCAGCGGTCAGATGAGATGGAAGAGAGGATTAACGACACGGAAGGCCGGACGGCGAGGCTGGAAAGAATGGTCACTTTACTACTTCAACACGAGGCAAGGCTGTCCGCGAAATGCGAGGACTTGGAATCAAGATCAAGAAGAAACAACATAAGAATACACGGAATCCCAGAGGGTGCTGAGAAAAACGACACCATAGGATTTGTGACTCATTTTATTCAGTCCTCAATGAACTTCCCTGATAAAATGGCGGTTCATTTCGAGAGAGCGCACCGATCACTGACTACGAAGCCGAGAGAAAACACGGCCCCCCCGCGAGCAATAATTGTTCGCTTCCTCAACTACAGGGTGAAAGAACGGCTGATTCAAGAAGCATGGAAGAAAAAGCTCACGTATGAGGGACGTAACGTCTACTTTAACCAGGATTACACAAATGAAGTACAAAAAAAGAGGAAACAAGTAAGGGAAGTTATAAAGAAACTGAAGGAGAAGAACGTGAAGGCACAATCTCCATATCCTGCACAGCTGAAAGTCTTTCTGGAAGACGGGACAAAGACGTTTGCCACATTAATGGATGCTGCACCCATGCTGAGGAATATGGGGATTCAGGTGGAGGAGGAGGACGAGACCGAGAGACTACAGAGAGTGATGGCGCAAGGCAGCTGGACCATAATGACGGGACAGAGGGGGAGAAGACAGCAGCCAAACATCACAGAGACGGATCTACGGGCCCTTATCAAGTGAAGTATTTCATACGAAGAGGATGCCCTGAAATATACATGATCAATAAAAGTGTCTGTTAAAAAGGACATACACGAAGACAAATGGAGCTGGTTAAGAGGTAATTTACTACTTATAAAAAAAAAAAAAAAAAACAACAGACAAAATATTGTTTTGGTTCTATTTTGGAGCAAAATCACTGCTTTTGTGGAGCAAATGGCAACTTTACACAACATCCGAGAAGTTGCAAGTGCACATAGTGCGAACCACCAGAGGGCCTTCATCACAACTCTCTGGTCAGGGGACAGTTGGGAGTCTTGTTTTTCTTGTTTTTCTTGTTATTGTGTATTCGTTCTTGAGGAGATGCAGACTTGTCTTTTTCGCTGTGCTACTTTTTGCACAGTTATATTAGTTAATAAGAGATGTAAAGTTACTGGGTTTCCACTTAAACAAATATGAGTAGGCTAAACCTTGTGTCATATAATGTCCATGGGTTGAATCACCCCATAAAGAGAAAGAAAATACTGAGTCAATTGAAAAAAATGCAATGTTCAATAGCTTTGATACAAGAAACACATCTGGATGACAACGAATGTAACAAAGTGAAAAGGGAATGGGTAAACCAAGTATTTCATGCTTCTTTTGGAAAAAGAAGGGGAGTAGCCATATTAATAAATAAATCCCTGCAATTTCATACAGAGAAAGTGATAAAAGATCATCTGGGAAGATATATAATGATGGTTGGTTCCATAAGCGATATGACAATATCCATACTAAATGTTTATGCCCCAAATGAGGAAAATGCGGCATTCTTTAAAAATATAGCCAACGTAATTGCCAACAATGGGAAAGGGATGATAGTGATTGGGGGTGATTTTAACACAGTGCAGAATGGTAAGCTGGATAGATTGCCTCCAGAACAGGGACCAAGTGCAAAAAAATCTAAGGTACTAAATAATGTCATAAGAGAGCGAGGTCTTACTGATCCATGGAGAAGAAATAACCCTAGAGGGAAGGATTTGACTTTTTACTCAAACCCACACGGGAGTTATTCAAGGATAGATTTTTTCTGCGTTTCACAACAACATATGCATAAAGTGCTGGACTGTGGCACAGACACCATCACTATAAGTGATCATGCTCCTATTATGCCAACGGTAGATATGGGTAATGAATCTTTTTTCAAATACTGGAGACTTCATGTATCTCTGTTATCAGATGAGAGTGTGGTAAAGGAACTAAAACAAAATTTAAAGGAATACTTTCAAACTAATGACAATGGGGAAGTTTCACCTGCAATTTTATGGGACGGGGGGAAGGCAGTTATTAGAGGGAAAATAATAGAGATATCTTCCAGAATGAGAAAGGCCCGATTAAAGCAACAAAATATGTTAGAGAATAAAATTAGAGAGTTGGAATTGGAACACAAAAGAACATCAAGTAACTCAACACTTATCGAACTGAAAAAAATCAAACAACGGCTCGATGAACTATTAACTTACAAAGCAGAGGGGGCTTTAAGGTTTACGAATCAGAGATATTATGAGATGGGGAATAGAGCCAGCAGATTATTAGCATTTCAACTTAGAAAAGCCCAGGCAAAGAGGACGATAAATAAAATAAGACATCCTATCTCTAAAAAATATATGATAAAGCCAACGGAGATAGCAGCAGCCTTTGCAGAATATGATAAAAATCTATATGATGACCCTGACTCGCAATCACTAGAAAATAAAACACTGGCATTCCTCAAAAGATTGCACTTACCGTCATTATTAACAGAGGAGGCATCTGAAATGGTTAGGCCAATCTCAGTACAGGAAATAGCTCATACAATTAAGGTACTTAAAAATAATAAATCCCCTGGCACGGATGGGCTCTCGGGAGAATTTGATAAGTGTTTTGCGAAGGAGATTACACCAGCCCTTTTCAAAGGATTTAATTATGCCCTGACATCAGGTGACCCAGCAACATCTTGGTCAGAAGCCATTATCTCAGTCATACATAAAGAAGGAAAGGACCCAACCACATGTGAAGGATACAGGCCTGTCAGCTTGTTATGTAGTGATCTGAAGATATTGACTCATATTTTAGCACATAGGATACAGATATATATAACAAAATTAATCAAACCAGATCAGACAGGGTTCATCCCTGGTAGACAAGGAGCTAACAATATTAGGAGAACATTAAATCTTATATCATGTACTAAAAACAACAGACAGCCCGCTTTGATGCTCAGTTTAGATGCACAAAAGGCATTTGACCGGGTAAAATGGAGCTTCCTATATCGGACATTAGAAGTTTTTGGGTTTCATTCAACATTTATAGATTGGGTAAAATTGGTTTATAAAAACCCCAAATCACAGATTAGAGTTAACGGATGCTGTTCAGATTTCTTTCCCCTCAAAAGAGGGGTCAGACAAGGGGATTGTCTGAGTCCATTGCTGTTGGCATTAAGTACTGAACCATTAGCCGAATCAATAAGACAAAATAAGGATATTAAGGGAATAAGAGATGAAGGGGGAGTGGAGCATAAAATATCTTTATTTGCTGACGATATATGAACATATCTAAGTGAACCCTCCTTAACTATACCAGCTTTATTGAACAATCTGAATGAATATGGAGAATTATCAGGTTATTTAACTAATGAATCTAAGTCAGTAGCAATGATGCTTTCAGGCAAATATCCAACTGAATTAGAGGGAAAGTTCAATTTCAAATGGACCACCACAGGGTTTAGATATCTTGGCATCATTATTACTCCCATTATATCACAGCTATTTAAAGAAAATTATGGAAAACTGATTACAGAAATAAAGAAGGATTTGGCCAGATGGGAGATATTGCCCCTGTCGATGGTGGGAAGAATCGAAACAGTGAGAATGAACATTGTACCCAGATTGTTGTTTCTGTTCGAGTCACTGCCAATTATGGTCTCTAGTTCAACTTTTAAGATGTTAGACAAAATCATATCTAAATTTGTTTGGCAAAATAAAAAAGCTAGAATCAAATACAAAATCCTTCTTTGCCCAAAAGAGAAGGGAGGGTTAAATTTACCTGGTCTAAAAAATTATTATTGGGCAGCACAACTTAGAGCGATTATTACGTGGATCACGAAGGAGACAGACACAATGTGGGTGGGAATGGAACAAAATTCCTGTCAGAAAACACCTTTGGAGGTACTCCCGTTTTTGAACTGAAAATATCTAACTCAATAAGTAGAATCACCAAAAAAGCAGGAAATCCAGACTTTTTACCATCTGTTATGGATGCAGGGTACAACAAATGGAGAAGTAAGGGGTTAATTTATATTGCACAAGTTTTCAATGGACAGTATATGAAGTCGTTTGAGCAACTTAAAAAAGAGTTTAACTTACCGAACCATGACTTCTACAAATTTCTACAATGAAGACACTACCTTCAGAAGCACAGAGAGTGGGAAAATATTTGTAGAACACCATCTAAGCTGGAGGAATTGCTGTTGTCGTATTTGGAGGGGGAGACTAAAAAGGGGTTAATATCAAAAATCTATAGAGTACTACAACATGAATGTAAGGACAACAATTTGGATGTTAAGGAAAAATGGGAATTAGAAACAAATACGATTATACCAGATGAAAATTGGGAGGAAACATTCAGAGCAGGACACAAATTAACAAGCAGCCCAATGTGGAGGGAGTTTGACTGGAAGGTGAAGATGAGATATTTCAACACTCCATCTAAGACTTCAAAATATAGCAACACATCTGAACTGTGTTGGAGAGGATGTCAGTTAATAGGAGATTTTACGCACATATTCTGGGATTGCCCACAGCTTCTTCTGGGAGAATGGTCGGAAGGAGATTGGGCAAATTTTGGACATTAATTTTGCTTTGGACGCAGCAATGTTTATCCTTGGCATACCACCTGAGAATCTGACAGACAGAAACCTGATTGCTTTGTGGAGGATTTTGATTCTGATCGCTAAAAAGACAATAACAGCCTGCTTGCTAAAGCCAGAACCTCCAAACATATCACAATGGAGGAATAGAGTAAAAAATGTATACATCATGGAAAAAATCACAGCAAGGTTACAGCTGAAAACAGGACAGTTTGCTGAAAGATGGGCACCAGTGAAAACAGTATTGGAATTATAAACATCAACATTTTTTAAAATTTTTTTATTTATTTATTATTTTTTCATGTGTATCTTGGAATAAGTATCTGAACACTTGTCTGGAATATTTGTCTGCGCATCTCTGTCATGTTCTATCTGTGCTGTATGTATGTTAAATAAAAAATAAGTTCCAAAAAAAAAAAAAGCCTCACAGTAATTCAATAATCTAGAAGTAGAAACCAGAGTCACTTGGGACAAAGATGGGATTCAAACCCATGCTTGCAGAGCACAATGGATTAGCAGTCCATCGCCTTAACCACTCGGCCACCTCGTCTGCTTATGGCAACCCTCACCTTTTTAACAGCTGAACTCTTTGGAGCCTATTTGTCAGAAATGGACCCAGCAGGAGCCACTGAACACAACTCTGACATAATCAGGCTTCTTCCCAGCAGCATTGTGCTACAGAAGGCAGAATACAGACCATCGACACATCATCAGAGTGAACACCAGCTGATGTTTACAAGTTTAATTCACCTTTTACTACAAAATGACATCCAAGCTCAGATTCTCTTGTCCTGATTGAACAAGTAAATGTTTAAGAAGATGAGAGTACCAGACTTTTTCATCCAAGGAAACAAGCATCCTATCACTGTCCTATGCAGAGTTTCTATGAAAAAAAGTGAGACAACCCCAAGATTTTCTTTTTCCTCTTGTTGGATTTTGCCACAGAGAATCAGAGCCAATCAAAAGCTTGTTGGACTTTAACGTTGGAGGACTGAACAAGTCATGACATCATCAGTTTTACCTTCACAGGTGCTTCATTTACTTTACTTTCAATTTTACAGAGGTAGAACCTGAAATCAAAGCTGTCTGTCAAAAGAAGTGAAAGCTTCCCAGGCTGTGATGTTCTTGTCTACAAACTGTCTTGTATGGAGCTTCAATCTTTAATAAAAAGAATAAAAAGAGGATAACATTTGTTGTGATTTGGCGCTTTAAAAATAAAACTTACGACTTACATGGAAACTGTGGGGGGGGGGGGGTGGAGCCTCCATCAGGTATGTGTTTGATGTCTGAATTCTGTCTCTGATGTCTGAATTCTGTCTTTGATCTCTGGGTTCTGAGCATTGATCTCCTGCTTCAGTCTTTGATCTCTGACTGATCCTAAACTAATCAAAGGATCACATCAGCATATTGGTCCAGTCTACAGATGGTGATTTTACCTATTTGAAGCCTTATTTTGTGTTTGATGGACATTTTTAAAATCACTAATGATTTTTTGACTGAACATCCTGGACACTGTGGTGCCTGATGAGGAGACAACTTGGGTACAAAGTTGAACAGGAGGGTTTTTGGAGAAGGGATATTTTTGCAGTGTTCCAAGTCAATAATAACTGTGGCAAAATGTCATCATTTTTCAAAATGTCCTCACGAAGATGGTTTGAAATTCTGTCTCTCCCTCATCCTCAGCTTCTACAGCCCTTTAAAGAAAACCTTTGACTCGTGGATCTAAAAAGATCAGATGTTGTCTCCTCCAGAACATCAACACTTTAACGTTGTTGGCAGGACTCCAACCTGAGCAGGGAGACCCCAATGGATTTCTAGTCCATCGCCTTCACCACTCGGCCACAACAACCACATTCACACACACATTTGTAAAAGATTCACATTTACACAACTCTTTAAAATTATGTTACAAGCCCATTTGTGTGAGGTCCTATTTTCTCTTTTTCAGCATTCCTTTGTTTCCAGGTCTCTAATAAGTGCAGAATTACAAAGACAAGCAAGCTTGATCCATCCTGGGCAGGTGATAGGAGCCATTGACCACTGGCCAGAGACCCTGGCACAGACGTTGGGGGGTGGTGATAGAGAGCATTTCTACAATTATATTATACATTTATAGAATTCTATAATCCTACAATTTCATTGAGCAGACGCTTTTGTCCAAAGCCACTTGCATATGTTTTTGGTGAGTTTGGCTCCTGAGCTCAAGACAGTTGTGACTAATAAAGGACAGCTTCAAACGCAGCTGTGAAGCCTCATTGTCAGCTGGGAGGAACGACAGGTGTCTCCCTCTAGTGGCTCCTCACAGCAACACAAGCCTCATTTCATTCACATGCATCCACCACCTCACTACCAAAGGCCAGTTGGGCCTCCACAGACAGGTGAGTTTCAAGTGTTGGACAAAGGTCTTTAAGATGTTCTTATTAATTCTATAACATCTGAGATTAAAATCTATGGAATTACAACTAACAAGCAGTCAAACACCTGATCAGATGCTCCTTCATGAGGCTGAGAAGAATCAATCTAAACTGGGATGAAGAAAATGAATTGAGAAGAGAAACCTACTGATTGGATGACATGGACCCACCTGATCCATGTTAGCCTTGTTGGAGCAGAAAGAGGTGGATCAGAGGAATCAGTGGATCAAGACTCAGGTGTCAGTTGCAGAATGTCTTTATTGACAATGGAGTCAGAGAAATCTTCCAATGTGAGAGAACGTGACAGACCATTTTATACCACAGACAGGCTGTGTGTGTGTGTGTGTGTGTGTGTGTGTGTGTGTGTGTGTGTGTGTGTGTGTGTGTCCTAACTGACTGGAAACTGGATAATAACCAGACTAACTTTTATTATTGACCAAGTCTGGGTGACTCACTTAATTCATAACTGAAGTGATTATTTAATTAATAAACAGAACATTTGTCCAAAAGTCATGATCAAATTCATGTAAAATCTGAGCAACGAGGGTTTGAAAATGTTCAAATGAGCCAAAACAATGTCCTGGGATCCAACCAGGGACCTTTAGATCCACACCAATCTTCCCTGACCTCATAGAAACTGGAACATTTCAACAAATAAATTCAAATTCAACTAAGCAGCAACTCTAGAACAGTCAGAGCACTTGCTAATTCCCCTGTTAGCTCCAGATCAGACAATGCAGGCTCACCTTCACGCTTGGTTGTACGACCGTCACCAGTTGAATCTTCTCTGGTTCAACAAACTCTGGGGACTCAAGACACAAGTCAGCACCGGTGCAGGTCCAGATCCAGATGTTAGCTGATGGGGACAATGGCTTAAGGGAGCTCCAGGTAGCTGGTTTGAACTGGTCCCTCATCTCTGTGAGGAGAAACCATCTGAGGTGGAGGGTGAAGATCTGCTTTGTCCTCCTGATCTCCCAGTAAAGCCAGTATCAGTAGGGGCTGGCTCATAGGGGGCGCTGGGGCGCCGCCCCACCAGCTGTGGAGAGGAAAATCCCTACATGTATTGATACATATATATGTGCATATGTTTACAATTTGTATCGTCAGTGTCAGCCTTACTTAATTGTGTGTGTCTACATGCAATATGGGTCATTTAAACAACATTTACGCCAACTGACTCATTCAATTAATAGTGAATTTACTCTGATAGACTGTATAATTTGTCTTTAGGGGCGCTCGTCAAAGCGCCCCAGACCTGCAATTAATTAGCCAATCCTGTATGGTTGCTAGGGAAAAATAATGAATAATTGGCCAATCAACATCGCCAAATTTAACGGCGTAGGGGCGCTGGAAAAGTCGCCCCTACGCCAACGTAAAATGCGTGAAGGTTAAGATTGCTAAAGCTAGCTGAGGAGCCCGCGATATTCTTTTTGCGTAGTGAGATTCCCAGATTTCCGAATCCCTACGAAAAAAATACCGCGAGAAGTGAGTGAGAGAGAAAATGGCGACAACAACGATCGAAGTTCAAGAGCAGCAGTTTCCACCAAATTCGGTGAGATCCCTTTTAAATGTCCCTTTTGCGAGGAGGACCATGGCGGAAAAAATCCGCGTTAAGGAGCTGGGACCGGACAAGCCTGAAATCAACATCCAGCAGTCCTACAACAGGACTTTTTGCCGGAGCTGGTTTCAGCGCAAGCCGTGGCTGACGGGTTGTGGAGCAGCCAACGCACTTTTTTGCTTCCCCTGCATCCCTTTCAGGAGTGACCGGTGTGATTCAGCATGGACACAGACAGGAATCACTGACCTAAAGCACCTCTCCGAGCGGATTAAGAAACACGAAAGAGCGAAAATTCACATGGAAAACTGCGTGAAGCTAGCGGTTCTTGGGAAGATTAGCATAGCAACGCAGCTCGATGACAGTCACCGCATCGCTGTAAGGAAGCACAATGATGACGTAGATAAGAACCGTAACATCTTATCTAAGATAATTAACTGTTAAATTCCGTGGTGCTTTTGAACTGGCTCTGCGGGGACATGACGAAAGTGATTCCTCTGACAACGCTGGAATATTCAGAGGTCCAGTTGACTTGATGGCATCCATTGATCGGGACTTGAGGGAGCACCTTGAAAATGCAACCGTTTTTAAAGGCACCTCGAAGACAGTACAGAACGAGCTCCTGGACTGTATGCTGGCAGTTTTGAGAGAACAGATCCTGGATGAAGTTAAATCGGCAGACTTTTTAGCGATCCAGGCTGATGAAACTACTGACGTTTCAACACAGTGTCAGTTAGTCTTAGTTCTGAGATACATTGACGACCGCCACAATATTCAAGAGCGGTTCTTTGAATTTTTGAAACTGCCCAACACCTGTGCGGATGCAATAGCCAGTGCCTTATTGGAGAGGCTGCACAGCATCCTTTCTGAGGGACAAGAAAAGAAGCTGATTGCCCAGGCCTGTGATGGGGCAGCTGTGATGAGGGGTGCCAAAGGAGGAGTGCAGCGAAAGGTACAAGACATCTATCCAAACGCTCACTATGTTCACTGCTATGCCCATCAGTTAAACCTGATACTGCAGCAAGCAACCTCCCACATCCCTCAGAGCAGTCACTTTTTTTCTGACATGGGGGGATTTGCTTCTTTTTTCTCTAAGTCAAGCAAGAGAACTGCAGTGCTTGATGAGATGGTTGCGCACCGACTTCCAAGTGCATCATCAACACGTTGGAACTTCAACAGTCGTGTTAACACAGTTTATGAGCACAAGAAGGATCTGGTGAATTGCTTTCAGGCTATCCGGAACAGTGAAGGGTTTGATAGCCAGACAAAGAGAGAAGCTGGTGGCTATGTGAGAATGCTGGAAGATGAAACTTTTTGTTTTTTACTGGCCCTGTTCCACAAAATCATGCCACATGTGGACATCCTTTACAACCAGCTGCAGAAGAGAAACATTGATGCTGTCTACATGGCAGGAGTCACCCAGACATTCATTGACCACATGCAGGCTATCAGGTATGCTAAATTAATTAATTTGTAGCCTAACCTCAATTTCTCTGTATATGTAGACTTAAATGCTTATATATCATCTTATTTAAAGAATTGATTTATCTGTATAATATAACTGACAGTAATGACATCCACCTTTGGTTTTGTTAATGTATCCCTAACCAGTTTTTAGAACTTACTCATGAAACTTATGTGTTGGGTCAGGGAGGATGTGCCTACTCTGGCTGAGGATGAGGAGTTCAGGGGACCTGCTCAGGAGCCACCCGCAAAGAGACGCAGAACCTTGGGAGAAGACACACTGCACCATTTGGCACTGGAGGTAAGAACTTGCTTTTTAGTGTGATTTGAATCACATTATTAAATAAAATCAAAATAAGATGTTGGCCATATGATACAGTGGTCCAGACTTAAATGTATATTGTTTTATGATGATGTGAATCATTACAGTATGTTTATTACATAATGTAGGCTAGCTCATCAGGTCAATGTATTAAGACAAGTGAAGATGCAATAATTCCTATTTTGTATAATTATATCATTGCATAGGTATGTGACACCATTGTGAGCCATGCCAAGGAGAGATTTAGTTTCACCAAGCATCTTGTCAGCGCCACACTCCTGCAAGGAGACCTGTTCCCACAGCACAGCCGAAAGTTCCCAGATTCAGCACTGAAAACCACAGTGGAAGCCTATCCCTCATTGGACAAGGCCAGACTTCAAACAGAGCTGTCTCTGATCTACGGGAACGAAGAGTTTCAGAGTTGCAGTGGTGCACTGGCTCTCTATCAGGTTTTGATGGAAAATAACCTTCAAGACACGTTCACTGAAACTGTAAGTCTGCTCAACATCCTCATCACCACACCAATGACAACGTCAGAATCTGAGAGGTGCTTCTCCACTTTGAAGAGGATAAAAACTTTTCTTACAAATACCATGGCACAAGATCGGCTCAACGCTCTGGCTATGCTCTCCACTGAGAAAAAACTGACACGAAACATTCCTGGTTTCAACACCAGGGTCATTGAGAAATTTGCCTCCCAGAAAGAGAGACGAGCAAAGTTCCTGTACAAATAACTGCTGAATTCAAACACACACCCAGAAAGACTGAAACAAATAGACAGAGAGACAGAGGGAGAGAGACAGGTAGACGAAGAGAGAAAGAGAGACGGACACAAAGAGAGAGAGACAGAGAGAGACACACACACTAAGAGACAGACAAACAGAGATAGAGACACACAGAGAAAAGGACACAAAGACGGAGACACAGAGAAGGAGACAGAGACAGACACAGATGAACAAAGAGAGAGACAGAGAGAGAGAGACACACACACATTGTTGATTTGTATTGTATAGATTAAGCTCAAATCACCTTCTGTAAAGTTAACATCATTGTATAATATTTGATCGCATAAAATTTACTGTAGTTGTAAATTGTTGGTTTTTTTTTTGTCTTTGAAACTGTCGATTTTAAGAAGGAAAGTAAATACTATTTTAAAACATTTAATAATTGTCCGGCTGCTCTTTTTGAATGATTATACTAGACTAGGCACGGAAATGTTTTTGGCACACCAGCCCCACCAAGAATTTTTTTCACCAGCCGCCACTGGCTTCTATCATTTAGTTTCCAGGAAATGTTGATGACACACTGGGATTTTTTGTTCTCCTGCTGTCACTGTCAAGTGCCAGCTTAACATGTGAGAGGTAGCAGGATCCATGCATGTGTTCATGTTTACAGCAGACAAGAAGGAAACCTTGGAGGATTTCAGGGACTTTTAGCAGTGGTTCACACTTCAGGTGTGAAAGCTTCTCAGTATAAAATTTTAAGTGAGCGAGCCAGGAGTTGAACCTAGAATCTTCTGACAGTAGTCAGTCATGCTATCCATTGCACCACCAGCCCTGTGAAAACCTCTTCATGTTCATGTGTACTTGATTTTATAGAAAATCCAAACGATCTGGTGGCATTTTCAGGGGACACAGTGGTGCAGTGGTCAGCACTGTGGCCTCACAGCAAGAAGGATCTGGGTTAGAGTACCGGCTCGGGCATGGGATGTTTCAGAGTCTGCATGTTCTTCCTGTTCCTGTGTGGGTTCTCTCTGGTACTCCAGCTTCCTCCTACAGTCCAAAGACATCAAGAGGGGACGAGGCTGATTGATACTCGAAATTGACTGTAGGTGTGGCTGTGAGTGTGAATGGTTGTCTGTCTCTATGTGTTGGCCCTGTGATGGACTGGTGACATGTCCAGGATGAACCCCGCCTCATGTCCGAAGGCTGCTGGGATAGGCTCCACCCCCCCACACAAACCTTGACATATAATCAGTGGAGAAAAGGAAATTTATCAACACTCATGACTTCATCTGTTTTGAGGACTGAACTGGATATAAACTCTGAGAATTCAGAGTAAGGACCAGGAGGGTGGGACACAATAATAGATAGGAGGAAATGTGGAGTCTGGATTCTTTTCTAGAATGTGATGGCAATGACAGTCCTGCCAAGTGACATCACTGACATGAATGGATGACTTCAGTCACATGACTGGATGACTTCAGTCACATGACTGGATGACAGTGTAGATGCCAATGTAGAGGTTAGGGAAATAGTCTCTGAGAATCCAGCTTGAACCAACGCCCTCCTTGTTCTTCAAAAACCCAAACAGCGACCATCAGTCTCCCTCCAATCCTGTACTTGGGTTCAATGTTGCTTTTCCATTTTGCAGCAGTAGGTGTCGCTGTGATACCAGGTTCAGTTCAAGAGTCCCAACTCCAGCTCATGTTGGTGACCTCAGTGGCAGGGGAAAATGGCGCTTCAGTGGATCATGTGGATCAACTCATGTCTGTCCTCACTGCTCCACAGGTCTGTCAAATGTTCTGTAAAATAGTTTGAGCACAGCAGAGATGCTAGATTAGGAGTTGATGGGAGTTGTTGCAGATACCAGTGTCCAAAGTCCAGCTTGAACCCAGTTTGTGCACTTATTTGTCAAGCTAGCAGAGATTCTTTTCACTGCCAAGCTAAAGTGACTTCTGTCAACAAAGGTAAACATAAAAAAGGATATTTCTACTGTCAGTTCAAGATTTTTATCAAACTCCTTTTTCATAGCTTCAACCTTCCTCTTGTGTTAGCTTTCTGTTCCCATCTCTTATGTTAACAGGTCAGTTTTGACCCTCGTCTTCAACCAGCTGTAAAATAAACTAAAAACAATTTTCTATGATCCATGTTGTTTCCCATCTCTTGGTTTCCTTGTTAGGCTTCCTTATCCATGGAAATATTGATTGGAATATTTTGTTGTGGGCCTCTGGACCTTTTTTTAGTCAGTAAACCCTCGATTTCAGTTAAAAAATGATCAAATGAACCTCAAGAAAATCATAGAAATAAACAAAAGGTTGTTGTGTTTCCTGACCATTACTGAGGGGTGTTAGAACACATCTCTGACATGGATTGGTTTTATTTATTATTCATTTTAATACTATTTATTTATTTATTTATTTTTTACCTGTCCTGTTCAGTAGCTGAGGCAAGCAGCATCAGTGTTCCTGGTGCATTGTTGTACTGAAGCAGTTTTATTCTGCATAGGAGGAATCTGATAAACTCCTCCTATCGCCATTTATGTTTAATTTTATAAGGAATGGTATTGGTTCATTGATGAAGCTACCGGACTGAGGCTCAGGAGTGGACAGGAAGAGAGAACAGGGACAGGACAGTGAAGACAAGGAGGAGGGGGGAGACAAAAAAAACAACAGCAATAACAGAAAACAACAACAACAACAACAAAAACACAAAAACAAACAAAGATAAAAAACAAACAAAAAAGCAAATAAACAAACAAAGAAAAAGTAACAACAACAAAAGAAAAAGGAAAAAAAAAAACAATGGTTGCAGAATTTCTGGTGCAGGCTTACCATTTGGTTTAATATGATTTTAAGATAAATGTCTGAGTGTGTGTTTATGGGTCAGTTTTGCGCTCCATGCGTGTATGTGTGTATACGCGTGTGTATGTGTCTGTGTGTGTGCTACGGTTTGTCTTGGATGCTGTGCATAGCTGGCTGTAGCTGATGTGGGGGGCCAGGACATCGCACCCCCAGTCCAGGATGGCAGGTAGGTCAGGACCAGGTCACCAGAGCACCCCGAAACCCCCAGGACACGGGGAGCCCCAGGCCACCCCTCCCCCAGGAAAAAGCCACAGGCCCAACCCATGCCAGGACCCATAGGAAAGCATAGGAGCAGCAACCCCCACCCAGAAGCAACCCACAGAGAGACGGGGCAGAGATGACCCCGGTCCTGCCGGGCACTCCCCCCCCCCCACAGCATGAGCAGAGCCCAGGGGCACAGGGCCCCTCCGGCCCAAGACCCGACCAGAGCCCCCCAAGGGGTCCGCCAGCGGCGAGGCCGACACTCACCCACACCCCACACCCAGGCGGGGCAACCACAGCCCACCACAACGACCAGGCCCACCGCCCCCGAACAGAGTTACCCCCCCCCCCAACCCTCGATCCCCATCCCCTCTACTCATCCCCTGTTCTCCCCCTCCCCCCAGAGCAGGAGGGCTTCAGGCTATAGGGCACCACCAGCCAGCCAGCCGGGACCCCCCACTCCCCGGAGAGGCCCAGCCCACCCGCCGGGGTGAGTCGAAGGCACGCACGCCCAGGACCGCCACCCCCGGACAAAACAATCATACTCTCATCTTCCTCATTTTAATATTATTAACTTTTGTAACATCCATGGTGTTATGGGTCAGTTTCGACCCTCATATATTTACTTCAACAAAAAGGGAAAGAAGTCTTTTTTTCAGCAACAGAACTTTAATACAAACACAAAATGATAAGCAGAACAAGCCAGAGCCCAAAATATGGATTTGCAAGGTCAAACAAACAACAACCAGTCAAGCAAATCAAACCAACAGAAACCAACTACTGGTTCACAACAAGGAAAAAACAAAAACAGAGGAAAAGTCTCTGTGTGCAAGAACATGCATGTGTGTATGTGTGTGTGTGTTTAGATGCGTGTGTGTCAAAAACTGACACTTTTTTTTGACAACATGAGCCAACAGTGGTGGTGTCTGTCAAAGAGGTGGAGCTCTGTCCTTCACCTGCAAGATTTCAGCAGGCAGCTCAGGTCCAGTTTTCTTCACTGTGCCACCATGATAAGTTTCCTCCTGAGAAGTTCTTGTCCAAGGTCATAGCTGGTAAAAGAATTGTCACAGTGATACTGGGACCCTGCAGTCCAGTCGTCATATCCAGGACCACACTGGACATGGCCGTCTTTGTTTGTTTTGTTGTTGTGCAATG